>NC_092728.1:59881281-60187587 GCF_047496885.1 Scyliorhinus torazame
CATTGTGCAGCGCTCACAGATCCCATCTTTGAGACAGAGCAGCAGCTGGAATGATGACTCCTTGGGGTCAAAGGGGCTTAGCTGAGTCCTGGACTCTGGCATCCCTCCGAGTGTCGATTCTTTGAATGTTCCCACTCCACCTGCTGTGGATCTTCAGCTGTGAGGTGCTCATCACCAGTCATTGACCCAGAAACCTGCCTATTACTTCATCCCACTAAGGTGTGAGTAATGAGGCTGCTGGAGGGTGCAGGTGACAGTTGTTACACCTCCTCAATGCTAGTCTCTGAGATGTCTCCCTCGGGGCTGCTCAGGTCTTATAATCCAGAGGGCGCAGGAATGGTCTGGGCTGGTCAACTGATTAGCCTGCAAGGAAAATAGGCGGCATTAGCGGATCAGGGGGTACATATGATGAGAGAAAGTAATCTCACACGAGACTTGCATCATGGCTGCACTTCTTGACAGTTCTCATTTTTGTCTGCTGCCTTCAATTCGCGCTCTGCACAGGTGCGGTCCTGCTCCACACCTGCCAGCTCAAGGGCTCTCTCTCCTCTAAGGACGTTTGGCATCTCAGTATGACTCCGATAGGCTGTGCCCGTTCACTCTGGTTATGCTCGGGTTTGTCCTGCAATTAGACAGTTGGGGAGAGTGTAGGCGGGAGTCCTGACAAGTCAAATGGTGATGAAGTCTGGCATGTGTGGGACGTGAGTGAGAGGAGGATTTGAAGGGGGATGTGGGAAGTAGGGGGCTTGGGGGGGGGGGGGGGGGGGGGCGGTCAAGAACACCATGGGAAGTGCTGGGAATCAGTGAGATGGCTGGGAGCGAGATCATCGAGATGTGAAGGGTGTGCGAAGGGGTGCAGCAGTGTACATCAGGAGGCAGACTGACCCCGACTGTGTAATGAGGCTCATTCATCTGTCCCCTTATGCAGCGAGTTGGCACTCACTATTGCGGACACTGCCTCCCAAGTGGGGGTGATGATCTTGATTGAGGGACATCTGTGGGAAGGCGGGTAGAGGATGGCACACCTCTGCTCTGCACCATCCGGGTAAGAGCTCCCTCTGAGAGGCTTGGAGCTGTCTTCCTGGCAGCCATCCCCTGGCCTTGGAACAAGCGCTGGGGAAGTGTTTAAGAGAGAGCGCCCCACTGATTGCAGAGATCATCAGCGGGTTCCGCCACCCCACCGGCAGCGCACCCACGCATTTCCCGATGGCGTTGGGTGGCCCACAAATGGAAGTTCCTTTGTCCGGCTTTGGGAACGGAGAATCCTCAGCAGGCGGGGGCGCACCTCACCGGAAAATGAAGCTGGCGGGATCGAGAATCCCGCCCTAAGTTTTCCCGGGGTAAGCGAATCCGTATCAAGCCGCCACAATTTTTTTAAAAATTCATATACGGGATGTAGGCATCGTTGGTTAGGCCAGCATTTGTTGCCCATCACTAAGCGACGTGGACCATGTGGGAGAAATATATTGATAAAGAGGCTCAATATTCAGTGACATTTACCAGCAGTTATTAATTAATGACTGGAATGGCAATTAATTTCTTCTTAGTATTTTTGAGGCTTATTTCCACTCATGGCCAAGGCTTTATTATTGAACATAGTGATGTGTACAACACATTGTGAATATGGTTGTTAGATTAATTCTTTCCATTCTGCTACTTCATTTTCCTCTTTATATATTTTTTGCTGCATTTAGCTCGCTGCAATAGGTTTCAATACAACATGATTCATTCATTGTGCATTGGGGGTGAAGGTTTAGGTGGGTGGCAACTGTGGAAGAGATTTGCCTCTGAGTCAGAAGATCATACGTTCAATCCCAGTCTAGAGGTTTAAGCACATAATCAAGGCCGTGATGTACTCTAAACTCCTGTCGCTTGGGAGAAAAGTTCAACAAGAGGCCACACTTGCCCTCCCAGGTAGATCCCATGGCCCTTTTTGAAGAAGGCCAGGGGTTTTCTCCCCGCTGACTTGAAAAATGTGCATCCCACAACCAATATCACTGAAACAGAAACCTGATTATTTGGTTATAAGCATTGCTGTTCGTGAGTCCTTGCTGTGTAAAATTTGGCTCTTATGTTTCCTACATTTTAACAGACACTGCATTCCATGCAAGTATGGCAATAACTGTAAAGCAATTTGGGATGTCCTGAGATTCGACAAATGCAAGTTCTTCCTTTGTAACTTTACAAGAGCCAGCATCTTTTCAGTCAAATTCTGTTTCAGTTATGATGAAGATTTTTCCCTCCCCTTTTTTCCCCATGGTGCTAGATCCTTCCAACTAAGATTCACCGGGCAGTGGTGGCCCTCTAAAATCTCATCCCGGTATCTATTGTTCATCTGCAAGTTAAGATTCAAGATGGGCGGGCCACATTGTCTACATGCCTGACACAAGGCTCCCAAAACACGGCCGGTACTCCCAGGTTTCATCGCTGCATGATGTTATCAGGAGGGTAAACATATAAATATGGAAAATAGAAGCGGGAGGAGGCCATTTGGCCCTTCGAGCCTGCTCCGCCATTCGTTATGATCATGGCTGATCATCAAGTTCAATACCCTGATCCCGCCTTCCCCCTCTATCCCTGGATCTCTTTAGCCCCAAGAACAATATCTAATTTTTTTTGAAATTGCACAATGTTATTGCCTCAACTACTTTCTGTGGTAGTGAATTCCACAGCTTCTCCACTCTCTGGGTGAAGACATTTCTCCTCACCTCAGTCCTAAAAGGTTTACCCCTTATTCTCAGACTATGACCCCTAGTTCTGGACCCACTCACCAGCGGGAACGTTCTCTCTGAATGTACCCTGTCTAATCCTGTTAGAATTTTGTAAGTTTCTATGAGATCCCTCTCACTCTTCTAAATTCCAATGAATATAATCCTAACCGTAAAGGAAATGTTTCAGGGACATTCTCAGAGTCTCACCATCAGTATGGGGGAAATCTATCACTTGACATTGCCTAAACTGGAGAAGAAACATCCGCCAAACATTTTGAACATCTCCAACAGTCCCAGGTGCAGACCAAATGCAAACAGCGGAAGGACCGTACCAAATTCCAAGCACCCCACCCTCCCACCGCATTGAACACTAACTGCCCCACTCATGGCAGAGTGTGCAGATCCAGAATTGGATTTTTAAGTCACCTCAGGATGCACAACCCCAGATTGGAAGGAAGTCATCCTCGGTCCTGGAGGACTGCCTAAGAAGGGAAGAAGAGCAATTCGGGATGGTCAGTTTTGGAGATTAAATGACATACCGAAGGGTAAGTCAGAGCCTTTGCCATCTAGAAAATAGAGGGGTAGGATGGGAGGTGAAGGAGGGAGTACCCTAATCTCAACAAATTCCTATCCTTTATTACATTAGATCTAAATGGGAATCAAGACTCTCCTAAAACCAAAGGTATAGCCAATAGTAGCAGATCAGAGTACAATTGCTGGATTCTTCTGCCCTGACTATTTCAAGATCGCCATGGGCAGGACGCGGACCACGTAAAGATCCATTAACCGCAGGCGGGAATTTCCGGGCGTGGCCAAGGAATCCCTCCCCGAGTTTATATGCCTTGAATTATCAATGAGAAAGAAGGAAGTAGGTTTTTGTTGCACGCACTTATCCCGGGACCTTCAAATCAGCAATCTTTGAATAAAGCAAGTTGGATGGAAGACTGAAGGACTGTAAGATACACTGCCCACACAAATTAAAAATTAATGGGGTGTGAATTATGTGGGATGTGATGTATTTTATCATGATTTATTCACTTCAATAGAAAATATGTCAGGAGGAGGAAGAGAACGATGTTTTATTGACAACTAAAACTGCTTTCAAACAAGACACTCCACCATCATTAAAAGGCAGTCATGCCATGATGTATATTGTAAGACTAATGGACCTTAACTCCTGACTCTTCACTTGTATTTTAGATCATGTTATGCGGCAGTTATCTGATTTAAATACAACATGCTTCTATCCCATGATCTGTAAGCACAGAGCATGCTGATCGAGTTACAATTTCCACCACTATTTTTTAATAACTGGCCTATTGTGCTCTATAAAAATAAATAAATGTGTCAAGCTTCTGTTAAAGAGCTGCCAGGGGAGTATCCTCAAACATGCAACATTTGGGCAGATTTGTTTGTACACAGAGGAGGGTAGGCACATCCGTACACACAGATGGACCACATGCTGGTTTGCCAGCACTTCCCTGCTCCCTGGACCATTCAGCTGGAGGCAGGATTGAGGGTGGAAAAGCTACCCTCCCATAAGCAGCAGGTAGCCAATTACGGTATTAAGCAAGCCTTATTGGAAGCTGACTGGAAGCAGCCTCGGGGACAGGAAGCAGCCTTCTGGCAGCAGTGCTCTGGGCAGGCTCTGAGTGCCTCCCCACCTGCTACGGCCTTCCCACAATAAACAGTACAATGCTTATTGTATTAAATAATCCATCTCTGCTTTTACGGTTCATATTGGTTTACATAAACAATGAGATGTTGTGATGTTCAATTGGATTTTTGATGCAAAAATAATGACGGGGTTAAGGAGAAGAGCAAATGAAATGTAGTTTCAAGTTGCGATGGTCATCCAAGTTAAGTGACTGAAAATGACAAAATACACTTAGAAATACATAATGGTTTCGGATTAAATCCTGCAGATGGGAAGCTTTATCAAAAATAAGTTTAAGTGAGGTAAGCAGGTAAAACAATGTTCCATGAGGGCCTCCTCTTAAAATAGTTTTATTTTTGAAGAGGCGGAAGTATGTTAGGAAAATTGATGTATAGTTGTTACGTTTCTGAGAATGTTTAGTTGCTGGTTTTGCATCACGTGATGTGTAGTTATGTCAGCAGAGTGTTTGTGTGGGTTTTGAGCAGATCAGGACCTTGATTGTAACCCCCTCAATAAACCTTTCATTGCGTTTTACAAGAATCCTGAGTGTGGGCACCTCCATAAATTTTTTCTTTGCGGCAACAAAGAAATACAACAAGAGAGAAACCTGGCGATGAGGATTGGGGCAGAAACATTTTTTTTTGCCGACTAATTGTAGGACGGCATGGGAAGCGATGGTAGATGCTCAGGATCGGATCCACGCACGCGCGTGCACACACACACACACAGATGTCGAGTGAAGCACTGCCGCCGATGTGAAGGTTAAACAAAGGTTTTCAAAAGCAACGGTGAGAAAGAAGGCCGACAGTTGGGGAAGACCTGCTTGCATTGAAGTGAGTGGGGCCTGGGCTGCATGGAACCGGGATTTTGAAGTCTGCCAACTCTGCACGGGCCGCTACTCCGTTGAAAAGTTGAAATACTCAGGTACAAAAGAGGAAAGATTTCCAAGTTCCTTCTTCAAGTGATTGTTTGTCCTTTTCAACACAGTTGGAAGGGCGGAAGTGTAGACTCTCGGAGCCGGGATCCAAAAATGTCAGGACAAACAAGCACCATGGGTGTGCTTGAAAGGGATTATAAAATATGGAATTTATGTGAAGAAAGATTTCAATTGATTTTAATAGTTAATCAGACACCAGAGGACCTAAAGGTCACATCATTTCTCAGCTCAGTTGGCGTTAAAACATTTATGCTTCTACAGAATCTTGTTCACTCAGCAAAACTAGGAGACAAGTCCTTCAGTAAATTAATGAAAATCCTAGAGGGACATTACTCTCGGAAACTGTTATTGATTGCTGAAAGGTTTTGGTTCCACTGCCATAGTCAGGAAGAAGGTGAAACCATTTTACTGTTTATCGTCTTTAAGGAGATTAGTTAGATATTGTGAATTAGTACAGCACTTGACGATGCTCTTCGAGACAGGTTGGTTTGTGGATTACACAGTGAAACAATTCAGAGGAAGCCGCTTTACTGTAAGTGATTTAACTCTGAAAGTTGCCACATTTGTGGAGTTTGCAATGAGAGAAACTTTGCAGATAGGGGTTGAAGCGAAGATCCACAAAATAGATAATTCAAGGAACAAGGCTGCAAAGGTGCAACCTCATGTCACTGTGGTAAACATGTCGGATACTCAGTGGGAGAATGCTAGAATAAATCGAATACATGCAAGAACTATGACATGATGGGACATAATGTCGAGGCATGTTGGGCTCAGAAAACTTCTTATAGGATCATGAAGTCATTCAGAACAGAAAAGGCCCTTTGGTCCATGGTGGCTGCGCGGGACAAAAAGAACCACCGAACTAGTCTAATCCCATTTTCCAGCAATTAACACATGAGCTTGTCTGTCTTGGGATCGCAAGTGTAAATCTAAATACTTCTTCAATGTTATGAGGGTCTCTGCCTCCACCACCCTTTCAGACAGCGAGTTCCAAACTCCCATCACCCGCTGGGTATAAAAGCTTTTCCTCACATTCCCTCTAAACCTCTTAAGCCTTAAATGTATGTCTCCTGGTCATTGATCCCTCCAATAAGAGGAAAAGTTCCTTCCTGTCTATCTGTGCCCATCATAATTTTATACAGTCCATCATGTCCCTCCCTCAGTCTCCTCTGCTCCAAGGAAAACAATCCATGTCTATCCAATCTCTCTTCTTAACAAAAACTGTCTTCTACATCAAAAAAGAACAATAATAACAATAGAAGTGAACAATATAGTTGCGGGGAGAGAGACTGAGGTTCTTGAGAAAATTATCATCAGGAGTGACAAGGTGTTACAGGCTTAAAAGTGAACAAATCTCCATGTCCAGATGAATTGTGTCCCAGGTTGCTGAGGGAAGCAAGGGAAGAGATTGTAGGGGCTCTGACCTAAATTTTCAATTTCTTTCTGGCCTTGGGGGAGGTGTCAGAGAACTGGAGAAAAGCTAATGTGGTCCCACTATTTAAGAAAAGTTGCAGAGATAAGCCACAGAACTACAGACCAGTGAGTCTCACGTCAGTGGTTGGGAAACTATTGGAGAAAATTCTGAAGGAGAGAATCCATCTCCAATTGGAGTGGCAAACTTTGATCAGGAATAGTCAGCATGGCTTTGTCAGAGGGAGGTCATCTCACTAATTGAGTGATTTATTTTGAGCATGTGACCAGGTGTGTAGATGAGGGTAGTATAGTTGATGTAGTTTACATGGATTTCAGCAAAGCCTTTGACAAGGTCCCACATGGAGACGTAAAAGAAGGCAAATGCACATGGGACACAGGGTAACTTGATAAAGTGGATTCAAAATGAGCCAATCCACTAACCTGCTCTTCTTTGGACTGTGAGAAGAAACCAGGGCACCCGGAGGAAACCCACCCAGACACAGGGAGAAAGTGCAAACTCCACACACACAGTCACCCGAGGCCGAAATTGAAGCGGGTCCCTGGAGGTGTGAGGCAGCTGTGCTAACCACTGTGCCACCGTGCCACCCCGGATCTGCGTGGGTCTCACCCCCACAATCCAAAGATGTGCAGGGTAGGTAGATTGGCCATGCTAAATTGATGTTTTGGGACTCACCCTCGATTCTCTGCCCTCACCGCCAATCCCAACTGCTAAAAAACAGGGTCGGAAATGTCAACTCCCACGATGTTCTTTCCACGCCCATCTGATGCCCCCATGACCTCACACAGATTTCTCCCTGGTTGGCTCTGCCCCCCAACCACTTTTGAGATCTTCCCCACTCTTGATTCGATTTCTCTGACCCCTTTGACAATCAATCTGTAATCTTCAGCTCTCGCTCCAACACTTGATCTCTCTAACCTCACCCCAACCCCATCCCCCCCACAATTCCCAATCTCTCTGCCCCATCAACAGTCAGTCTCTCCATCTGGCTGATTGTAGTTAGGAAATGCCTTCCACAGTAGTCAGGTCCTGCTGTTAAATTTGGCAGGAACTAGCAGGGGGCACGGTGGCACAGTGGTTAGCACTGGTGCCTCACTGCGCCAGGGACCCGGGTTCAATTCCGATCTTGGGTGACTGTTTGGAGTTTGCATGTTTTCCCCGTGTCTGCGTGGGTTTCCTCTGCATGCTCCAGTGTCCACCCAGAGTCCAAAAATGTGCAGGTTAGATGGATTGGCCATTCCAAATTGTCCCTTAGTGTCCAGGCATCTGCAGGTTAGGTGGAGTTATGCGGATAGGGTGGGGTGGACAGGAGAGTGCACATGGGTAGAGTGTTCATCTGAAAGGTTAGTAGAGACTAGATGGGTGAAATGGCCTCCTTCTGAACTGTAAGGACTTCATGATTCTATGAAACTGTGCATCCACCCACCCCTCTCCACCCCTGGCCAACCTCCTTCATTTCTGTTAATTTAAGGACCATTCACCCTTTGAGAGATTTGATACCAGAAGCCTTTCAGTTTTCCCTGAGCTGATATTTTTAGTGTGTGAACGAGACGGACAGATATAGCAAGATATGCAACTCATGGGGACTCTACAGTTGTGCCTGTTCGGCCCGCACACTTTCTTTGCGCTCACTTTCAGCAGAAAGCATTAATTTAACAATTAGGAGCCTTAATTCCCGCTGATCCCACCCACTCTAGTTTTTAATGTTCTCCAATGTCATGAGCTAAAGCTTTTCTGAAATGATATATCATGGTGTGGGTGTAATTGGCATTCCTTGGCACTGTAGCTTGCAATCACCTATTCACGAGTGGCATTCTTGGCAGAACTTCCATTTGGCATTGTGCCCTGTTCTTTTAAGACACTTACAATTCCCTTTGTGATTGGATGGCTGTCTGTCACAGACGCTTAGGAAGCATATAAATGTGTCAAGGGCATATAAGACAAAAAGTGCAAATGAGCTTGCTGATTGCTCCCAGTTTGCTGCTCGTGTTAGGTTCTGTCGAATGTTTTTACATTATTAGAACCAGTTGCTGCCCAGTAACAATGCTGGCACCACACTGCGGTGTAAATAATTAAGTGTTCACTTTCAATCAAGTTGTCGTTATTGCCTCGTGAAGGACCTTCGATTTCTAATACTTTGAAGATCCTCTTGAAAGTATCCTTCTCCAGTTTCCTCTGAGGAATGTGGATTACTTTCAAGGTTCCAGATTAACTGAAGTTGAGTGAAACTTGAATGTGAAATTAGCAGTGGTGCCAGCTTTTGAACATTTATTATTCTGATCACATTTTACATCGTCACTTCTTGTCAGTGAGGATTTTGTCAGTGAAGAATACGCTGTTGTACAAATGGTGCAGAGAAGACTCGGTTCTATTTCCGCCTATTTGATTTTAAAATCTCTATCACAGCCATTGGGTTGGTGCGGGGCGGGGCGGGGGGGGGGGGGGGGGGCGGAGGCAGGGTGTGAAGGGGAAAGCCTTTGTCTTGGATGTATGACATATGCAAGAAAGATGAAGTAACTCGATTTTAGGTTTAGCACCTTTCATGTTTTTAAGGCATCAAAAAGCACTTTTAGAGATATTTACATGTTTTGAGTGCACTCATTGTTGTCACAGCCAATATTGTCTCACTAACAATAATGTGATTAGTGGCCCGATAATTGGTTTTGTAGGTGTTAACTAAAAGTTGGTTAGGACATGATGAGAACTCCCCAATTTGCTGAACAATATTGGATACGATTCAGTGAACGCGTTGGTCTATGCACAGCTGGTGAATCCGAGGAGAGGCCCAAATTGGCCATGTCACCTGACTTGCTGCATCCGGTGCAATGTGTATCATGCCCTCACTGGATGTGACACAGATAATGATATTTAAATTATCCTGGGAGCTACAGCCAGGCCTGCAAGGCCTCAACCAGGCACGGCTTAGCACTGACAGCGTGCCTGGTTGGCACTACCAAGGTGCCAGGCTGACAGCTCCAAGATGCTCGGGTGCACGTTGGCACTGCCCATGAAAGGGGGGAGTCCTGAAAGCGAGAAATCCTGAAATGGGGTGGGGTGTAGAGGTCGGTTCAGCCTTTCAAAATGGCGCGCCGATCTGTGAGGAGCCATTCCTGATGGCGAGCTCAGCTCACCAGTGCAGGAAATCTCTCTAAGTGTGGCCTCGATGGGGAGAAACTCCCCGAGGGCCCAAAAAGGGTTAAGTGCCGTTGAATAGCGGTGTCAATTGTGGCAGGAGCCAAGAAACACACCGCCAAACGTGCCTGAAATCGGACGGAAATTCTTTGGGTGAATCGCGCCCATTATTAATGGGATATATTATGTCCACTTCAGGGAGCAGATAGGTTGTAGCTCTTTTTTTAAAAATTTAGGGTACCCAATTCATTTTTTCCAATTGAGGGGCAATTTAGCATGGCCAATCCACCTAGCCTACACATCTTTGGGTTGTGGGGGCAAATCCCACGCAACCACGGGGAGAGCGTGCAAACTCCACACGGACAGTGACCCAGAGCCGGGCTCGAAACTGGGACCTCGGCGCCGTGAGGTAGCAGGGCTAACCCACTGCGCCACCGTGCTGCCCTCAGGTCTTAGCTCATTTAATGCCGTGCAGAATTCCTCAGTGTTAAAAAGAAAACATAAAAACAAGCTGTACATTCTCTCACTTCAGTCTCTGAATCTAGCTGTGTCTCTGAGTCTTTTTACAATGTCGTCTAAGCAGGCTAGGTACTTTGTGTGTGTCATTCCTGTCACTAAACATCACCACAGTAAACCACAACCTTCAAGATGCCTTGGAGTAGATTTTCCATTGTGCATTGAAAGACTGCACACGCGGAAGAGATACCAAATGTAACTTGATGTATTGAAAAAGGCCTTTGTACCTATCAATAGTTGCATACGGCCAGGAATCCTCGTCCAGTTTCAATTGCAAATAAGGGTGACTTTGGTCAAGTTTTGTACACATGAGGCCCGTTGCCAACTTCACATTAATGTATTTTGTTGGGGGAACCAGGCATTTGTTAAGTGGAGCCACTTGATTAATTGTAAGCTTGGAGTCCCCACGGATTCTGACTGAGTGGTCAGGTTTAAAAAAGGGAGTTGTGGGTTTACTCCTTGGGCTCGATTCTCCGACCCCCCAGCGGGTCGGAGAATCGCCGGGGGCTGGCGTGAATCCCGCCCCCGCCGTGTCCCAAATTCTCCACCACCAGAGATTCGGCGGGGGCAGGAATCGCGCCGCCCTGGTCGGCGGGAATCGCGCCAGTCGGCGGGCCCACCCCCGGCTATTGTCCGGCCTGCGATTGGCCGAAGTCCCGCCGCTGTCAACCCTCTCCAGCCGGCGTGGATTAAACCACCTTGCGAACGGCGGGACAAGGCGGCGCGGGCGGGCACCGGGGTTCTGGGGGGAGGGGCGCGGGGCGATCTGGCCCAGGGGGGTGCCCCCACCATGGCCTGGCCTGCGATCGGGGCCCACCGATCGGCGGGCGGGCCTGTGCGGTGGGGGCACTCTTTTTCTTCCGCCTTCGCCATGGTCTTCATTATGGCGGAGGCGGAAGAGACCACCTCCCCTGCGCATGCGCGGCGATGAGGTCAGCAGCCGCTGACGCTCCCGCGCATGCGTCACCCGGCGAAGTCCTTTCGCCGCTGGCTGGTGTGGCGCCAAAGGCCTTTCCCGCCAGCCGGCGGAGCGGAAACCACTCCGGCATGGGCCTAGCCCCTCAAGGTGAGGGCTTGGCCCCTAAAGGTGCGGATCCGCACCTTTGGGGCGGCCCGATGCCGGAGTGATCCGCGCCGTTTTTGGCGCCGGGTAGCGGATATCGCGCCAGTTTGCGGAGAATCCCGCCCCTTGAATCTGATTCCGAAACACATCTTTATAATTGCATAAGACTTTCTGGAATACGTCATCCCTATTTTCAAATTGAAAAATGCTTTGAAAATCTCCAATCATGTTAGCTTGATTTGGCGCAGCCAATCCAGCCTCCTGACACTATGACGATCAAGGGTAACTGGGCATCCTGTCGCTGATATGACACTTGTGTCATAGTTGTCACCCAAATCCTCAGGGTCTCGCCTGTATATGTCACCAACTTGGCGGTTGTACTGCTGAGGCTTAAAAGCTGAATTCCTCCTCAAAGGTATTTGAAGGTTTGTTCACCCACCAGCATTGCCGAAGCTCCTGTGTCGACCTCCATGTCTAATGATCACCCATTGACTAAGAGGACTAGTTCTCCTGGGGCTGTTTTGCTCACGTCTATATTCAGCCCTTAAATTTCTGACTCTTCATCGGGGTTCTTCTCCACTTTATTCATTGGCGACATTGTTTGGTGTTTATTTTTAAACTTGCACATCCTGCTTGGCACAATAACGTATCTGAATGTGGCCCTTCCTGGTGCACATAAAGCAGATGAATTCTTTGCAGTGACAAACCTCTTGAGCATGCTCTCCCCTGCTTCTAGAGGATTTGTCAAAATTCCTGGGTTGGCGGCCCGTTTTTCGTCCTGATCTCTGACTATGATCCTACTCCTGGGACCGTGGCAGAAGTTCCTCTGTCTGTTGACCCGGGTTGGTTTACCTCACCCTCTTGCATGCACTGAAGCTCTGACATACCCTTCTCAAAGCTTTCGGTTGCCTGGGCTACAACAATCATCTTGTCCAGGGTAATCTTTGTTGCAGCCAGCAGTTTCCTCTCTACGTTGATGGAATCGATGATGCATACTAGACGGTCCTGCTGCATGTTCTCAATGCTGTACCAAATGCGCAATTTTGCGCAGACTGCCAAAGACAGACAAGATTGACCCTCCAGGTTCCCTAATAGTCGAATTAACAGCCTCAGTACTCAACACCGACAACTGACACTCTCCAGATGCAATTCTACAACTCATCTGCTTCATCCTGGATCACAACGTCTTCACTTTCGACAACAAGTTCTTCATCCAGACACACAGAACAACCATGGGGACCAAATTCGCACCTCAATACGCCAACATCTTCATGCACAAGTTCGAACAAGACTCCCTCACTGCACAGGACCTTCAACCGACGTTATACACCAGATACATCGATTACATTTTTTTTCTTTGGACCCACGGCGAAGAATCACTGAAACGACTACACAATGATATCAATACGTTCCATCCCATCAGACTCACCATGGATTACTCTCCAGAATTGGTTGCATTCTTGGACACACTCATCTCCATCAAGGACGGTCGCCTCAGCACTTCACTTTACCACTGTCCCACAGATAACCTCACGATGCTCCACTTCTCCAGCTTCCACCCAAAACACACTAAAGAAGCCATACCCTATGGACAAGGCCTCCATATACACAGGATCTACTTAGACGAGGAGGAACGTAACAGACATCTACAGACGCTGAAAGGAGCCCTTGTAAGAATTGGATATGATGCTCGACTCATTAATCGACAGTTCCAACGCACAACAGCAAAAAAATCTCACCAACCTCCTCAGAAGACAAACACGGGTCACAACCGACAGAATACCCTTCGTCGTCCAGTACTTCCCTGGAGCAGAGAAACTGTGACATATTCTTCGCAGCCTTTAACACGTCATCGATGATGAGGAACATCTTCCCAAGGCCATCCCCACACCCCCACTACTTGCCTTCAATCACAATGAGTGTTTAACTCATTGCAGAATGAGATTTAGAACATACCTGCTACTCATCATGTAATTTGCTCCTTGTGGATTCTTCCACTCTTGTTCCACAACAATAACCGGAATACCTCAAGAGGTTATGCCATGCCAGAGATATCAACTTAACAGCAATTCCATTCCAATTTTACATCCACCCTGAAACCTTTATCACTCTGTATTGTGTTATAATTTATAAGAAGAAAAAACATTTTGGTTTTGCTGAAATCTTACAGGATCTTTTCTGCCATTTCTTAATTAAATTTGATGGCAAAAAGTTTGGAATATGCCGAGTTGTAGAATCACTTTACGTTTGAAGTCACTTGCATGTTGCAGTCTTGCTGATAATGCATTATTGGGTTTTAAAACATCTCATGAATAGAAAATACTATTTTGGAGATCATTTCGCTCCTTCACACCTGTTATTTCGGACATATATAAATTGAGGTCAGACTCACAAGACTAGTTACCAAAATATGAACACAGAAGATTGATGTACTGTCTGAAACCTCCATCAGGTCTGATTGACACCATCATGGACAACCCCTCCTCCCATTTCCCGGTCCCCCGTATTTCTTGATCAGGTCGAACATGCTAAAAATCAAACAAATAAAGTGGCTGCCCATTCAGGTCTTCTTTTTAAGCAGTCACACCACAAACAAATTCTAGCCAACAACTGTGAGGGAGGTGGATGGTGGAAGATAAGGAAGAGACCATGTTACAAAGTGTGCCGTGCACACATCATTTTAATATTTAGACCCGGGCCCGTGGTTGTAATATGATAAAGTTAACAGTGTTCACCATCACTATTCTGAGAAACTGACAGTAACTTCTGTCATCTGGACATGTGCAGTTAAATGCATTAATCCATAAGTTGCTGTCAGTGATTCCCCCACTCTTCCGTAGGATCGTAAATGGAAATCAATTAAAAATCACTGTTCTGATGTGCTTCTTAATTATTATTCTCGATGCAACAATCCTTGATAAAGTTACGATTTATCAAATGAGGCGTAACTTGGGTTTTTAACACTGAAGACGTTGGCTCGCTTAGTTTGTGATGTGGAGTGATGGGTTCAATTCCTGTACCGGTTATTCATGTAGGCCGCCTCATCTTCTCACCATTGTCCCCGCCTGAGGTGCGGTGACCCTCAGGATAAATCACCACCAGTCAATCAGCTCTCAAAGGGGAAAGCAGCCTATGGTCCTCTGGGACTATGGCAACATTCACTAATTCAGAATTATGAGTGAATAATTATGGGCGGGATTCTCTCAGGCCATGCCGGGCTGGATAATCGCTGGGGTGGCGCAAGAATCCTGCTGCGCCACTTCGATGCCGGGACACAATTCTCCACAGACCAGAGAATCGCCCGCCTGCAGTGCGGCGCAGTTCACGCGGCCGCTGGAAAAGCCCCCAGCGGCGTTTTTCCGGCGTTCGATGGGCCGAACTCTGACGGGTCCCGCCGACATGGTTCTAATCTGATACCACCCGGCGGGAGCTCAGACTCACAGCGATGGTGGCGGTCCTGGAGGGGGGGTGCCACAAAGTGGCGGGACATCGCGATCGGAGGAGGACCTACACACCATCTCCATCCACCATGTCAGCGTCGCCCACGCCGAAGTGGAAGCCGCGCCAATGCACAGACCCGCTTGCGGAAGCCGCGCGCATGTGCAGCCTGAGCAGCAGGCCCCGCTGACAGCCAGAGTTGCGGGACGTACACTGGGGCTGTGCTAGCCCCATGGAGAACGGAGAATCACCCCGGAATTTCTAGGAAAAAGTCCGGAGTGATTCTAGCCCGTTTTCCGGCGGGAGTGGGGACTTAGTCCCCAAAAGGAAGAATCCAGCCAAATCTCTCTGGCCTTAAAAAAAAATTCTATTTATGAAATGTGAAATTTGTCTATTCTACGCTAAAAGTCACGTGTTTAAAAACAATTATTTTTCTAAGTTTGCCAGTAATATTTCAGCTCCTACCCTGCATGTGTATGTCCAAATCTTCAATTTACCTTCTGCCAAATTATACGAAGTGAACTATGAATTCTGCTTGATGCTTCCTCATTTTCAGTTGTTCTCTATATAATTGTTTACTTGATGACATCTATGATAGACATCAGGGGCGGAATTCTCCGCAATCGGCACGATGTCCGCCGACCGGCGCCAAAAACGGCGCAAATCAGTCCGGCATCGCGCCACCCCAAAGGTGCGGAATCCTCCGCATCTTGAGCGGCCGAGCCCTAACCTCGAGGGGCTAGGCCCGCGCCGTACTGATTTCCGCCCCGCCAGCTGGCGGGAAAGGCCTTTGATGCCCCGCCAGCTGGCGCGAAACTGACTTTGCCGTGCGGCGCATGCGCGGGAGCATTAGCGGCCGCTCACGGCATCCCCGTGCATGCGCAGTGGAGGGGGTCTCTTCTGCCTCCGCCATGGTGGAGACCGTGGCGAAGGCGGAAGGAAAAGAGTGCCCCCACGGCACAGGCCCGCCCGCGGATCGGTGGGCCCCGATCGCGGGCCTAGCCACCGTGGGGGCACCCCCCCCCCCGGGGCCAGATCGCCCCACGCCCCCTCCAGGACCCCGGAGCCCGCCCGCGCCGCCTTGTCCTGCCGGTAAGAGAGGTGGTTTGATTCTTGCCGGCGGGACAGGCATTCCAGCAGCGGGTCTTCGGCCCATCCGGGCCAGAGAATCGCCGGGGGGGGGCCCGCCAACCGGCGCGGCGCGATTCCCGCCCCCGCCGAATCTCCGATGCCGGAGAATTCGGCAACCGGCGGGGACGGGATTCACTCCAGCCCCCGGCGATTCTCCGACTCGGCGGGGGGTCATTTAGATCTTGCCCCAGAACTCTCGTCTAGCTGGTGCCAGAAGGAAATTAACATCAGCAAAGGTGGAATGCATGTCACCAAGCTGGCTTGATCTTTATGGGCAGTTTTCTTTGAGGTCAATGATGAGCCTTGCTGTGTGTCTGCTTGTGGTGATATGCATGTACACATCAATGTATATAGTTGTCCATCAGTGCACATAGTCATCAGTATGACTTCTGACCAGCAGATGGCGTCAGCAATCTATCACGTGACTCGGGACACCCACCAGTTGGTAGTAAGTCATACAAGAAGTTGGCGCACTTAGAGTAGCTCCGAGAGAATTCACTGAATTCATTTAGTAGCCATTGTCTGTATTATAGTTCATCAGTTATCTTTTCCACCTGCTTGTCAATAAATCATCTTTATAGTTAAACAACCAAATGTTCTGTGTACATCATTGCAACGGTTATATCAGAGAACACAACATCTGCTTGCACGGTGGTTTTGATTTAATATCACAAACTGAGATTGATTCACACCTAGTTAACAAATCAATTTGGTCACTTGTGACAGAATGGCCATACTTGCCCTCTTTCGAGAGGCTAATCGTATGTAGAGTATAGAAAATGATAGTGATCTTTATGTTTGTTTGAACTTCTCTTTACCAGTTCATTTCGAGGTGATTTTTTTTCAGGAAGGGTGGTTTAGGGAGGTAGAATTTTCTGGTTAAGTTTTGTTAATAGTCACAGTGAGAAACTATGCGTGCGATTCAATGGGGGTAAAAAAAGAGTCCACGTTTAGGCACGTTTACAAGGGTGTTTCTCAGCGGCTGCAGCCCGAGAAACATCCCGCTATTCAACGGCAGTTTGCTGTTCTCTTTGCCCCGTCGAGGCCGCACTTACATAATTTCCTGCACTGACGAGCCCAGCTTGCCAGTGCAGGAAGACAACTCACAAATCAGGACGCCATTTTTTAAAGCAGCCCTCATCGTTCGCCCCCCCCCCCCCCCCCACTCCTCCCCGCACTCCCCAACGACCCACTCATGGCCTGCGGAGTCCTCCCCACAGCACACAACTTACCTCTTCCACATTCTCGAACCCCCCTCAGCCCACCTCTGAAGGGCACCCCGGGCCCGACACCTGGCAGGGGCACCCTGGCACTTGGGCACCTTGGCACTGCCAGACTGGCATTGTGGCAGTGCCCCTATCAGATTGGCAGTGCCACCCGGGCCAAACCAGTGGCCATGCCTGGGTGCCAAGCTGGCAGTGCTGAGTTGCCCAGGTACCAACAGGAGTGCCTGGGTAACACCTTGCCAAGAGTCTGACCACCAAGGGGTCGCTAGTTGTACTTCCCCTCAAGGTGCCATTATGACTGGTCCAAGTTTGTGTGGTCCGGTCGAGGCCTCACAGAGGGAAGCCATTAGTTCCAGGGTACTGGGAGAATATGGTGCAGACATACTTAAATGAGCCTAATAGCAGCCTAATGGAATCTCGCGAGATTCAATGCCTCATTGCATCACCATGTCTGGCATGACGAGGCCGGTAAAACTACCCTATATCAAATATAAGATAACATTCCAAAGATATATTTTCTCACGTCGCAAATTAAACCTCATGTTTGGAATGACACTGCCATCACATGGTTGTGACAATGAAAAGGAGGAGCTTAGAAGAGATTTAAATTTTGTCAATAAATCAATGTTGATGATTTGTTTTCGAATGCATATCGCATTGAGCCTGAATTGACATCCCTAAAATAAATATTTAAGTTCTGTGAAAGCCATTTAATGCGTTTATGTACCTCAATGTGCGTAAGACACTGATGAAGCCACAACTGGAGTATTGTGTGCAGTTCTGGACACCATATTACAGGAAGGATGTAACAGGAAGGGGCAGCACGGTAGCACAAGTGGATAGCACTGTGGCTTCACAGCACCAGGGTCACAGGTTCGATTCCCCACTGGGTCACTGTCTGTGCGGAGTTCACCCCGTGTCTGCATGGGTTTCCTCTGGGTGCTCTGGTTTCCTCCCACAGTCGAAGGAAGTGCAGGTTAGGTGGATTGGCCATGATAAATTGCCCTTAGTGTCCAAGAAAATGTTAGGAGGTGTTATTGGGTTCTGGAGAGAGTGTGGAAGTGAGGGCTTAAGTGGGTCGGTGCAGACTTGATGGGCTGATTGGCCTCCTTCTGCACTGTCTGTTCTATGTTCTGGAGAGAGTGGAGAGGAGGTTTACTAGAATGTTGCCATGGCTGGAGAATTGTAATTGCGAGGAGAGATCGGAGAGGTTGCTGGTGTGTTCCTTGGAACAGAGAAGGCTGAGGGTTGAGATGATTAAGGTATACAATATTGAGAGCGTTAGAGATAGAGTAGACAGGAGGAAATTGTTCAAAAACCAGGGGTGATAGATTCAAGCAGAACGACTAGAGGGGACATGAGAAAAAATATTTTCATGGCGAGGCTGATGGGTGTCTGGAGTTCACTGCCTGAGTTGGTGGTGGAGGCAAAGACCCTAAACTTTTTAAAAAGTGCCTGGATCTGCACCTTAAGTGCTGTAAGCTGCAGGGCTACGGGCCGGATGGAAGAAGATGGAATTAGAAAGGACACCTGGGTCAGCATAGGTAAGATGGATGAATGGCCCCCCTACTGTGCTGTATCTTTTCTCCGGTTCTGTGATTCTGTGATCAAGCATACGCTTGCATCAATTGCCTATTTGAAAGAAAGATTTGTGTGGCAGGCATGGTGTGTTTAAAATGTCCTGAATTGTCCTTACCTTTGAGCCATATTGTTAAAAGCTGAAAATTTCTAAACGAGATCAGTTCCTGAATTGAAGGAATTGTTTTTTTGCATTGTGTTCAAAATCACTCAGAGAAACCATCCAATTCACGATGGAAACATGTTTTTTATCACAATAGATTTGAGTGAAGATGCTTGAAGAGTTTGGTGACCAATTTCAGTCCATACATTATGCAGCACTGTGCTACAGATGTGTTAAACATGGTATTCACTGCTTGAAAAATACACTTTTGAAATACAAGTCGCTTCCCACGCAATGAAAAACATTATATTGAATTTCAATTGTTACAAGTAAATAAGTAGGATACCTTTTAGTTTCAGATATTTGCTGGAATAGAAGACAGCCGTAACACAGACAATGGTCCTTGAGGCATTAATATTTGTACTCAAGTTCAAAATACCTTCAATTTACTCAACAAAATATTCCTTGAGAAATGATTTTAAAATCTAAGAGTTTCATCCACTTTCTCACAAGGCATGCAATGATGATAACCATTAAAAAAAGATAAGAATCGTTCTAAATAAAATATTTAAGACAGCTTGGGTGGGAATCTGCGACCCTCCATGCCGGAATCGTGCCCGGTGCAGGGGTGGAGAATAGCCGCTCACGCCGGAAATCCGGCGCGAATGCGCTTCCGCGATTCTCCTCGGACCCACCAGTCGCACACGCACGGGCGCCAGGGCGCCGGTCGGGGGCGTTGAAAGAGGCCCCCGTGGTGATTCTCCGCAGGCAAATGGCCAAACTCCAGCCGAGTTCCGCCGAGTCCCGTCAGCATGGTTCCAACCTGGTACCACCCGACGGGAGCTCAGACCCCCAGCCGCGGTGGACGTCCTGGGGGGGGTGGTGGGATCTGATTTCGGGGAGGCCTTCACAGGATCCAGGCCCGCAATCGGGGGCTTCCGATCAGGGGCGCCCGCAACCTGGAAGGGGCCTATCTCCTTCCGCGCGGGCCTGCTGTCGGTCTCCGACATGTTGCTCTACGCTGGCGCGGAGATGGCAACCAATCCCAGCACTTAATTTGGAAAGACATTTACTCAGGTTATAAACTTGGTTGCAAAGACTAACTTCTGATCAGTTCGTGTATTTGTATTAGGGAAAGTTTCCCTGAAGACATTGCATGAGGGAAAGGTCAAAAATCATTTTAAGGCAAAATTGTGATCCTTTTCCGATAGTTTCATCCACTGGACAGATGAGTGAAGATGAAAAGGACGTGGGACTTAAATGGGGCCAAACTTCATAAACATCTCTTTCACAAGGTGCAAACGTTATTCCGATCAACAAAGTTAGTGACCTTGTTCTTCAGCCTGCTGTCAATGACTTCTTTATAGAAACCCAACATTAACCCTCCTTAACTGCCTATTCTAATCCCTGAGCAGACCCGGTTTCTAGGATACTCGATAGAAACCCCAACATTTCATTTGATTTGTAAGACTGTGAGGAATGGGTACTTCGCTCCAGGAGTGAGTCCATGCACAAATAGGGATATGGTATATTAAAACAAACTTTGTTACAAACACAGTATTATTAACTTTAACATGATAAAGAAAATAACTTATGCTTACCAGATAAACAATGCTTAACAATAAAATGAAACACTAAAGTATAACTGCAATCTTTGATCTCCAGTCAAGCAAAACCCATTTCAGGTCAAAATCTGCTTTTAAATCCGGCTAACCCACCGAGGAATACTTGCTGTAAAGAGATGTCAGATAAACTGCTATGAGAGGAAGAGATCTTTCAGGAACCTGCTTACAGATTCTTGTCTGTGTTAGACCACTGTTTAACCTGCCAGCCTTTTCAGAAACTGCTGTTCTGTTCACGGCCAAAATATTTTTAGCTAAACTGTTTTGAGAGAATCTGCTGATCTGTTTATATCCCAACCTAAAACGTAATTCAACAATTCAGCACCTGGCTCTTCTTATTAACTAAGGCTAATCTTACTGAGGCTAAACCCATCGTCGGGATTCTCCGTTTCGCAGACTGGTCAATGGGGTTTCCCATTGTGGGGCAGCCCCATACCATGGGGAAACCCCCGGGCTGCCAGCAAAGTGGAGAATCCCAACAGCGGAGAGTTCAGTCCAATGTCTCTAATTATCTACTCCCTAGGGAAACCTCTTTATATATATATATATAAAATTCCTTTAGCCCAACTTCAGGTAAACAATATACATGGTTGGAATGAATGACAATCTTATTTTTACAATGCTTTAATAGCACCTGTGTAGCCAAAGCATCTGACATTTAAACAAGGACTTCAAAAAGGAATGCTGCAACAGATGCATCCACACACCAGCATTTTAACCCTTACTGCACCAAACACAAAGAATACAATATATATCTGAAATTCCTACATTCATCACATGCCCTAGAGTCTCCAAGAGTTAAAGATTGATCTCAACACCTCCGCTGGGAGTAACCAAGGAGATAAATGAGAGGGGGGAGTATTTTAAAAATGCCTTTAATTGAGTTAATGTATTTACTAAAAAAAATACTTGACAGGGAAAGACAAGTTCTTGGACTGGAGCACTACAGCTATGAGGGCCTTTGAGTACTAACAGTCTGTGTCTGCATGCCAATAAAACCTGGATCTCATGACATCAATCTTAGCTTCTGCTGAAGCATTGAGATTTCTACCTGTGCTGGAATAGAGGTGAGATGCTGCATCAGGACGAGATCAACAAGTGCTGTTATTGAGCTAGTCACTGCATTCACAATGAAAATATAGTCTCCAAAGTCTGTGCGAATCCTTGTTCAAAGTTGGTTGGAGCTGAAATTCTTTTGGTGCCTTGAGGGTGGCATCAGACCATCTGTGCACCACACATCTCTGTGTGCATGCCATCAGTGCTCTGTCCTGGACGCAGCCCAATTTGATTTCCTTATCTGAGCCCACTGCACTGGAAAACATCAGCCTCACCTTTCACTGCGTTGGCCATTGTGCCCTGTTTCATGGTGACACGGTAACACAGTGGTTAGCACTGTTACTTCACAGCACTAGGACCTGGGTTCGATTACCAGCTTGGGTCACTGTCTGTGCGGAGTCTGCACGTTCTCCCCGTGTCTGCGTGGCTTTCCTCCCACAGGTCCCGCAAGACATGCTTGTTAGGGGAATTGAGCATTCTGAATTCTCCCTCAGTGTACCCGAACATGCACCGGAATGTGGCAAGTAGGGGACTTTCACAGTACCTTCATTGCCATGTTAATGTAAGCCTACTTGATATTAATAAAGATTGTTACCCACTATGACTGCAAATCTGCATCCATGCACAACGATTCATCCCCTGCTGATCCCATGTTTAAACTGCCCTCTAACATATCAGTAGTACTAATATCTGAGCTGCTGGTTAAGAGTGTCAGCTAAAACAGCAATGCTGGTTCTTCAGAGGTCTGCACATGTTTGCAACTTTTAGGGTAGAACTTCAGTGGCTGGCTAAGTGAAAATCTTGGGTATCTGAAAGCTAAAATGCAAAAGGGGAAATTTTAGGTAATGGAAGATTGGGAAAAGTAGAAGGAAACACAGGTCCAAGGTTCCACCTTCTGCAGCTTGCACTTTCTGTCAGATAGCAGGATGAGGGTGAAGTGGGATTTGAGAACGTGCATAAACTAGGAACATACCAGCATCCTGAATGTTTTTGGTTATGTGGCTGCAATGGCCCCAGTGACTTCCAGCCCTACAATGCAAAGCACAAACTCCTCCAAAGGGCTGGGGAAATGCACGGATGCCTGTTCACTGCTCCTTTCTGCGAGAACCAGGGTCACGTGGGGTCCCTTTCAGCGGGGGGGGGGGGGGCAAGCTCCGCTGACCACATGATCGGCTTGGGGTCAATCGCTGGGGAGCTTGCGCGGGGCCCAAGGAGCAGGAACCGAGACAGTGTGAGCCAGGGAGCTGAAGAGTAAAGACATGTTGTGTGGTGCTCTGTGCCTGTTATCTAACTGCCTTTGCCTTTCATCAATAAACTACTTTGTTAACTATTGGAAACTATTGGAAACCTGCAGTGTATGTCTCGAGCCATATGTTTGAGATAAACCTTGTTTATCTCAATGTCCTGGGTCAGGTTCGGTCAGTGCACAATGAGTTAATACAGCTTTCTGCTGAAAATGGAATGTATTCTAAAAGTGCATCAGAGGCAAGTGGAGCTTATGGAATGTGTGAAATATGTCTCAAAGTTCTGTATTATTCCAGCGATGCCTGTGTACTTCAGTGTGGAAAATGACATAACAAATTAGACCAAGAAAACAGAGTACTTGCTGCATTAATGTTCAACATTTGCCCTATGAGAGAGAGAGAGAGAGAGAAGAATGTCAGTGAGTGTATTACAATGTATTTGGATAAAATAGCTGCCATAGCTGAATAGCTGGAGGTACGTAGAAGCTGCAAAAGGTAGATGTGAGATTGGGATATGTAAAAGTGCTCAGTGTGTGAGGGTCAGATGATGCAATAAGAAGTCCTAATTGCTGAAGGATGAGCCAAGCTTTGGGGCATTGAGCAGCGAGAGAGGCTGTCGGTGCCTTTGGTAAGAGTTGTATTTGCGGATAATTTCACTGCCCTTAGTTACACGTGGTAAGTCATTGAACATTTTGATGCACTGCAGCCAGGGCCTTGGGACCAGACACAAGCAATTGACCCCAATGCTTCCTTTTGCTTTGAAAGATATGTCTTGAGATCATCCAGACACCTAATAGAAACATATTCTCCCTTCTAATCCACCTCTCTTATAAAGACATCCAAAAACCTGAGTCCTCTCTCTAGCCTGTTGCTCCATTGCTCCATCTTTGTTGCTCCATCTTCTTTCCATGAGATTGTTCCACCAGTTACAGTAGCCTGAATAATTGTGCACCACAATCAGAATGATTCCCCCCTCCAAATCTAAAGGAAATCCTCTGAAACCTATGCCTATATTAACCTTTAATATGAAGACATTTAACTTTTACCTGGCTTTTGCTATCAAGATCAATTCTGTTGAAGGTCCAAGTTCATCAACCTTCTTCTTTAGTTTTCTGCCCAAGGTAGAGTCGGCACATAGTGCCATGACCTGCATAGCGGCAGAGCAAGGAGACAGGTCCCGAATCCACCCCAGCTGGAATGGAATTCGAGCCCTGTGTGGTTGGCACTGATCTGGCCCACACCAGCCATCCAGACAGCTGAACCAACCAGCCTTTCAAGGAGTCTGTGTTGTTGTGGCAACATACAGTTTTACATGTTGTCCAGTGCTATGGATAATGATGCTTGAGGGTCCAATATTCTTTCCATTACATGGCTGATTATGAATCTCTCCTGCTCTGACCCCCTGCCATTGGCATACAAAAAACAAAGAAAAGTACACCACATAAACAGGCCCTTCAGCCCTACAACCCTGCGCCGACTATGCTGCCTGTCTAAACTAAACTAAAAAAATACGTTGAAAGGATTTACAAATTAATTCACAACTAGCTTAGCCATGTTGTGAATGCACTTACCTTGGCCATGAATTCCTGAAGTAGGACTTGAACCCAAAGTTCCTGGCTCTTTGAACATGCTGGTGGCTACCATTAATGAGAAATTGAACAGGCAAGACAAAAAATATTGTGGCGATAAGAGCAGGTCAGAGTGCTTGGAATTCTGTGGCGAGTAACTCACCTCCTGATTCCCCAAAGCCTGTTCACCATTTACAAGGTACAAGTCAGGAAAGTGGTAGAAAAGTCCCCATTTTCCTGAATGATAACAGCTCCAATAACACTCAAGAAACTCAACACAATCCAAGGCAGAGCTGGCCCGCTTGATTGGCACCCCACCTCCCAAATCAAACATTCATTTCCTCCATCACAGTGGCATTAGTGCGCACCTTTGAAAAGATATACTCCAGCAACTCACCAAGGCTCTTCCTCCAGCACTTTCAAAACCACAGCCTCTATCACCAAGAAGGACAAAGGCAGCAGATACATGGGAACAGCACCATCTGGAGGTTCCCCTCCAAGCCACACACATTCTGACTGGGAATCTTGGAATTAACTGTCAATGTTTAACAATAAGGGGTCGACCATTTATATCAGAGGTAGGAATTGCTTTTTTCTCCACACCTCGTGAGCAAATTTCTAAAAAAGAGACGGGTGCTACCCACAACTCGATAAGGCCTCAACTTCTATAATCTCGGGCAGCACGGTGGCGCAGTGGGTTAGTCCTGCTGCCTCAAGGCGCCGAGGTCCCAGGTTCGATCCCGGCTCTGGGTCACTGTCCGTGTGGAGTTTGCACATTCTCCCATTGTTTGTGTAGGTTTCGCCCCCACAACCCAAAGATGTGCAGGCTAGGTGGATTGGCTACGCTAAATTGCTCCTTAATTGGAAAAAATGAATTGGATACTCTAAAAAAAATGTTTTTAAACATTTTTTTAAAAACTCCACAAGACAAATTAAGCCATATTTTCAAAGTGAAATACATGGTTCCAGTATTTTAAGGTTAACAGTCATGCAATAATGTGCTGCAAAAGGCAACATTTGAAGGGCGATGGGGAAAGAGTGGGAGGTGAGACAAACTCGTTACATATTTTGAAGAGTCTGCACAGCTACAATAGAAAGATTGGCCTCAGATTGAGCTGAGAGATTCCATGATTTATTTATTCACAGAAAAGCTTATTTTTCTCCACTTCCCCGATATTACTGGTTGACTTATGCCAATGCTGTTGTTTGAGAATTGTGATTGATTACAGGAACAAATACAAAACAATGGTACAGGAGCAAAAACAAAATAATGGTCATTGCAGCCTTGCAAGAGCAAGCCAAGACCTTCCCAGTGAAGCGCAACTATTTCAGTGGAACATTCTTCAGTGGTCAATAATTCTCTTAGCAGATCTCATTTTAAAATTGATCAGAAATAAAGTTGAAGCATAGTGTGCTGGCAGCACTTGGTGAGTGTAATTTGTCTGCTCAATACTGGGTTGACAGTTGCCTAAGAACCTAGAAGCGGTAAAATTGAGAGAGATTAAACGATTCATCAATCGATGGAGTAACTTTGTGAAAACTACTGAAGGAAAACTTGCCAGCGGCAAAGTTTAATTACAACTATTACTAATTACACGAGAGGAAAAATGGGTTATTTACTGACTTTAAAGGGTATTATCTGCCTGAAATTGTGGTATATAGAATTGTGTACTGATGCCTCCTCTCTATTGTCGCCCACCCCCAACCCTGGATTTTATTCCTTTGGGGAAGCTTGCATATTGCTACCATTCACAGGTAATGGCATCTGGGATATCACTGAAAGCTCAAGAAATGGGAGACTTCAACCATTGCTAAACACAATGGACAGATTGATGAAAACACGGAACTGAAAGGTAGCAATTTATCCGGCAATAGAATTACAGCCTTTTTATGAAGCTGAGAAGTGAATGAGTGGGAAGTTGTCCAGAAACAGGGAGCTCTGTAGCCTCACTGCAACACAAATGATCTGATGCCTCTCTGTGCAGACTTCACTTGGATTAATAATCGGTTGTGTTAATATCTCTGGATGAACTCCAGCCTTCATTGCAGCCATTGGGCAGCTCAACCTTCATGTGATAACCAACACTGGCTTCAAGATTCAAACACACTATTCATTGTGCAAATTTGTGTGCCTCTTTGGCAGCTATACACTTGCACAATGAGGACACAGCTGTTTTCTGACTTTTAATAAAACAGAGACCCAAATTTTGTTATAGAAATAACAGTGAAGGTATTGGCGCTCTCACAATTAAACGTGGATGTCATGAGGTGGGCAGGACAACGGTGCAGTGGTTAGCACTGCTACCTCATGGCACCAAGGACCCGGATTCGATCCAGCCCAGGGTCACTGTCCATGTGGAGTTTGAACATTCTCCCCGTGTCTGCGTGGGTCTCACCCCCACAACCCAAAGATGTGCAGGGGAGGTGGATTGCCAACGTTAAATTGCCCTCAATTGGAAACATTTTTTAAAAATTAAAAACTCATGAGGTTGCTGTTTGAGTTGCCCTATTCCTCCAGAAGCTGCATTAAAGTGACATGTTGCCAATAACTTTGGTTATTAAAACATATGTAGGGTTTGGCAAAGCTGTGCGTATCCACTGGACACAAAGGAAACTTAGGATTGGTGCATTCGGATGTAAATGAACTTTTACAAATGTGTTAATTTCTAATTACTGCCAAACACCTTTCCTGGTCTTATAAATTTAATTGCAACCAGTGTGTCGTCACCTTCATTCTGAATTGAATTATTGCTGCCGTTTTAAAGACATATATTTATTGTTATTTTTTCGTTCTACCTATTGTCTTTCTCCCAAATTTTCGAATTTACACTTTTTGGTTCTGCAAGTCTCAGAGACCATTCCCCAGTCTGGTTGAAGAGACATGTTGTTGTTTGCTCAGCTCACATTTACTGTCGGTGGCATGCTGAAAAGGATCTCTAAATACTCTGGTACTGGGAACAGGCTGACAAGACGCACAGGCCAGGAACAGAAACTGGCAAATGAGACCCTGGCTGGAATCGATTCTGGCCATCTGCAAGAGAACTCATGGCCTTTGTGATTAATCACTCACAGCAGATATCACATTTACACAAAAGGACAAAGTCAATGCCTTTTAATATTCATTTACGGGATGTGGACGTCGCTGGTTAGACCAGCAAGTTGCCCTTCAGAAGGTTGTGGTGAATTGCCCTCTTGAACCGTTGCAGTCCCTGAGGTGTTGGTTGACCACAGTGCTGTTTGGGAGGGATTTACAGGATTTTGACCCAGCAACAGTGAAGAAACCATGATTTATTTCCAAGTCAGGGTGGTGAGTGACTTGGAGGGGGATCTCCAGGTAGTGGAGTTCCCATGTAGCTGCTCCTCTTCTCCTTCAAGAAGGCAATGGATGTGGGTTTAGAAGGTGCTGCCTTCGGAACCCGGGTGAGTACTTACAGTGCATCTTCTATATGGTACACACAGCTGACACTGTTCGTCAGTGGTGGAAGGAGTGTATGTTCGTGGAGGTGGTAGAAATCAAGCGGGTTGCTTTGTCCTGGATGATGTTGAGTTTCTTCCGTGTTGTTGGAGCTGCACTCATCTAGGCAAGTGGAGAGTATTCCATTACACACCTGACTTGTGCTTTTTGATGGTGGACAGGCTTTGGGGGTTCAGGAGGTTAGTTACTGTTCATAGCATTCCTCGCTTTTGACCTGCTCTGGTAGCCATAGTATTAATATGGCTATTCCAGTTCAATTTCTGATCAATAGGATGTTAATTGTTGTGATTCAGCAATGGTAATGCCATTGAATGTCATGAGGCGATGGTTAGATCCTGACTTCTTGGAGATGGTCATTGCTTGGCACTTTTGTAGCTCGAATATAACTTGCCACCTGTCAGTCCAAGAGTAGATATTATCTAGATCTTACTGCATTTTGATATCAACTGCTTCATTATCTGAGGAGTCACGAATGGTGCTGAACATCATGTAGTCACCCGCAAACATCCCCACTTCTGACCTTATGATGGGAGGGATGTCATTTATGAAGCAGCTGAAGATGGTTGAGCCTGGGACACTATCCTGTAGAACTCCTGCAGTGATGTCCTGGAGCTGAGATGATTCACCTCCAACCACCACAACCATCTTTCTTTGTGTCAGGTATGACTCCAATCACCGGAGAGTTTTCCCCCTGATCCCCATCGACTCCAGTTTTGTTAGGGCTCCTTGATGCCATACTCGGTCAGATTGTGCCTTGATGTCATAGGCAGTCACTCACCTCACCTTGGGCATTCAACTCTTTTGTCCATGTTTAAACCATGGCTGTAATGGGGTCGGGGCTGAAAGACCTTGGCAGAATACAAACTGAGCAACTGTGAGCAGGTTATTGCTGAGCAAGTGCTGCTTGATAGCACTGTTGATGACTCCTTCCATCACTTTGTTGATAATGGAGCATAGACTGAAAGGGCGGTAATTGACATGGATGGATTTCTACCGACAGCATCATGGACAGAAGCTTCTGGAGCAGGCAGATTGGTGAGGATGAGGTTGCGTATGTTTTTCCCCCTTGTTGGTGCCCTCACCACCTGCTGCAGTCCCAGTCTAACAGCTATGTCCTTTGGGACCCGGCCAACTTGATTTGTGCTGGTATTACAGAGCCGATCTTGGTGATGGACATTGAAGTTTCCCATCGAGAGAATAGTCTGCATCCTTGCCACCCTCAGTACTTCCTCCAATTGGTGTTCAACATGGATGAGTACTGATTCAGCAGCTGATGGTGAATGGTACATGGTATTCAGCAGGAGTTTTCTTTCCCATATTTAACCTGAAGCCATGAGACTTTATGGGGTCCAGAGTCAATCTTGAGGACTCCTAGGACAATCCCCTCCCTCACAGTATACAACTGGGACGCCACCTCTGCTCTTTCTGTCTTGTTGTTGAGACAGGACACACCCAGGAATGGTGATAGTGCTGTCTGGGACTTAGTCTGTATGGTATGATTCTGTGAGTATGACTAGGTCAGGCTGTTACTTGACCAGCCTGTGAGACCCAACTTTGGCATAAGCCCCCAGATGCCCCCAGAACCAAAGGACATAAGTCCGATTCCAACCTCGGGTGACTGTGTGGAATTTTCACATTCTTCCCATGTCTGCGTGGGTTTCCTCTGGGTGTTCCGGTTTCCTTGCACAGCCCACAGATGTGCAGATCAGGTGGATTGTCTATGCTAAATTGCCCCTAGGTGGTGTTACGAGGACAGGGTGGGGGATTGGGTGAGGTGCTCTTTCAGAGGGTCGGTGCAGACTCAATGGGTTGATTGGCCTCCTTCTGCACTGCAGGGATTCTATGAAAATTCTATGTTCATAAGAAAGACTTTGCAGGGTCGACAGGGCTGGGTTTGCCATTGTACTTTCCGATGTCTGGATCAATGCTGGGTGGCCCATCCAGTTTCATTCCTTTTTTTGTGTTTTTGTAGCAGTAGATTAAAACTGAATGGCTTACTAGTCCTTTTCAGACGGCATTTAAGAGTCAACCACATTCCTGAACATCTGGAGTCACATTTCGGCAAAACCGGGAAAGGAAGGCAGATTTCCTTCCCTAAAGGACATTACTGAACCAGATGGGTTTTTACAACAATGGTTTCATGGTGATCATTAAACTTTTAATTCCAGATGTTTTATTGAGTTTAAATACCACCACCTGCCATGGTGGGATTCGAACCCTGGTCCCCAGATCATTATCCTGCGTCTCTGGATTACTAGTCCACCAGCAATACCACTACGCCACTGCCTCCTGAATATGTAACTGACTTCCAGTCAGGAGGTGATCAACTTTACACCAGGATGAAAGACAAATAAAAGAGGCCATCAGATTCCAGAATGGGCTAATAGCTGGTCAGACAAGTGTTTCAGAGGACAATGGATCTTGATTGATTCACTCTGGCTGAACAGGAGTGTCCTACTTATTCCCATTAATGATTTTAATTCTGGATGGGACAGTAGAACTCAGGTCAGGTGTGGTCATATACCTATCACTCAGTGCTAGCAAAACCGGTATAAAAGAAGGAACATCGGAACAAACCTTCAGTGATGATCTGGGAGTCCCCCAGGCACAATCATTGCAAGACGAAGGGACCCTGTGCTCCGAGCCCAGAGAAGATATCCACATCGAGCGATCATAGCCTGGCCAGCCACCTTCACTAAGTGCGGGTAATACTAGAACTCAGCGGTGAGCCTGACTCATATTTTGTGTGAGTGAGAGAATTGTGAATAAATTTGGGTTAAACAGCGAACCTGTTATGTCCTTTGTATGTCTCATAAGTAAAGGCACCTGAGTAAAACCTTTTGCTTCTAAACCTTGCTTATAGAGTGTCTGATACTTTACAGACAACACTACGATTTGTCCTGATTTTCCAAAGAGCGGTATTTATCATCAGATTGCTGCTCCGCCCGAAGATTCCCTCGGCTCAACACTGATCCGCATTTCATTTTGCACCATCCAAGCCCATCTTCCGCAGAAATGCACAGTATCCATCAGAAAACTCCATCGAAGTGGGGAAGACAGGAGATGCCCCACCTTTTACAGCACTAGTTACCATATGCAAAGCTTTTAAATTAGGATTTTACATTTTAGAAACTGACACAAAAAGCTATTCCATACAAAACAAGAAGTGATAAAAACGGAACAGGGAATCAGTATCCAACCACACCCACAACTTCTCGGGCATCTTTCCAAGACACACTACTGAGAAGGTAAGTCAGCCTACCAGTCAATAAGAGGGAAATCACACCTACTCCAGGGAGGAAAAAATAGGATATCCACAAAGTACAGTGTTCAGCCCTTTCCCAAATCTCCATGCACCCAGGGACCAAACCCAGACTTTCCGGGGCCCCCTCCCCCACAAAAGTGGGCACCTCTGTCTTTGCCTCCATAAAAGTACTCCACAACTCTTGGAAGGGAACCCTGATGACCTGCACCGCTAATCCGAGATTTTCAACAAGATAACATCCCCATTGGCAGCCATGATCGGATGCACCCAGCACCACCAAGACAAAAGCTCGTTCAACAGCAACTGCGTCATTGGAAGCAGGCCCCCCACCCCAGCCTACTTCAGCCACCATAAACAAACAAGGATTTTAAAATGTTATCTCGGCTTTCTTGCGAAGACACCAACCAAACACTTCCAAGGGCATAGCACACATTATTTCACCCAAGAAAAGACAAACACGAAATGTGAACTAGGACAGAAAGATGAATTTAAAAATTAGCAGAGCCGGCGCTCGTGAAAACACAGCATCATGTGACCTCCACATGCTAAGTTTAAAATTCCAGTTTGAATGTCATTAATAATAGGAATAATCTTTTTTTTTGTCACAAGTTTTAGGAAGGATGTGGAAGCTTTGGAAAAGGTGCAAAGTTGATTTACCAGGATGTTGCCTGGAATGGAGAGTAGGTCTTACGAGGAAAGGTTGAGGGTGCTAGGACTTTTCTCATTAGAACGGAGAAGGATGAGGGGCGACTTGATAGAGGTTTATAAGATGATCAGGGGAATAGATAGAGTAGACAGTCAGAGACTTTTTCCCCGGGTGGAACAAACCATTACAAGGGGACATAAATTTAAGGTGAAAGGTGGAAGATATAGGAGGGATATCAGAGGTAGGTTCTTCAACCAGAGAGTAGTGGGGGCATGGAATGCACTGCCTGTGGAAGTAGTTGAGTCAGAAACATTAGGGACCTTCAAGCAGCTATTGGATAGGTACATGGATTACGGTAAAATGATATAGTGTAGATTTATTTGTTCTTAAGGGCAGCACGGTAGCATTGTGGATAGCACAATTGCTTCACAGCTCCAGGGTCCCAGCTTCGATTCCGGCTTGGGTCACTGTCTGTGCGGAGTCTGCACATCCTCCCCGTGTCTGCGTGGGTTTCCTCCGGGTGCTCCGGTTTCCTCCCACAGTGCAGAGATGTGCAGGGTAGGCAGATTGGCCATGATAAATTGCCCTTAGTGTCCAAAATTGCCCTTGGTGTTGGTTGGAGGTGTTGAGTTTGGGTAGGGTGCTCTTTCCAAGAGCTGGTGCAGACTCAAAGGGCCGAATGGCCTCCTTCTGCACTGTAAATTCAATGATAATCAATGATTAATCTAGGACAAAGGTTCGGCACAACATTGTGGGCCGAAGGGCCTGATCTGTGCTGTATTTTCTATGTTCAATGTTCTAAGTAGTGACTGGATGAATGGGCAAGTGGATGAATGAGTGCATACGTAATGTGAGTGAGATGGGTAAATGGGTAGGTATGTGGGTGAGGCTGGCATGTGGGAAAAATTGGTCGATGGATATGATGGGTGATGTGGATAGATGGATGACTGGGTAAGGTGAGTTGGGTCGGGCAGGGTAATCAGGTCAGCGGCTCGTCGGGTCTAGTTGGATGGGGGCCATTCATGTCGGGTTGGGGGAAGTGGTCGGTTTGGAAGTTAGTGGGTCGGAGAAGTAGTCAAGTGAGCGTTGAATTAGGATGAGTGGTTGGGATTGGTAGTCCGTGGGGTGGGGTGGGGGAAGGTGGGTTGTAGGGGGAGGTAGTTGGGAGTTCGGGACGGATCGTTGGATTGTAATCAGGAGGTCATGCCCATCAGGGAAAGCTCCCGGATAATTCCCATACTGGCCCACATACCAGGACTGTCACAGAGTCCTGAGGCGCTTCTTTGATTGTATATCAGATCTCCGACAACCCAGAGACCCAAAGATTTGGCACCTATAAATTACCATTTAAAAGCCCATAAAAAAGTCTGCAGGCAGCTGTAAACACAATGAATGGTGGCCGCCGTTTCTATGCCAGTGAGTACAAAGTCCAAGTCAGTGTGTGAATTGTTGCTTGATAAGTAGTGCCTCAGCAAATGAAAAACCTGCTTATCTCGTGAAATGAATTGAATTGCTGAATCAAAAAACCTCGCACACAAAGAGGGTTGTGGAAGTGTAGTGACTTGTCAAATTCTAAATGAAAATATCAAATTGGAGAGGCACCGAGGTTGGTCTATGGTAATAAATCACATGATAACTGTGGATGGAAGAGATGTGTCAGTCAATATGACTTCTTCCTTTTTGAATATCTGTCAGCCTTAGCTCAGTGGGTAATACTCCTGCCAACTGAGACCCGCAATGTCTTGGGTTCGATTCCCACTTCAGAGCTTGAACACAAATATCAAGGCGAACACTTCAGTGTCACACTCGGATTGCTGCACTGTCAGAAGTGGTTTCTTTTGGACGCATGGTCAAATCGACACTCCATCTGCCTGCTCAGGTGATGTCAAAAATCATGGGCTGAATTCTCCGCCATCAGGATTCACCATTTTGCTGGCAGCCGGGGGTTTCTCGATGGTGTGGGGCTGCCCCACAACGGGAAACCCCATTGACCAACCGGCGAAACGGAGAATCCCGAGGGGGTGCCACAGCAAGAATCTAGTGCGATGGAACAGAGAAACCCGCCCCATATTTTGAAGAAGAGCAGGGGAGTTATCCCTGGAAACCTAGCCAATATATCTCAATTAATATCACAAAAAAAACTGATTGGGGTGGCACGTGACACAGTGGTTAGCACTGCTGCCTACGGAACTGAGGATCCGGTTTCAAACCCCGGCCCTGGGTCACTGTCCATTTGGAGTTTGCACATTCTCCTCGTATCTGTGTGGGTTTCACCCCCACAACCCAAAGATATGCAGGTTAGGTGGATTGGCCATGCTAAATTGCCCCTTAATTGGAAAAAATAATAATTGGGTACTCTAAATTTATTTTTTTTAAACTGATTATTGGCTCATTATTACATTGCCCTTTGAGACTGGCCAGGTGGACTGTAGAGTTTCCCAATCCTGTATTTCCCTGCAATATTGTATAACTGTTTGAAGTTCTTGATGAAATAAACAGATTTTTCTTTTATTATTTATTTACAGGATCTGGACGCTGCTGCCTAGGCCAGCATTTATTGCCAAGTACTGGTTTCCCTTGAGAAGGTGGCAGTGAGTTGCGTCCTTGAACCACTGCAGCCATGTGGTCTTGACCCAAGCACAGTGCTGTTAGGGAGGGAGTTCCAGGATTTTGACCTAGTGACAGTGAAGGAACAGCGGCATATTTCCAAGTCAGGATGGTGGGTGGATTGGAGGAGAACCTCCAGGTGGTGGTGTTCCCAGGTATCTGCTGCCCTTGTCCTTCCAAATGGTAGTAGTCTTGAGTTTGCAGGTGCTACCTAAGGAACCTTGGTGAGTTTCCATAGTGTATCTTGTAGATGGTATCTCTCACCATTTAAAAAAAATCTGTTTTATCTGCACTGAATCTTTTTTCTCAATAGACACCACTGCATTTTACAGTTTATCATTCCGACAGAGCAGTGCCCTGCTGTACTGAGAGGAATATAACATTTGACGAGAAAAAAGAATGATTGTAATATCCAATTTTATAAATGTTTGGTTCTTTATTACTCAGCCATGCACTGATTCCATGGAGCAAATTGAAAAATAGTTAAGTACACCTTATGCCATGTTGTCAACATTCCTTGTTGTTTTGGTACTTGCTATTTTGTGATTTGGAGTCCACATTCAGGATTTGTGGCACAGATATTGAATAGCAGGTATTTACTAGAACACTGCTCTTTAAACTCCTTAAGCTGAACATTTTGTCACCTTGATGCCTGATCAGGAGTTGAAGTGAAATTGCTACTGCAACTGCGCTTTTTTATAGACACTTCCCCATGCTAAATTCGGTTACACTTAATTGATGCCGCTCTGATGTGTTTGCTGAGACATGGAATATAAGTAGCTATTGTCAATTGAAAGGAATGGATTTTTGAGAAATTATAAGCATAGCCTGTGATTTTCTATCATCTAATTCTGAATTAAATAGAAAGTGCAGCAAAATTTGTTGGGTCCAAGCAGTTGAAGCTGATCTTTACCCTCCTCTTTGGCTGTAGTTCGAATCTTTGTTGTTCCCCTATTCCATATCCCTTCATAACCTTTTCCTTAAATCCCCTTTGCATTCGAATAAAAACAGCCCCACTTTTACGATACCTTTTTCATATTCTTGACATCAGACATCGAGTGAATCTGCAGTTTCGCCTGCAAATTGTCACAACATCCTTCATTTGGAGTTCAAAACTGTTCATCGGGATAGACGAAGGGAAATTTGGGAGATTTTCCAAATGGCCAAGTTACAGGTTATGCAGCACCATATTATCAGCGCCGTTTTCTCCCACATGAATCATGAAGAATCCTGGAATATTTGGGGGCAACAGTCCACCCCGAATGCATCGTGCCCCATCTGTGGCCTTGCTGAGACGATATATAGGTTTACAGCTGCATCTTTTAAATCTCGGCTTTTAAATTCTATAGCTCCTATTATAACACCCGACATATCAATTACCTGATCAACGTGACATGACATTTTACATTTCTTTTTGAAGGTGAACTCCCAAGTCTGTGATTCGACTTTGCACAACTCTCCATCATTTTAATTAACATGGCTTCATTTTGAAACCAAAATGCACCATCTCATATGTGCAAACATCACGCTCAATTTATTATTCTTTCCATTGTCTTATAAGTATCCTCCTGAAGCTTCTTATGGTCCTCAGTTGCCTACTGTGTCTCCCAGTATCATCTGTACATTTGGACACCATATCGAAAGGCTCATATTCAAAGCTTTTGCACGCACGGTGAATAGTCCCCGAATAGAATCCTTTATACTAATGCCACTTGCCTCTAAACACTAGGAAACTGCCTTGTTCCTTTTAATGGCTGGAACTTACCAGCCATTCACGCTGGCAGGCTCTTCCTGTCCCGACGACGGGGCACCCCCGCCCTAGGTTTCCCCGTGGTGAGGGGTGCGTTCCACAGAAAACCCCGTTGACAATGCGGGGTCAAAAAGATCCTGCCGCTGGACACGTCCAGGCCGTCTCCGCTGCCACAAAACACGCAGCGGGTATGCAGAAATTCCAGCACTTTGATAACAATCCAATATGCTATCATAATTCTATACTTTCTTAAACTACTAAAGTAGCCTCCTGTACAGTAAGTGTCTCGGATTTTTTGAAAACCCATCTCCATCACATTCACTGAATCACATACAAGGATTGCATTAAGTTGGTCCCGCATGACATGTCTTTCTGAAATCCATGTTGGCTAGTGCTAATTACTTCCTTTTCATCCAGAAGTATGAAAAGCTGTGCTTAAAGTGCTCACAGTTTCTTAAGGTGGGCAATGTGATACTGGATCACAAAATCACCCTGATACTATGAGGAATAACACTGCCAGCGATGTGTTTTAGTAGTCAACAGCACTTGGGTGTGAAGTACAGTCTTGAACTTATCACTGTCAGAACAAAATTCCTTTCTGGCACCAAGGTGTAATAACCTTGGAGTGTGTGTCGTACAGATCTGAGTGAAAAACACACCATAGTTGTCAGATTCAACTACAGTTAATGCATATTATGATGATTGGACTTTTCCACTTTGATCCAGTACCCAGGTAATTTTTATTGAACAAAAAGTCTGGCAGTTGTCCTGAATTGCCCCATTGTAACTTTTAACTTACAACATACTGTCTTACAGAGTCTTGCAGCTTTGAGTCAGAGTCATAGAGTCATACAGTGCAGAAGGGGCCCGACAATAACTACCTCATCTCGGTAGATCCCCAGCAACGCAGATGTCAGTCTTCAGCCAATTAGATTTACTACACGTGATATCAAGAAATGGCTGACGGTCTCTCTGTAAAATAAAGCAAATTAGCTCGGGCAAGAAAAATGTAATGTATATAAGCAACAACTGTTTATAAATATGAGAAAAGCCAATAAAAAGATTTTCAAAAAAAAGAAATGGCTGAAGGTACTGGATACTGCAAAGGCTATGGTCCTTGACAATATTATGGCAACAATACTGAAGACTTGTGCTCCAGAACTTGCCGCACTCCTAGGCAAGCTGTTCCAGTTAAGCTCCAACACTGTAATCTACCCAGCAATGTGGAAAATTGCCCAGGTGTGTCTAAACACACAAAATAGCACAAATCCAACCCAGTCAATTACCACCTTATCAGTCTACTCTCCATCATCAGCAAAGTGATGGAAGGAGTCATCAACAGTGCTATCAAGCGACACGTATTCAGCAATAATCTGCTAATGTGCACTCAGTTTGGGCTCCGACAGGTCACTCAGTTTCTGATCCCCCAAAGTCTGTCCATCATCTACAAGGCACACGTCAGGAGTGTAATGCAATACTCTCCAACTGCCTGGATGAGCGCTGTTCCAACATCACTTAAAAACTTTGGCACTATCCAGGCAAAGCAGCCCACTTGATTGCTACCCCTTCCACAGACATTCAAACCCTCCATCACCAACGAACAGTGACAGCCATGTGTACTATCTACAAGATGCACTGCATTAACTCACCAAGGTTGCTTAGGCAGCACCTTTCAAACCAATGACTACTACCATCTCGAAGAACAAGAGCAGCAGATAACTAGGAACCCCACCACCTTGAGGTTCCCCTCCAATTCACTCACATCCTAGACTTGGAAATATAACGTTGTTCCTTCACTTCCACTGGGACAACATCCTGGAACTCCCTCCTAACTCCACCTACACCTTAAGGTCTGCAGTGGTTCAAGAAGGCAACTCACCACCACCTTCTGATGGACCACTAGGGATGGACAATAAATGCTGGCATAACCAGCGATGCCCACCTCCCGTAAACGAATAAAATAAAGGCTCACGCTAATCCCATTTACCAGCACTTGTCCCATATCGTTGAATGTGATGGTGTTTTAAGTGCTCATCCAAATGCTTTTTAAAGGTTGTGATGTTTCCAACCTCCACTACCTTCCCATGCAGTGTATTTCAGATTCTCACAACCTTCTGAGGGCAAATCCTTTATCAGAGTTTTCCTGGTTTAACGGAGAACTTGCAGTGACCCAATCCCACTGATAAGCTTTGTGGGTGCCAGTCAGTGTCCAGAAAAACCCACGCTTGCTCGGATAAACCCCACCCTGGTACCGATTCTTTTTTTCCAGATCATGTGACCCTATCTTCCGATCTCCCCCTTAAAGGGGCCAGACACCACAGCTTGTCACCTCATTCAGCACCATGGAGAGTGACTGATCCTTTATCAGAGTTTTCCTGGTTTATCCAATCCCACTGATAAGCTTTGTGGGTTCCAGTCACTGAAACAAAGCAAAATCATATTCTTCTCCGGTGCAAAGCAAGGTTTACAAATCAGAAATCTTACCAAGAAGCATGGTGCAATTAATTGCATTTATGTGCTTTGGAAGTCAACCCTTCCAAAAGAGTGAGAGCATGAATTGCTACAAATAACCTCTGACGTAACAGTGATTAAAGACGTGGGGCGGGATTCTCCGGTCGCCGAAATCGCATTCGGCCAGAAAATCAAAGTTCCCGACTAAATCATGGGCGGCACCGCTTTCACGATGCTCTGCCCCTTCCTAAGTGGCATACTCTCCGAGTAAGCCACACGAAGTATCGACGGCCTCAGGATATTGCCTGAGGCCCGCCCTCGATGCTCTGCCCCCACCCGGCCGAGTTCCCGACGGCTTGGGTCTCTCATGGTCTCATCCGTCAGGAACTCGGTGTAGCGGCTGCGGACTCAGTCCAGTGCTGTCACAGTCGAGGGAGGTCCGATCCGCGGGCATGGGGAACTTTACCAGGGGCTGGGGGCACTGGGGGGGGTGGTCCAGGGGATGCGAACCGGCCAAAAGGGAGGCACTGTTTTGCAGCCCGGGTTCGCGAGCGGCCGGGCCATGTTGCATGCGCAGCGCTGCAGGCTGCCGCTGTGCACATGCGCGGCATTGGACGCGGCAATTCTCCGGAATGTATTGGCAGCTAGAGCCGGTTGCTCTACGCAGCCGGCATGCTAAACGGAGGATCAGTGCCCGTTTTACGCCATTTTTGCTGTCGTAAATAGCCACATTCCCATGCCAGTGTGGGGACATAGCCTCAAAATTGTAGAATCCAGCCTGTAATATTTTCATTCCTTTAAGCCCATGTTGCCTCATGATGATTTTGCTCCATTTCAGATGTTTTTTCCCCTGTTCCAGGAGTTGCTTACAGTGGAAAACAGTAGAAGAAATTGTGGTGTTCAAAATGTTAGCTCTAATCTGCATGTAATAGGTTTTTGAAAGCTCCTTTGTTGTGCAACATTTCCTTTGGTTACACATTGTCACTCAGAACAAATTGTATGTGACTATGTTTCATGAAACAGCGATCTTATTTTCTTTGTTGCCATTGACAGATTCATGATGCCATTGCTATTCATTTGTGGGTGTCATATATAGATTTAAAATATATTAAATAGGATTGGAAGTTCAGGACAACTTACATTTCCCCACACCTCGAGGCGGCAGTTGTTTATTAATAAGGAGGAAGCACATTAATTCAAAACTTGCTTTTCTCATTATTTACTTGGTGGGTAGATGGTCTCTTTTGATTTGCATTTGTAATATGGGCTTTTCAGCAATATAACTGCCCGAGAGTCAGAATGGACACCAGGTCATCCCAAAACTGTTACCTCTGATGGAAATGGGATTACTCTACGATTGATAAAGATCATCCCCAAATGTGCTATATCAAAGGTAAACAGGAGGGAAAGCTTCCAGGAATACCTGCTTTCCACTGGGCAGTAGACTTAGGGGCTTGTTTAGCACACTGGACTAAATCGCTGGCTGTTAAAGCAGACCTAGGCAGGCTAGCAGCATGGTTCAATTCCTGTACCAGCCTCCCCGAACAGGCGCCAGAATGTGGCGACTAGGGGCTTTTCACAGTAACTTCATTGAAGCCTACTGGTGACAATAAGCAATTTTCATTTCATTATATTTTGACTCTTTTGTTTAATAGAGGGAAACAGGAGTAGGCCACTCTTGTTGTTCCATCATCTTACATTTCAGAAAATATATTTGGTGAAGAATAGAACCAGAGTCAATCTTTACACATATGTGTATGAAGTTTTTTTTTACAGATTTACACATTATAAGCACACACCTCTGAATACAACAAATACTGTATCAACGTATAGGGGCACAAGCAAATCCCCAGTTGGTGTCCACCAACTATATAAAATTAAACAAAATTAATGTACAATTAACAGATTCCCTTCGCTCTTTGAAATATAAATTGGATTTTATATGTACAACAAAAATGACCAAACAAAATCATAATCCATGCAAAGCACTACATTCTGAGGCTCTGCATCTCTTGAATCCCGAACTGTTTATTTGTACATACAATTCCTTTTGTGGAACAATCAGCCAGTTAACGACTTCTGCTGGAGAGAAAGGAAAGGAAATGGTTGGATTCAAGTCAGCAAGGTAATCCGTAACTTCATCTTACTCACACTTTCACATAATGTACATTATCTCACAGCTCAGTGGATATACCATCTTCATTACATCTATTGTAGAGGATCTCACTTCAAGTATTTGACAAATCCATTCCCACACCCATTGTTCTACAAGAGCCAGTGTATCAGCAGTGAAAGCACTTTTAATAACCTATTTAATTATCTGGTTTACCAGATTAGAGGACAGCATTTCCTATTTTCACCTGGAAGCAATGGGCTGGATTCTCCACCGCTGACGCTGGTAGTGGACTTCCATATGCGACGGAGGATCCAGCATTGGGGGACAAAACCTTTCTGATGCCCCCCACTGACATTGGGATCGAGATTCGTGCCCCGCGCTAGTGGGAGGTTAGTGGGAATGCTTAAGACCCATTCACATCCCACGATGCTGCTCTTGCTCACGTATTTGCTTTGTTTGCCCCTTGTTCCGCACTGTAACCAGTCACTATTTGTTGATGTACTATTTGTTGATGTACTCTGTCGATTATTCATTTGTCTACTATGTACTTGCTGTGTACATTCGCTAGGCCGCAGAAAACTACTTTTCACTGTACTTTGGTACATGTGACAATAAATATCAATCAATCAATGGGCAGGAATTTTCATGCCGCCACAGCCGGCAGTTTTCTGGTGGGCATGAGTGCACTTCTGGCGAAAAGGAGGATCCCGCCGATGGAGAATCCAGCCCCATATTCGCCGAGCCCTCATGATTCACCGGGCTACTGGGCTGGGAATCATATGGGTGACAATTGGTGCTGGTCCTGACAAATGTGTCTTTGACGTGGTGGACCTCACCACCAGGCAGGGGTCTTTCTCTTCGAGAGGGCTTCCAAACAGGGGTCTCTCTCTTCTGGATGACTCTTTATTTAGGGGGTCTTCAGTCAGGGGGGTGGTCACCCTTGTAATGGGTGGGGGGAGGGGGGGGGGCAGAGGTGACCCAGAAAATCCAGTTGCTGCCGACTCAAAATGGTGCCTGACAGCAGGATTCCCTCGGAAATCCCTCGCAATCATCGCTATGCAAAAGATTGTATGGCTAAAGATTGGGAATCGCTTCCTGATTTGTGATCCCAGCAGCAGCGCAAATCAGGTGCAATTCAGCTCAAGCAGGAGAAAGTAAGTCTCCCAAACGCAGAAACCTGCCCAATATTATGTAATGATCGGCATTAGAATATCTATTGGGAAGATTAGCATTTTGAAATCTGCTTTTGGTTGAACAAAACCTATTTTCAGCAAACATATTGTACCAAAAATGACTATACCCTGGAAACATCATTCAGGCCATATTTGCAGTTATTTAGTTTTCATGGAATTCCTTCTGCATCTGCTGCCACTTTGGGCAGTTGTAGAAAGCTTCTCGCTGAGAGTGTCACCTTGCAGAAATAAAGCTTTTAAAAAAAATTCAGAGTACCCAATCATTTTTTTCGAATTAAGGGGAAATTTAGTGTGGCCAATCCACCTAACCTGCACATTTTTGGGTTGTGGGAGTGAAACCCATGCAGACACGGAGAGAATGGGCAAACTCCACACGGACAGTGACCCAGGGCCAACGGAAATACAGCTTTTAAGTCAAATGATCTACACTTCATAGAACATAGAACATAGAACGATACAGCGCAGTACAGGCCCTTCGGCCCACGATGTTGCACCGAAACAAAAGCCATCTAAACTACACTATGCCATTATCATCCATATGTTTCTCCAATAAACTATGAAGATGTTTCTGTAATTGCTGAGAAGATTTTCAAAATAACTTTTCATAGATGAGGGAGAGTCCACTCTAACATTTATATCACACAATCACTCTACAAAACCCAAAGTAACTAACTTCACTTTAACCTTAAGAACAATCTAAATGCAGAAATCCACCAATGTTACAAACCTTCTATTTTGTACCTTAAAGTAAATTCCAAATTCTATCAAACTATCTAATTTGATGGGCGGCATTCTCCATCCCACCCCAATTGTTTTTCTGGTGCTGCGCCCAGATTCTGGGATTCTCCGTCCCACCAGCCGGCCAATGGGGGTTTCCATTGTGGGCAGCCCCATGCCATCGGGAAATCCCCAGGTGTGGGTGCGCTGCCGGCGCAACAGAGAATCCCACTCCTTATGTTTTGTCCCTGGGCTGAATTTTCTGCAGCCCCCCCCCCCATCCCATCACTGAGAATACTGACAATTGACCATCAGCAGGATCGTCCTGATCCACTGAAGTTAATGGTTATTTGCATCGCTCGCTGACTTGGCTGCTAGGGAATATGCAATGTGGGGGGAGGGGGGGAGTTGCCTTCAGTGGGACCAGAAGATTCCGCAGGCGGGAAGTGCCGGAAAACCCTGCCCTTGTTTATTAGTTTATTCTCAGATTTATTGGTTGGCATCAAGATTCACGGTCATGAGGAGCTTGCTTTCTGGTTTCGTAGCCTTTACTTAATTGTCATGTCCATTCAAACCATTACTTGCACATTTATGTCTGTCACAATTGTTTTGAGATCACCTTCTTGCATTATTGGAGGATCTTTCTCCAGTGGGTGATTGTTTTCTGATATAGGATCTGCTCACAGCATTTACACCATAATTTCTTTCATTCCATTCTGCAAGTCGATGGATCTCAATTCTGCCCATCATCGTGAGCATTCAACAATCTTTACAACTACTGGTCGATTTTCCTACATTTTCCACTATTGTTCTGTGCTTCCAGTCACATGATTGCTCTGGAATATAAGTACCCACTGTTCACAATCGGCCCATGGATGTGATAGTTCTGTTTTGTGCATCATGGTCATTGCCAACACCATTATCCAGCCCCAGATCTATCTTCTCTTCTTCAGGACCTTCAATACAAAAATCGCGAGGCTTTGAGATGCAAAGTGACTTGTTTACTTCAACAGCTACTCAGAGTCCAAAATGTAATTATTCTGCTTACTTGTGTCAAATGAACCTTGACCACTTACTCGTCATGGGCAGCGCAGTAGCACAGTGGATAGCACTGTTGCTTCACAGCTCCAGGGTCCCATGTTCGATTTCCTGCTTGGGTCACTGTCAGTGCGGAGTCTGCGTGGGTTTCCTCCGGGTGCTCCGGTTTCCCCCCACAGGTCCCGAAAGACATTCTGAATTCTCCCTCCGTGTGCCCGAACAGGTTCAGGAATTTGGCGACTCGGGGCTTTTCACAGTAACTTCATTGCTGTGTTAGTGCAAGCCTACTTGTGACAATAACCACGAGGCGTTTTTTCCCATTGGCAGGATCTTCCGGTTCCACCAATAAAAGAAAAAGCCGGAACTAATTATTTTAACTTCTGGCATAGGAGAACCATCACACGGTACAGGAGGCACTTTGGGATTTTACACACAGACCATCTGTTAGAGAGTATATCCTCCAACCGTCTGAAGTAAATCCTCTGCATGAACTATCCATTCCAGGGTATTGTCAACTTGCAGTCTGGTCGATCCGTTGACACTTTCTGCAGCATTGCATTGATCAAAGTGCATTGCTGAGAGGAAATTCCACTTCATTATTCATAACCATGATGTTCCTGTTCTATTATCAGTCAGTAGCCTAAATCCACTCCCTGTCCTTTTCTGCAATCGCCCTTTTGTCCAGGTCTACAAAAAAAATCAGTATTAAAATATTTTGTCTGCCGCTATCATTTAGATAGAAGCAGCTACTTTGTTGAAGAGTTGTGTCGATATGAAGTTTTCAGTAGATTTGGCATCATCCTCTGATAATTTTTTACTGCATTTACACTTCTCACCAATCTCCTCTATCAGCTCCATATCCTCTTCATCAACCGCACCTGCCTCTTTTAGCAGGGTTTTTAACCTTTGGTAAGTAAGATGAGCAAATTGTCTATGTAACTTTAAGACACTTGATACACTGACTTTCGAAATGCTCCACGTCAAGTTTCATTTGTGACTTTATCGTGGAAGGTTTACTATATCGCAGAGGTATCTCACAAGAGACTTCATCAATACTTATAAAATGGCTTATTCCAGCTATTTTACATGGGGCTCCAAATCTCTTCAGTAACCTCAATACATTGACATCGCCACACAAAAATCATGTAGTACTTTCATCATCCTTAATCTTGCATTGATCCTCATGATTTAGCAAATCAAGTTATCATTTTAACCAATCTATTCCAGGTAGAGTTGAAATACAAGGAATAACCAGTGTTGCATAGTTAACGGATTCTGCTACAAAATCATTCATCACTAAAACTCCTTGTGAGTAGACAAAAAGAACTTGTTTGGATGCATTATTTTCTCCTGAGAACTCTCTTTGCCATGTGCCCTTTCAAGGACCCTGCCTCTCTGATTTGGGCTTTTCACCGTATAATGACAATTCAAGTCACATCGGAAATACCTCCAAAATTTTTTTGAGGCATTCCTATGATTCATCCGGCAATTATTGCTGTAATAGCCAAATCATAAAGTGCTTTCATCCTCATTCTGTCCATCTGGAATCATTTCACCGTTATCATCAAATATATGGCAATCTCTTATGCCATTGCTCTCTTTTATTGTGTCATCGCAAAATGTTCCATTTAAGCTTTGCTGGGGAAAAAAAGAGCCATGGGGCTGGATTTTCCAGTCCCCCAGCCACCTGTTTCTCAGCAGCACACCTTTCGCTGGCGGCGGGATGCATAGTCTCGCCGCTTTGCAAGAGGATTTCCTATTGAAGCCGCCCCATGCCACTGGGAAAGCTGCAGATGGAGGCGCGCTGCCGATGTGAAAGTGAATCGCAATGATCAGAGAATTCCGGCCATGATGTTGAACCTATTCATTTGTTTTGCACTCTTCAGGACAGACACAAGAATGCCAAATTTCAAAACAGCAATTTATATTGCATGAAAAAAGGGGCACCGATTGGTTGGCAAGTCAGTTCTTTCTTTTTCAAATATTTTTATCAGGTTTTTTTTCATATTATAATAAACGTAACAAAGTAACAAAGAAAATCAGTGCAAAACAAGAATAATAGGGAACATTGGAACAAGCAAGACAGAATAAATTCATGACAGTATGCTGAAGATGCCGATGCCTCCAGTTCTCTCACAGGTTAATTCAACACTAGGTTAACTAATTGAGTGGGGGGAAAGGGAGCACATTTCAGTTCAGGATGCATGCCTTTATGCATTACGATATCAAGAGTAACAAAATGAAACGCCATGATGTGAATTATCTCATGGAACTCCTAACAGGAGTATGTCAGCCAGATTGGAGCCCACAAATTTCAGATCAGGGTCCTACTTTACAGAATGCATCAGACTTATAGCGGATCACAGTGGTTAAGAATTCCACAGGAATGCATTCCATAATTAACCTATACCAGTCATGAATTGAACGATATTTGTCACTAATCCAGGACTATAGGATATTCTTAAGGTCAGGATATTGTATAGCCTCTTTTCATTAGATTCAATAATTCTCCCATCTGGAAGACCCAGAATCATGAACACAGGATTAGACTCGAAAGACTCTTATCAAAAATCCTCTCCAGCCCCCTGACTACACCAGACCAATAGCATTGAATCTTAACACAGGTTCATAAACAATGTATATAATCACCCTCGACTAACAGGCACTTCAGGCACATAGGGGATATAGGAGGATCAAACCCGTATCTAAGACTAGATGTGATATCCAGACAGTGTGTATCTTGAATTGGGTCTCCTTCATTTTATTACAAACTGAAATTTTACTGGCATAGTCCATATTTGTCCTCAACAATATTGATTGACAAATCCTTTTCCCAAGACTGCAAAGCAACCGGCATGCTAATGCAGGATCTGGAATTTAAAGTATCACAGAACTTACTTGTTAGTTGTTTAGGCTCCACAGAATTTGACGTTCATTCCATCAGGGAAATTGAGGAGTCAAGATGCAAATTTCTCTTCTTGAGAATAAATTCTCTAAATTGTAAATACTTTTAAAATAGGAATGTCTTTAAATGTAAAATTGCTGATGTAGCTGCTCAAAGGATGACAAGGAAACATCTCTGAACAGGAGTTCCAGCCTACAAATACCTCTATCTTTCTAAGTGTTGAATCCATGGTTGATTACACCAAGTAGGAAGTCTGGACTCATCTGAATAGGGGATGTTATGACACCCTGGGCTCGTGTGTGGTCAATTCCAGCCCCACAGTCCCTGGAGACCCAACACAAGTGAAATAAGCAATAATTTGTATAATGTTTCTGAGCTCTTTGGCCCTTGACTGCTCCAATGACGTACAAGTACCTGGACTGGGACCTGCTCGAATCGCGCTACGCCACCCCGACGCCGGTACGCTGATTCCCTGGAGAACGGAGAATCGCCGCCATTGGCGCCGGCATGTTCGGCGCGGTGCCGGTTGGGGCCGCTCTACGGGGTTCCCCCGGCGATTCTCTGCCTGGGATGGACCGAGCGGCCACACCAAAAAAGCCAAGTCCTGACGGCGTCATTCACACTGCTCTTATTTGGCGGGACCTCATCATGGATGCATCCGGGGGCGACCTGGTGGGGAGGGAGGGAGGTCCAACCCAGGGGGGGCCTCAGTTGTGGCCTGGGCCGCAATCGGGGCCTACCGATCGGCAGGGCCGGCCTCTCGGACTGAGGGCCTCTTTTGTTCTGCACCGGCCCCTGTAGCCCTATGCCATGTTGTGTTGGGGCCAGCGTGGAGACGGGAGCCACTGCGCATGTGCACGTTGGCGCCGGTTCCACTGCGCATGTGCAAACCCGCGGCGCCCATCTGACGCCGGGGATCAGCAGCTGGAGCGGCGTGGGTCACTCAAGTGCCGTGCTGGCCCCCTGTAGGGGCCAGAATTTCTGCTCCTGAGGTCATACGACGGCGTCAACACTTGGCCTCCGGATCAGAGAATCCCACCCTAGATTTGTAAGTGAACACAACTGTTTATTTATTTAAAAATTGGAGATATGGCATGCAATAATTTGAATAGAATAATGGCCAGCTAATCTACTACTCCCTCCTCTTTTTCCATCCCACCCTCTACCCAAACACATACAAGCCAGACACACACAGAGGGAGGGGGAGGGTTAAACATAATAAAACAATTAATATGGAATGAAAGATGAGTGTCCTTGCTTCAGATGTTGAAGTCATTGCAGCAGCAGGCTGCCCTCCCGGGATGCCAAGTGATTGTAACCACTGGTCGGATTGCCAACAGGGATCTTCTGGCAGAAGAATTCAGTCAGAATTCCCAAGCTGTAGAATTCCCTCTGGGGAGTCACTTTAATTTTTATTACTCTGGGCCTTCACTCAAAAAAATAGCCTAAGGTCTGTGTCATTCCTATTTGTTTCCAACTCCACCAAAATGATCAACAGCTTTTCTGGGATAAGAACCGATTTCCCTACAAAAGATTTGAAAAAGGTTTTTAAATAACAGTCCCTGCTTTCAGCAGGTGGCTTGTCTGAATTTCCTTCAGATTTTCTTAGTGCTCCTCAAACCAGCCTGAGTTTTACTCTTACTTGTTTTCCAGTCTCACTAGAATATCCTCTAGCTGTGCTGAGGATTAAACAGAATTTCAAATTAGGTGTCTGGGAGATTTACTCTTCAGGGACAGAGAAACTTAAAGAGCCTCTTTCAGCTCTGAGTTCAAAACAAAACTAAATACTGGAAACACAGTCTCACAGAAGAAGGAAAATTCTAGAATGATCAGCATCAATCAGCATAGCTTATCAACTAAGCCCTGGCAATCTGAAACAGCTCATTGGCCAACAGCCAAGTCCATCAAGAGGTGTCATCACTGATGCCAGGCTAAACAGTGCCTCAGGATGGAGGTTCTATTTTTTAAAAATACAGCGGTTTCACATTGGTTCACTGGTGGGGCAGTCTTTGATTTCCCTTTGCCCACTGTGACATCCGTCCTTCAGTAATTCAGGTGTCATGTTTAGCGGGGGGGTCCTGCACAGAGCTAGCACTCTGCAATCGAACCTGGGACCCTGGAGCTGTGAAGCAACTGTGCTAACCACTGTACTACCATGCTCTCAACACAGTTGCTGGCATTTTCCTAACCTTCACTCCCAGGCTGAGCAGTTTACTTGGACCATGAGGGTCAATGTTCAGTGCCCATATGACTATAATGCTGTGTCTTCTGAAGGCTACCCTCAGTGAGTGATTCATGCCCACCTTTTGCAAGAAGATCCTCAATCTTGCCCAGTCGTCCAATGTTTCTGTGGCCCCATAACACTTGGTTGATTTTGAAGGGTTGCTTGAGTGGGCATAATTGCTTCTAGAACCCAGACCCCAAGCATGACAATGGAGCTGATATTGTACTGTCTCAGCTACGGAAGAATGTTCAATCTTGAAATGCTTTGAAAATGGCATGGCCTAATTTGTCCCTCACCGACCCTCCCCCTGCACTGCCACCCTTGCCCAAAGGGTCCCTTCTCTCATTCACTGCTGCTTTTTCTCTGGCATCACAAGCCAGCCATGAAAAAGCTGCTGGGAAGAATTGTTTTTGAGCGCCTCCCCTCCCCCCCCCCCCCCCACTCCCTCCCCCCTACCCCTCCCTCCCCCCTCCCCACCCAGAGCTGCTTCCTTGCACTGGGGTACTCGTGAGCACTGCATAAAGTTGTGTGCACTGATCGCCGAGTTCCCCTCGAAGTTCACGTCGCCAGCTGCACACCTTTCAAAGGCAGTTGTAAATTGCGCTGTTCTGAAACGGCGTTTTAAATTTGATGTGGGGGAATGAGTCCGGCATATGGGTACATTAACAAGATGCAAATTTAATAATAGGGGGAGGGGACAATGGCATCTTGGATATATGCCACCAGGAAACGCCGAAGCCTTTTCATGCAATCTTCCAGTCGTTCCAATGAATGCACCCATCCATCGAGGGTGGGAAATACGGGCAAAAGGTTAGTTTATTTGCACACACTCATAATGTGGAACACGGTTTGTAATGTCTGTCTCATATTCAGATAGTAAAGAGAGAGCTGGGGAAAATGAAGATTTACAGTACAGAGAAATACTGGGCGGTATCCTCCCCCCACCCCGCCGAGTGGGAGAATCGCCGAGGTGCCGCGCAAATCGCGCCACGCCGCCCCGACCCCCGCAAGCGATTCTCCCCCCCCGAAACAAGCGGCACACGAATCACGCCGGGCTGCTCGGTGAATCGGCGCAAACGGCGAGTGGCGATTCTCCGGCCTGGATGGGTCGAGCGGTCGCGCGTAAACGGCCTGGTCCCGCCAGCGCCGTCTACACCCGGTCGCTGCCGGCCGGTACTCGTCGTGAAGTCTTGGGGGACGGCCTGAGGGGGGGGGAAGGGGGGTTCCATTCCCGGGGGGGGGGCCTCCGGAGTGGCCTGGTACGCAATCGGGACCAACCGATCGGCGGGCCGGCCTCTCTGTCGGCGGGCCTCCTTTCTTCCGCCGGCGAGCCTGGATCCATCCGCCATGTTTGTGCGGGGCGGCTTGGGAGAGGACGGCCACCGCGCATGCGCTAGTTGACGCAGGCCCAACTGCGCGTGCGCGGGACCCAAGGCGTCACATCTTTTACGCGGTGCCGGATCTCTGACGCCGTGCCGCGGCCGCGCCCCCGTAAATCACACGACACCCCTGCTAGCCCCATGGAGGGAGGAGAATAGGAGTCTGGGAACGGACGCCGACGCCGGAGTCAAACACTTTGGTTTTTACTCTGGCGTTGACACTTAGACTCCCGTTGGGAGAACCCCGCCCACTGTGTCAATGAGTTCTGCAGTCCAGAGTCAAAGTCCAATGAGATATTCTATCATGGAGGTCAGTGGGTTGAAAACCAATGCTAAATAATTCCCTTTCCAAGTGCTATTGACTTCAAAGAGTTTTCCGCCGGTGTGGGGTGGTTCCAATGGCAGCGGCAGGAGTAGAGAATATCATCACCAGACAATAGCATGCCGCTGAGAAACACATGGTTGGGAGACCAGAGACACCATCCCAATATTTCTTGTTCAGCAAGCCAGAGGCCTAGGTCACGTGTCTTTAATTTGCCATGATGTCTTCAACAAAGGATGTTAATCCAGTGTTTGGAAATTGGCTTTGTATTCCAGGCTGATAATGTCTCAGCCATTAAGGGTTAAGAGAAATGTTTGGCAGGCCATTATCTTAACGTTCCACTCATGATGGCCAACCTGGGTTGCCCAATACAATTGGCCTTCATGTAACTTCCTTTCCTCAGTTAATCATTAGTGGCTCCGCCGAGATAATGAGCTGTGAGAGTTCAGAAACGGCAAAGTGGCTTGTTTTGTCCTGGGGGTGACAGACAGAGTTTCAGGCATTTTAAGGATTTATGTTCAGTTATTAAAATTTGAGAAATATATATATTTAAAATATACAGTGTGAGGACCTAGTCCCTCACTATATAATCTTTTCTTAAAATTTAGAGATAATTAATAGTGAGCCAAATGTATTATCACTGGAAGCTGCTCAGGTGAGTATGGGAAAAAATATTGTGCGGGATTCTTCGGTCCGCCAGCCGCGTTTTCTTGGGCGGCGCCCGTTCGCTGCAGTGGGATTCTCCGTTAACTGCACCTGCCAACCAATGGGGTTTCCCATTGTGGCCACCCCACGCCGTTGGAATCCCGCGGACGTGGATGCACTGCCAGCGCAATGGAGAATCCCGCCGGCGGAGTATCCTGCTGATTATTTTAGTGGCTTTTCTAAGTTGCTTGTTTGGATGATTTCTGGCTGTTTTTATTTAACTTCTGTGAAGAAATAAGTGAAATATGAAAACCACTTGGAAAATGAATCGGATTGCGCTTTTTAAATTATTGGGAGTGTGTCACTGTGCCTCCCTTCTCATTCATATTTCATAACATATCTTCGGTATATTTTAGCCTAATCACAAGGGAAGTTTTAATAAAATCTCTCACATGGCAAAGTAGTATTGTTTCTTCAACTCTGATTGGGTAAACACTGGTGACCTTTGGGTGTTTTGGAAGTCTTGCATTTCTGAAGAATGCTTGGAATGAAGAATTTATACATTTCATCGGAAGCATGATCGTTGAGAATAAAAACTGTATTATCCCAAGAGACTGGCAGAAAGAACTGACAAAGCCAATGGTTGCTTTAATAGATATTCTGGTTGCAGGTTTTATTGACTGCTAATTCAGTGGTGGAATGTTTGCACAGCCTGATTTCTACATCTGAAGTGCAAATTAGATCAGCAGCTTCATTCTGTGCAAATCTGACTTTTCTTTATTATTGAATAATATTTAATGTAATGGAAATCTGAGTTCAATTCGTTAAGGAACTTGCCCCAGTCAGGTTGATGTAAATGCGAGCAAATATACACCTGAAATTAAGCTTTCAGGTCCAAATGTGTGACATCTGCTTAAAGTAACTCCCATTCCGGTTGATTTGGGGAAATAATCGAGTTGTTTTAAAAGCTGGAATTATGCCAGTCTGCCTATTTAACTTTTAAACTGTGTTCCATTTGTACCTGGAGATCACCTGCTGATTCAAGCTTCAGATCAGACGGTGAAAGCTTAATTCATGCAGGAGCCCAACGGATGTTGAGAGAGATTGCATTGTTGTCCTGCTGTTCTGATCCAGATTCACATCTACATTACAACAAGTGACTCCACATTTTATGGGCAATACGCTGCTTTGGGGGCGTCCTCGAGTAATGAGAGAAGCTATGTCTCTCTTACCATTTACCACAAGGTTTTAACTCATTGTCCTAGAAGGCACACCTCAGAAAATGGCCAATTTTATGCATCAAACCCCTGTGTAATTACCTCCTCAATTAAAAGCCAAAACAATTTTTTTAAAATTTAAAGTACTCAATTCTATTTTCCCCCAATTAAGGGGCAAATTAGCGTGGCCAATCCACCTACCCAGCTCATTTTTGGTTTGCGGGGGTAAGACCCACGCAGACGCGGGGAGAATATGCAAACTCCACACGGACAGTGACTTGGGGCCGGAATCGAATCCGGGTCCTCGGCGCCGTGAGACAGCAGTGCTAACCACTGCGCCACCGTGCCGCCCTTGAGAACAATTTTAATGATGGTTCCTACATGGTTCTCAGTTTACTCTATTATTAACACCAAAATATTTTGCGCGAAACAAATCCCTCTGACTGAGAGATATCACCAACGTTGTCTCTGAAAAAAACCTGCAAATCCACTGGCAGGATAGATGTACCAATGTGGGCATCCTCCCGAGGCTAATATCCCCAGTATCGAGGCATTGGTCACGCTTGACCAGCTGTGATGGGCGGGCAACATTGCCCACATGCCCGACACATGACCCCTTTAACAAGTGCTGTACTCTGAGCTCTGCAATAGCAAGCGAACACTGGGAGGGCAAAGGAAACACTACAAGGACACTCTGAAAGTCTCCCCAAATAAATTAAACATCCCTATCGACGCATAGGAATTGCTTGCCTTAAAACGCACAAACGAGAGATAAAGCATCCGCGAGAACGCAATCACATCGAGCGTCAGAGGGAGGAGCACGCGGAGGCCAAGCATAAACAGGGGAAGGAGAGCGCAGAATCCAGAGTGTCCCACCCACCTCTTCAACCAACGCCTGCCCATCCTCTGGCAGAGTCTGCGGATCCAGGACTGGACAATTCAGCCACTGCAGGACCCACCTCCCCGGAGTGGAAGCAAGTCATCCTCTACCCTGAGGGACTGCCCAAGAAGAAGAAGCCTTTTGATTATTTTTCTTTTTGAAAGGCAAAGCTTGTTAAGTACTACTCTAGTTTTCAATCTGGATTCTATTTGCCACCATTTTAAAGTTACAAAGAAACCTTCAATGCGAACGTTCGGTGAAAAAGTGAGCTATTCTAAAACTGCAAAGGTCTTTCATTACTCCAAGGGCTTAATTAATAAGTTTGAGAATCAGAAGAGGAATATAAGATCAAGATCTGTTTTGTTGAGTCAAATTCATTGCCTCCCTCCCATTGTTCAGAACATAATTCAGCAACTAAAAATACACAAAAATCACAAGAGGGACGCAGACCATTCAACCATGCCTAGCCTGTGGTGATTCATTTCCCTCTGCATTATACATATTAAAATTCTTGCGTAACTTTTCCTGGTTTCAGCGTGTCTCTTGTGAATGTTTCTTTAGTTGGGCTGACGTGCTACTTGTGTCTGTCGTGCCAGTGAGCTTCCCCTTAGTCTTTTCTTGCAAAGTTCAACATGAATCAGAGATCAGTAATGAGCAACTTGACCTTTATTATGCTGTATGTCTTGTACCGTTGCACTTTAATACCATTTCAGAGGCTTTGTACTGGCTGAAGTTATGAGTCGCACAACTGTGATGGCTTGAAGTATGAACTTCTGGAGGGGCAACACCCAGGAAGCTTTTATCTTCAGAATTTGCAAATAATGATCATAGATAACCGGCAATCTGGTTTCATCATGACATTATTTTTTAAAAACATCTTAAGAGCAAGCTTGTGTATAAGAGAAGCCATTCACATGATACCAGTGTGCTGACAAGACAACCCACAGGCATTGCGATCACGTGTGGAACAACAGTAACAAGATTAATGACTTCAAGGGATATGGAGATACCACAGGACAGTGGCATTGAGGTAAACAATCATTCGTGACCTAACTGAATGGCGGAGCCGGCTCAATGGGCTGAATGGTCTACTCTTGTTTCTAACAATGTGTCAATCCACCAGCCACATAGAAAGCTGCAAGAAATATACTTGGTGAAGTTCCAGCATTTTGCATCTAAAATGTGATTATCTCGAACTTTGGCAATCAGAAGACCATTCAACAAGGTGTCACTTGGCAAACGGCCCAAGAGTGGAATTTCTGATCAATTTAATTGATTTCCCCTTGATTGCCATCTGGGGGTGACTTGACAGCACATCCTCTGGAGAAGCATGGATTAAGTTGCAACATCTTTCAAATTTCTGTGGTATTGTACATATGGAAGGCTGGTTCGTGATATGGAGCAATGCCAACAGTGTGGGTTCAATGCTCGTACAGGCTGATATTATTCATGAAGGTCTCGCTTTCTCAAACCTTGCTGCTCGCCTGGGGTGTGGTTATACTCAGCTTAAATGACAATCAGTCAGCTCTCAAAAAGGAGAGAGCATCTTAGGGTCCTCTGGGACTGTGGCAACATTGACAATTTGAGATACAGATTTGCTGCCAGTTCCAGTGGTGTAATGGGGTGACAGATGCTGACAATCTTGTCTTGTTTTGATATTGTATGCATGCCAATTCAGACAATGATATCTACTTTTTCAGAAGCTACATATTGATTAGGGCGGATTAGGGCAGCACGGTAGCACAAGTGGATAGCACTGTGGCTTCACAGCGCCAGGGTCCCAGGTTCGATTCCCCACTGGGTCACTGTCTGTACGGAGTCTGCACGTTCTCCCCATGTCTGCGTGGGTTTCCTCCGTGTGCTCCGGTTTCCTCCCAAAGTCCAAAGACGTGCAGGTTAGGTGGATTGACCATGATAAATTGCCCTTAGTGACCAAAAAGGTTAGGAGTGGTTATTGGGTTCCGGGGATAGGGTAGAAGTGAGGGCTTAAGCGGGTCGTGCAGACTCGATTGTCCCAATGGCCTCCTTCTGCACTGTATGTTCTATGTCCTATGATCTAATTGTGGCATCACTGTGTGAGGCTGGAGTAGAAAAGTACAGTCTCCATGTTAGATATTCATTATTGCCTGTGCTCTCATTTGCAGATACTACTGTTTGTGACCCCATATCAGTAAGACTCTATGTGCATCTTGTCAAGTCAACACCTATGTAACTGTGGGGACCCAGGCCAGGTGAAGGCTTGTGCAGAGCTGCATATGGATAGTGCTAGTAATAAACTTCAGATCCTTGTGTTCGACCAGGTTCCTCATCAGACGGAACCCCGATTTGACACGGAAGTGCAGATGCACGGGCATGTGCCTTTAAACTCCCGGCCCTCTTTTTTTTGACAGATTGAGAGAAGCGCAAAGCTAACCCGGATAAATGCAAATTAAAGGACAGCACCAACTTGGTGTACTTGCCCCAATATTTGTTAAGTTTTTACACCTTTTTATTTGTACTTTTATTTCTCGGTCCAGGATCATCAAGCAGAAGGGGGAGACATTTGTTTTGTAGGTTAATGTTTTATATTATTAGCGTTTTACATTTATAAATATGTTTAAAATGCAAATAAAGTGAAAGGAATATATATATATATTTTAAAGTTTGGTTTATCCTGAGGCTGTTAATTCTATTAAAAGGGTATTTTACTGTACAAAGTGAGCTTGATGCCACAGAAAGTGAAAGAAATATTTTTTAAACTTTGGTATGACATGAGGATGTTAATTCCATTAAAGGAACTGTAATGGATAGAATGCGGTGATCACCCGCTGATGGATATAACTGTCCACCTGAGACTCCGTGTTACTGGGCACAGGTTCTTAGGTCCTTGCATGGCTAATGAGCCTGATCCTAGAGCCACATCTTCATTCACTCACTTGGCAGGAGTTTCCAAAATGTGGGTTCGGTCTTTGGTCGCTAACGTTGCACGTATTCCTTTCTCAGGCTCCTTTTCTGGGCCTCTACTTGCCATCGAGTGTTCTCGAAGAATTGTGTCCCTTCAGTCAGGAGATTCCTCCAAGTAGGTCTCTTCTGAGCAAAGGTTTTCCAGGCATTGATGTATACGTTCCATTTTTTAAAAAAATTATTTACGGGATGTGGGCATCGCTGGTTAGGCCAGCATTTATTGCCCATCCCTAGTTGCCCTTCAGAAGGTGGTGGTGAGCTGCCTTCTTGAACCGCCGTTGTCCCTGGTGTGTAGGTACTCTCATAGTGCTATTAGGGTGGGAGTTCCAGGATTTTAGGGCAGCACGGTAGCATAGTGGTTTGCACAATTGCTTCACAGCTCCAGGGTCGCAGGTTCGATTCCCGGCTTGGGTCACTGTCTATGTGGAGTCTGCACGTTCTCCCGTGTATGCATGGGTTTCCTCCGGGTGCTCCGGTTTCCTCCCACAGTCCAAAGATGTGCAGGTTAGGTGGATTGGCCATGCTAAATTGTACAAAATTGCCCTTCGTGTTGGGTGGGGTTACTGGGTTATGGGAATAGGGTGGAGGTGTGGGCTTGGGTAGGATGCTCTTTCAAAGAGCTGGTGCAGACTCGATGGGCCAAATGTCCTCCTTCTGCACTGTAAATTCTATGATAAAGTCTATGATATTGACCCAGCGACAGTGAAGAAATGGTGAATTATTTCCAAGTCTGGGTGATGAGTAACTTGGAGGGGAACATCCAGGTGGTGGGGTTCCCAGGTATTTGCTGCTCTTGTCCTTCTAGATGGCAGTGGTTGTGGGTTTGAAAGGTGCTGTCTAAGGAACCTTGGCGAGTAATTGCGGTGCATCTTGTAGATGGCACACACAGCTGCCACTGTTCGTCGGTGGTGGAGGGATTGAATGTTTGCGGAAGGAGTAGCAATCTAGCTGTCTGCTTTGTCCTTGATGGTGTTGAGCATCTTGAGTGTTGTTGGAGCTGCACTCATCCAGGCAAATGGAGAGTATTCCATTACACTCCGGACTTGTGCCTTGTGGATGATGGACGTCAGAAGGTGAGGAGTCAGAAGGTGAGTTACTCATCGTACGATTCCTAGACCTTGACTTGCTCTGGTAGCCACAGTATTAATATGGCTAGTCCAGTTCAGTTTCTGGATGTCCCCAGGTGTTTATTGTGTGGATTCAGTGATGGTAATGCCATTCAATATCAGGGGGGGATGGTTAGATCCTCTCTTGTAGGAGATGATTATTGCCTGGCATTTGTGTGGTCTGAATGTAACTTGGAACTTATCAGCCTTGATATTGTCCTGTTCATACTGCATTTGGACATAAACTGCTACATTAGGGCAGCACGGTGACACAGTGGGTTAGCCCTGCTGCCTCACGGCACCGAGGTCCCAGGTTCGACCCCAGCTCTGGGTCACTGTCCGTGTGGAGTTTGCACATTCTCCCCGTGTTTGCGTGGGTTTCGTCCCCACAACCCAAAAATGTGTAGGATAGATGGATTGGTCACGCTAAATTGCCCATTAATTGGAAAAAATGAATTGTGTACTCTAAATTTAAAAAAAAAAGAAACTGCTACATTAGCTGAGGAATCATGAACATGAATGGTGCTGAACATTGAGCAGTCATCTGCGAACATCCAAACTTCTGACCTTGTGATGGAAGGGAGGTAATTGATGAAGCAGTTCAAGAAGGTTGGGCCTAGGACACTACCCTGAGAAACTCCTTGCAGTGATATCCTGGAGCTAAGATGATTGACCTCCAACCACCACAGCCATCTTTCTTGAGGTAAGCCTTCAAGATGTTTTTGAAGAGCTTCCTTTGTCTTCCTCTTGATCGGGATCTGGGTGAAGAAAGTTTGCTTTGGCAGTCAGGGATCTGACATCCTAAGCATATGGGTGGTCCAACGGAGTTGGTTTTGATGATCATGGCCTTAATACTGGTGCGATTGGCTCCTTCAAAGACACTATAATGTTAGCACGCCTGTCCTCAACAGTTTAATCAGAGCTAAAGTACATTTGGACTTTGCAATGTATTTTAAGCTGTGTTGTTTAAGAGTCTCCCTGAAGTATCATTCACCCTTCCAAGCTTCAGTGATTACTACAACTGCTTTAACAAAGTTTAATGCCTTAATTGACGTATGCAAGCCTCATGTAAGCTAATGTGAACTATCTCTCTGACAGGTATTGCAGAATCCAGTTCAGATTCATGCTTCACCTCACATCTGGGTCATCGCACTAATAGCTTGGCTCCTTAAAATCCTTGAACCTCTTTTGAGGGTTCACCATTGATGCAGGAATCTTGGGCAGTAAGGTAGCATAGTGGTTAGCACAATTGCTTCACAGCTCCAGGGTCCCAGGTTTGATTCCTGGCTGGGTCACTGTCTGTGCGGAGTCTACACATCCTCCCCGTGTGTGCGTGGGTTTCCCCCGCGTGCTCCGATTTCCTCCCATAGTCCAAAGATGTGTGGGTTAGGTGGATTGGCCATGCTAAATTGCCCTTAATGTCCAAAAAGGTTAAGTGGTGGTTGCTGGTTTACAGGGATAGGGTAGATACGTGGGCTTGAGTAGGGTGCTCTTTCTAAGGGCCGATGCAGATTCGATGGGCCGAATGACCTCCTTCTGCACTGTAAATTCTTTAATTGAGAGAAGAGTCAGACTACATCTTCATCTGGCGAGGAAGCATTACCCACCCCTAAGAGTGTACAGGCAAAGGACATCATGAAATTATGTCAGAAAGATGTGTGCCAGGACACTGTGCTTCAGCAGCTGCTACTTTCAGACTTTGAGCTTGTAAAATTAACAATTGGTATGTCTGAATCTTCTCTTCCTCCTCATTTCACTCCCTCCCTCTCTCCCTTTCCCCCTGGCCCTTCCTTCCACTTCACCAATAGACAGAACTGTTGTGTTTATGTGGAAAAATATATTTTATTGACCGTTGTGTTCCAGTGAGAAAATATATTTTATTGCAAGAAATTTATAAAAGTTGAGGTTAAGAGACAAAATGTCACTATTCAGCTGATAAAGTTAAACGTTAAATTACATGTTAACTGGGTTCAAAGTTTGGTATTATGAAATTATTTTTGCCAATAAATGTTTTACATTAAACTTTATAAGCTTCTACAAATGTCTTATTGAAACATCAAAACACAACATTTAATTGTGAGTTAAGAAATGAATAAGATAATTGAAGTAAACAAGGCAGAAACGTAATAACACAGGTAAAACAGTGGCACACTACTGGCTCACACCAGGGACCTGTGTTCAATTCAGACCTTGGGTGAATTTGTGGTGTTTGCACATTCTCCCCATAGCTGCATGGGGATGAACCATGGAATAGAACCATAGAATTCCTACGGTGCAGAAGGAGGTCAGTCAGCCCAATCTTCTGAAAGAACACCTTACCAATAATAATAATAATCTTTATTTGTGTCACAAGTTAACACTGCGATGAAGTTACGATGGAAATCTCCTAGTCGCCACACTCTGGCGCCTGTTCGGGTACACTGAGGGAGAATTCAGAATGTCCAATTCACGTAACAAGCTCGTCTTTTGGGACTTTTGGGAGGAAACCGGAACACCCGGAGGAAACCCACGTAGACACGGAGAGAACGTGCAGACTCCGCACAGACAGTGACCCAAGCCGGGAATCGAACCTGGGACCCTGATGCTGTGAAGCAACAGTGCCAATCACTGTGCTACCGTACCGCCCCTTGTCCCACTCCCCGCTCTATCCCTAGAACCTAACCTGTACATTTCAGGACACCAACGGGCAATTTAGCACTGCCAATCTACCTCACCGGCACATCTTCGGACAGTGGGAGGAAACCGCAACAACCGGAGGAAACCCATGCAGACACTGGGAGAATGCACAAACTCCACACAGCCACATCCAGGGCCAAAATTAAACCTGCGTCCCTGGAGCTGTGAGGCAGCAGTGCTAACCATTATGTCATCATGCTACCACTGTTTCCTCTGCGTGCTTTGGTTTCCTCTCACTGTCCAAATATGTGCACGTTAGGTGGATTGGCCTTGCTAAATTGCCCTTTATTGTCCAAAGAGTATCTGAGGTTATGGAGATAGGGCATGGGTGTGGGCCTGGGTAGGGTCCTCTTTCAGTGTGGTGGTGCAGGCTCGATGGGCCGAATAGTTTTCTTCTGCACTGTAATCAATCTGTGGGTGTGATTCTCCACCTTTGTTACTCACTCACTCAAGCAAAATGAGGCCCGGAGAATAGCAGGAGAGGCAGAAAATGAGAACCGAGCCACGCGCCAAATAGTGTGCGATGCAACCGGCCTGCTGCTGGAGGCGAAATAGGGATCTCGCCATAGCGTGGCAAGAAACCAATTATCACCACTTAAGCCCAATTTCCATACAATATACAGGAGCGACTCGATATCCAACGGCCTCCCGAAGTGCAGCGGCCGGGCACCGATTAGTACTCCTTTTGAAAAACGTGAAACTGGCAGAACGGTTTCTGTGAGGAGCAGAGGAGGTGATTAGCCATCTTTGCACACAGGCAAAGAGCCCGAGTGCGCTGGGCTTGATCGGCAGGGGTTGGGGGACCCTCTGCAGGGGTGGACCGCCATGGGAGGGTGGGGGGCAGGCACCGGGGGGGCAACATTGCACAGCACCATCATGCCAACTGCTGGATCATGTGTACCAATTTCGGGGACGGCACCTGCCCGCGCCCGTCTGCCCCACTGACCACTCATAACCCTCACACGGTGCCGAGGCCTCTGACTGTGCAGCTGAAGGCAATTGCAATAGAGAATTGGCAATAGTGGCTAAGTGAGCACTTCATGCAATCCAAGTGGATTCCCTTCAGTGGGCGGGCCATGTAGCATGTGAGAGTCATTGCCTAGCATCCCAATCACACCTTGATGCATGGACACTGTGGTTGAACACTGCGGGAGGCAACATCACACACGCAGCCGCCAATGTCCGAACACCCAGGGGATGGGACACAGATCCAGGGACATTTCCACTGTCGGAGGGTGAGTGAGTGTCATGGGGAGGGGGTTGGCTGGAGAGATGGGTGAAGGTTTCGGAGGTTGGCACCCATTGTGGAAGAGAGTGACAGGGGTCGTCAAAATGGTGTGCACAAAGATGTTTATTGCGTTTGCCAATTCCCTACACTGCCAATGGTGCTGCCCCTTTACCCGTTCCCTAACCCCTTCATCCCACATCTCCCCCTCCCCCCCGCCCCCCCACCCCTCCTGCCCCCGGTGCCCTTAGTGATCCTCGATGAGCTTTGCACTCCTGGCTGTACCACTACATCTTGCTGTGTCCCCAGGATGTACATCTGAGGTGGAGGCAGCCAGCTGCTTACCACATCCCGTGGCCTGCATCCTCTGGGGACTTTGAGGCCGGAGGGCCCTGGCTTACATCATAGATTATCAGAATTTACAGTGCAGAAGGAGGCCATTCGGCCCGTCGAGTCTGCACCGGCTCTTGGAAAGAGCACCCTACCCAAGGTCAACACCTCCACCCTATCCCCATAACCCAGCAGCCCCACCCAACACTAAGGGCAATTTTGGACACTAAAGGCAATTTATCATGGCCAATCCACCTAACCTGCACATCTTTGGACTGTGGGAGGAAACCGGAGCACACGGAGGAAACCCACGCACACACGGGGAGGATGTGCAGACTCCGCACAGACAGTGACCCAAGCCCGAATCGAATTTGGTGGCAGATGCACAGCCGTGCCACCGTGTCCCGTGTGCTGGCTGCGAGACTCGGCCTCATTGGAGGGGTGAAACTTGGGGGAGCTGGGGCTACCATCGCGACTCCATGGGACGGGTCTGCGCCCCCTCAAGCTCCTGTTGCCTCTGGGACTCCTCCAAGCGGCTATGGATCTGCTGGAGTGACACTGATATCTCCCTCTGAATGTCCCGGCCACACCCTAACATTTCCATCAGCTCCGGGATTACCTCTTCCACAGGCTCAGCATCAGGCTGGGACCCAGCTGGGTACTGGGATCCAGCAGACCTCTGACCTGGGGTTTCCTGCCTCCACCTGATGTACATCAGCAGCAGAGTGGTGTTCATCAGATTACGCGGCAGAAGCCTGACCACTAACATTTTCCACCGAGGTACGTGTATCTGCGCTGGTGGAGGGAGGGGATGACAGCTCTGACGCAACTATTCTGGTGGTATCTTCGGAGCTCTCCTATGTGGTGGTCTCATGGGAGACTGGAGAGGGGACCACCCGCGGTGGGCAGGCGTTGTCCCCTGGAGGACCTGCGGAAGAATGGACATATGGTCAGTGGGAGAGACGGGTCAGTCAGTCAGGCACGTCTGACAGGTCTTCCTGGTGGAACCTGGTGGTCCCTCACCTCTGGGTGATCCGTCAACCTCTGCGTTGGTACTACCCTGTCCTCGGCCACACTAGTCACCTCCAGGGCATGATCCTCGAAGGTGGTGAGGACTCTGATGTCCAGCTCACTACCGCCCTCTCCCGGCAATTGTGGGAGAGTTTTTCCTAAGGAGACACAGAGGGGCCATCATTACCGTGGTTCACAGTGGTGGGAGGCGGAGGGGTGTTGGTGTGTGACGGAAGGGTTGGGGGGTTTAAGGAGAAGAGGGGAGTGGAGGGACGATTCAAAGTCACCTGGAGAGTTGGGGGGTGGATGCATCGTGGGGGCAGAAAGGCCTCGGGGTGGGGGGGGCGTTGGTGTCTACTCACTCGTGCTGCCGGGTGTGGGTCATTGACCTTTTTCCTATACTGGAGGCCAGTCCTCCTGGTCACATTTCCCGATGCTCACAGCCGCCACCACCTCATCCCAGGCAGCACTGGCTGCCCTATGGCTGCCCCGCCTGGACCATTGGGGGAACAAGACCTCCTTCCTGGCTTCCACAGCGTCTAGCAACCTCCCCAAGTCTTGGGGCCGGTTACCTGGGTATCATTGTTGCGAGCTGGCTGAGGTTGGCTGAGCAATTGTTGCTCAAGTGCTGCTCAACCTTGTTAGCGGTGGGGCTGGTGAGCACTGTGCCGGCAATTCAGCTGTGTTCCTATTCAAGTCCTTCCCTTGCATCCACGCTGCATACGAGACCGGCCCAGTGCGCCTTATGACTGTTCCCGGAATCCATAATGCCCCCTCAGTAAAATTCCAGACGTAAACAGAGTCACCAGTGGTGAATTCTCTCATGGGCCTGGTTTGCTTCACTCTGATCTGTTTCTGCTAGTAACGGATCCTATTCCCTGTGTCCAACGAAACAAAGCTCAACCACGTGCGCAAGTGACGACCCATCAAAAGCTCCACGGACGTCACCCCTGTAGTAGGATGTGGCGTAGTCCTATAGTACAACAGAAAATGGGAGAGGCCGTGATCTATTTTCTCATCCCTAGTTTGAACATCTGTACGGCACCGTTCTGCCAATCCATTCAAGAACGGGTGCGGTACAGACATGACGGACTCAATTTGCTTTAAAAAACCCGCAAACTCGGAACGAGTGAATGTGGTGCCGTTGTTCAACACACGGACCTCCGGGAGTCTGTGATCGCCAGAGGTCTGACGGCATCATTCAGTGGTGGCACAGGATGTAGTCGTTGTCAACCGGTGTACATCGATCCATTTAGAGTACGCGTCTGCTGTGAGTAGATACCTTTCCCCCTGGAAACGTCCCGCAAAATCCACATGGAGGCGGGACCATGGTCGGCCCGGCCAATCCCATCCTCGTCGCCAGTGTAAAGTCTCAAGCGACCACTCAGAAGCGATGTCTTCAGTAAAATTTGGTTTTATTCAGGTTACATTCCTCCGACGCCCCGAGGGTCTCCCGCACGTGTCCCAAACTTGGGCTGGGGTACTTATATTCCAGTAGTCCTAGGAACAGTGGGGTTAGCCGGCCCCCTTATCTGGGTAGATTGTACTTGATTTGAAGATGGTTTTTCAAGCTTCCCACTACCGGGGCGAAATTCTCCCCCAACGGCGCGATGTCCGCCGACTGGCGCCAAAAACGGCGCCAATCAGATGGGCATCGCGCCGGCCCAAAGGTGCGGAATGCTCCACATCTTTGGGGGCCGAGCCCCAACATTGAGGGGCTACGCCGGCGCCGGAGGGATTTCCGCCCCGCCAGCTGGCGGAAATGGTGTTTGTTGCCCCGGCAGCTGGCGGAAATGGCGTTTGGTGCCCCGCCAGCTGGCGCGGAAATGCGACGCATGCGCGGGAGCGTCAGCGGCCGCCGACAGTTTCCCGCGCATGCGCAGTGGGGAGAGTCTCTTCCGCCTCCGCCATGGTGGAGGCCGTGGCAGAGGCGGAAGGGAAAGAGTGCCCCCACGGCACAGGCCCGCCCGCGGATCGGTGGGCCCCGATCGCGGGCCAGACCACCGTGGGGGCACCCCCTGGGATCAGATCACCCCCCAGGACCCCGGGGCCCGCCCACGCCGCCTGGTCCCGCCGGTAAATACCAGCTTTGATTTACGCCGGCGGGACAGGCAATTTCTGGGCGGGACTTCGGCCCTTCCGGGCTGGAGAATTGAACGGGGGGTCCCACCAATCGGCGCGGCCCGATTTCCGCCCCCGCCCAATCTCCGGTACCGGAGACTTCGGCGGGGGCGGGATTCACGACGGCCAACGGCCATTCTCCGACCCGGCGGGGGGGTCGGAGAATGACGCATCTGCATACTGATGGTATACCAGCTGATTAAAAGACTGGGTTCTTCCTTACACTTCTTTGTGAGGCCAAGAGGACTCTGATGTTGCAGATCACTGGGTCTCCTGTAGGGTTATAACGGCAATGTTGCTGCCAATGTCATTCATCATTTGTGATCTCAAATATTGGAATGGGACTGGATTCCTTAACTGTTGAGAGGATTATGGCACGAACCTTGAAGACACAGAACTGAAAATGCGGGATGCCTTTTGACATTCGGGGAAGCTGGTGGTCGTGTGTCAATCCCTCAAGGTGTAACTGCAACAGAATGAAAGTGGGATATTCAAAAGAAACAGTGGTCATGGCTCCCTCAACAACATCCGTGTTACTATTAGTTTCCAGACAGTCAAATCCTCCCTCCAGCACTGCACGCCACCACCAGCCCCATTGACGGAGGGCTCAGACTTAAAAAGTACAAAGCACAATTCATTACATCAATCAATTTTCGTGCCACATGTCTCTTCCAACTCTCTCTTGACAGTAGACTATTATCTGACTTGATTCTTTCTTGGGCATCACCGGGACATCTCACAATGTGAACATGAGAATTTAAGTAACTTGAGCAACAAGCTTGATAACATTGTGGTGATGTTGGAAGTTTGACCTTTAGGCGGAAGTTTTATATTTGAGGTTAAAGCAAAATGAGTTATTTTCAGATTTGGAAATGAAATGAAAATCGCTTAATGTCACAAGTAGGCTTCAAATTAAGTTACTGTGAAAAGCCCCTAGTCGCCACATTCTGGCGCCTGTTCGGGGAGGCTGGTACGGGAATTGAACCGTGCTGCTGGCCTGCTTTAAAAGCCAGCGATTTAGCCCAGTCTGCTAAACCAGCCCAAATGGTTGTATTCTTTGTGTGGAGACATCTCAAAAATATGGTGACAGGAAAAGTTGAAAATTGATTTTTTGTTTTAAATGTGTTTTCCTTTTCAAGGACCATGAGGACTTTAATATTCATGAACTGCTGCATTTCATGATGAAGGACAGAGAAAACTCTTCTCAATACTCATAGGCTGACTTACATGACAAGAATCCTACCTCTTGAACTAGTGACCATCTCTTTGGGATTTTGCATCAACTGCGTCACGGGCATTATTCAATCTGAATATTGATACAACAGTTTGGACAACTCTGTGTTTACTTTTTCATGGATTTCTCTGCCTCAAAATAATCTGCAGTTCCGTTCGGTGGACGTTCAATGTGTTCCAGGCAGGTTGCATAGAGTTTAGTCTCAATCTAGGACGCTTCATTGATCCTAATTCAATGGGCTGGTTCCACCTTTCTCAAATCTCTGACCACAGTACAGTATTAAGAAATATGCCTCAGGCCGCTGCGGTCCCTCCTTTGTAAATGTACCTTATCCATTCATTATATGTACTTCCAAGCACTAAAATGTTTTCGAATTCAGAGCTCATATTATGGTTCATTAACTTCTGTCCTTTTTTGATATGTTTAATTTATGACACGCCAACTGCTGTAGGACATAGACTAAGTCATAACCTAGTCATGAAAATGAGCTAAATCCTTTTGTTCCAGGCTGCTGCAGCAAGCGAAGCAGGGACTTTTACCAATTAATCATTCACTGCAGCAAAGCATATGCTACTTGGCTGTGCAGGGGCGGGTGGAATGAGGAGCTGGTGGTGGCGGGGGCGGGGGGATGGGGAGTTTTGTAAACCGTCAGGATACCGCTGCAGCAAATAAAATTCCATAAACCTTTTGCCAAGTTCGGCGGTAGATTATTCGAAAATGAATCCTCGCTATGAGGTATATCAGCAATTGCGAAACCTATTTTTCCTCACAGAACTCATTTTATTTGCACCATTTGGAAGACTTCACGCTGTAAGATCGAAGGAATAAATTGCACTTGAACAAGATTGTTCCTTATCAATTTAAATCTAACCAAGCCATGATATTTGAGGGAATTAGGGTCTGTGGGTTGTAAATGAATTGGTATCTTTTAGTTCTGTCAGCTTGATGCAGGTTGGCAGTGTATTTATGTGAAATATGGTTTCCTTGGTGCGGGGAAGTTTTTAACACAGTAAGCATATTTTCCAATTCAACTCTTCTGCAGAGGTGATTGTTTCATAAATCAGTCGCTTTATGGGTTTATTGCATATTACTGGAGATCTGGACTGCGATCTTTCCTTGGTGCAATTCCAATAGGCTTTTTTAATAAGGAAAAAAATCCTTTTGCCCCTGGAAAAACATATTTCATCACTTGAGTTAATTTCAGGCCTTATATGACTTACTACAAATAAATGCACGAGGAGCGGAACATGGCAATTTATACAGTATTAGAATATTGTCAACATTAAATATTGATCACAGTGTTTTATTTTTGTTGATGCTTAAGCATAAACCTTATTGAATTGATTTACAATGACAATGCAAATGCCTCATCCATATAACTTTCTTATAAAGTAATGACACCATTGCATCTTATAACTTGATGTTACTTGGTAAAAGCGCAAAGGAACAATGCATTTAAGCCAATCCTAATAAGTAGAATTGAATCAAAAGTGTTTATTTTTCTATAATCAGAGTGTTATGGGCCAGGGTTTAGAGAACCCCAAAGTGTATTATGGAGTTCACCTGACCCACAACTTTTACTAGATTGCGGTACTGGGAGCACACAGCCCACTCTACAGATGTGGTACAGCAGACATGGAAAAGTATTATTTTAATCAAAACAATGTTTATTCTATGAACTCAAGTTAACCTTTTTAAAACATACAGTGAACATCTTAGCAACTATTAATTCAAATACAACCCCCAAAGAATACAACACTAAGTAATCCTTTAAGCATTCCTTTTAACACCCATACAACTTAAAAACAAAACCTTTATCAGAAGCACATCAGGTTAAAGTCACTACTGAAAACATTTATAATTCTGAATTCACCAAATGATCAAGAGATCGGCTTTTGATGCAGAGAGAACAGCAGTATACCTGCTTGGTCTGGCTTCAGCTCCAGCACTGAAAACGAAACTAAAACACACCCTGCAGCAAACAGTATAAAACAAAAGTAAAAAGCAGACAGACAGCCCAGCTCCACCCCCTCTCTGACATCACTGCAGTAATAAACACCCATTTCCTAAAGGTACTCTCACTACAGATATGTGTATACACACCCATTTATAAACACCCATTTCTTAAAGGCACATTTCTTAAACACCCATTTCTTAAAGGTACTCTCACATGACAACTGTTACACAGAGGTGAATCTTATAAACCATTATTCCTCGGAATATTTTATATTCATAGTGTCCTGTGTATGTTTTTCTGTAAGTATTGTTTCTATTGCAATCTTTTACCGTTACTCACAAAGAATTGCACATGTTTGATTAATTGTCAATAAATAATTTGAGTCCTTCCTGTGTATCACCCTGCTCCCATTTAGTTTATATTATTTTATTTCTGGCCATGGCTCCATAATCGGGATGTGCCTTTAGGACGAAGATCCAAAGTGAAACAGCCTGCTTGACAGGACAGTTCCCAGGTTTTGTATTTTGGAGGGAAGATGCCAGACTCCTTGGCACCGAGTGGACCTTAGGAACCAGCTTTGGAGGGACTTGTTTCGATCGATTAACTGGCAACCGTGGGTTGGCCGGGGACAGTGTTCTCTCTGACAATGGTTCATGATTAGCTTCTGTGTGGTGTTTTCTGAGAGAACTTAGCAGGATTCCCCATCCTCCCAGACGTTTTTTACCGGCAGCTGGTGGCGGCACACCCTTTGCCTCTGGTGGGATACTCTGCTCCACCACTGTCAATGGGAATATCCATTCAAGCTACCCCACGGCACTGGGAAATACACGAGCAAGGGTACGATGCCAATGGGACCAAAGAATCTCGCCTCCAGAAAGTGGCCAGAAAATTCCGGCCCAGATTTTGAATTTGGACTGGATTCTGCAATCCCTGTCGAAGAGATAGTTCATATTAGCTTGCAGGAGGCTTGCATACGTTAAGTAAGGCAATAAACTTCAGTAAAACATTTGAAGTAATCACTGAGGCTAGCAAAGATCAGCATTACATCAGGGAGTCTCTTAAAAAATGTTGCAAAGTCGAAAGTTAGCTATGCATCAGCTGAGAGGACAGGCAACCTAACATCAGCATCCTTGAAGGAGACAAGAGCACCAGCATCGAGACCATGATCATCCAAAACCAACTCCGCCGGGCCAGCCATGAGCTTAGGATGTCATAGTCCTGACTGCAAAAGCAAATCTTCTTTACCCAGCTCAAGGAAGGCTCCTGAACAGAGGAGGACAAAGGAAGCACTTCAAGGACACCCCGAAGGCTTAACACAAGAGGTTGGATTCTCCGTTTTTGGGACTATGTCCCCACACCAGCGTCAAAACAGTTGAGTTTTACTCCTGAAAATCCTGGATTAAAGGGACACGAATTTGCAGCCCTGCAGGGAGCAAGCAGGGACCCGGAGTAAATCCCGCAGCTTTTGCTGGAGATATGGGCCCCTGCATTTCCAGGTCAGAGGCCACGCATGCGCACGGCAGTGGACTCCAGCGGGCGCGCCGTGCTCCATGGTGGGCTCGGACCGCGGAGGTAGGCCCACAAAGGAGACCCACCGATCAGCCGCGTGCCCGATCCTCAAACTCCGCACAATCATTCCCCGGCCACCTATTAAGGCCCCCCGGCATCCGATCTGCCCGCTCCCGACCAGGGCGGCCGCGGACTGAGTCCGCAACCACCACGCGAGTATCCCGACCTGCTGGACCAGGTTAGTTCCACGCCATCGGGACTTCGGCCTGTCGAGGGCTGAGAATGTCAGAGTGGTCCTCTGGCAATGGCCCCCAGCGGAGCGGCGTAGTCCCTGGTGAGGACACTTTTCGGTGCCCGGCAAATTGGCGAACCGGCGAATTGATGAACCAGCGGCATTCCCGATTCCTGCGTCAAACTGGATTCTCCGCCCCGGCGCCGGCCGCGATTTCGGCACCGGGGTGCGGAGAATCCAGCCCAAGAACTGCAACATTGATGTCAACGCCTGAGACACCCTTGCTCAGAAGAGACCTACTTCGAGGAATATCCTGACTGAAGGAACTCCATTCTTCCAGGAAGGTAAGACAAGGCCTGGAAAAGGAGCCCGAGAAATGAATACCAGTGATCCAGAGTCCAAGACCGATTCCACCTTCTGGAAACACCTGTCATGTGTGCTGTTGAAGGTGCGGCTCTAGGATTGGGCTCATCAGCTATGCAAGAACCCACAGAACCCATGGCAAGTAACCTGGAATTTCTTAGGGGAACAAACATCCCCATTACTCGCCGAAGATTACATACACTCCAAACCCATTCTATCCATGAGAGTTCCTTTCCTGGAATTAACATCTTCGTGACAAAAAAAAGTTAAAAAGAAAACCTTTCTTTCACATGTACATTTTAAACACAATTATAAATGAAATGAAATGAAAAATGAAAATCGCTTATTGTCACAAGTAGGCTTCAAATGAAGTTCCTGTGAAAAGCCCCTAGTCCCCACATTCCGTCGCCTGTTCGGGGAGGCTGGTACGGGAATGATATTATAAAAGATTAACCCATGGTAAAAATGCCCTCCAATGTCTCCTGGCCTCTGCTCGATGATTCTGCATAGCAAAATAAAACTGCAAATAAACACGCGTAAAAACGTACCGAACATCGTGGCCAACCAGGCCAAGTTAGCGCTGTCCCGAGATTTCAGATTTCCCTGCTTCAGTGCAGTGCTAGCACCAAAGGACTTGAACGACACAGGAGTGGAACGTTGAACTTGCCGCACTTCCAATGTGCATCGGGTTTCACATTGTCCCGAAGCACATGTGCGGCTTCCGATCTCTGTACGCCAGAAGATCATATGCAAGTTCCCGGATTGACTGGAAGGTATCCCAGTGCATCAGAAACACTTACCATTTCATTTTTATTATTATTTTTTCTTCCCCTTTCCACCACGCTTTCCTCTCTGTGTTGTTTGTCTGCCTGTGCATGTAGAGAGCGGGGTGTGTTAGAAAGGTAGGGAGGGGGATGAAAGGGGTCGGAGATAGTCAGTTACATTTTCTGTTTATTTAACTATAATACTGTACACAATAAATGGTTACTTGTGTTGTAAAGTTACAAACCTGGCGACTGGAGTTTATTGGGCTTAACCAAGGATCTCTGTTATTTTAAATAAAACTTATTTCACCTGTGTTGTGACTCCGGGTCAAGTGGGGCTGGAATTAACTGCACACTTGCCCAGGGTGTCGTGACAATACTATGCTATGAAATAGTTAATTGACAGTCCCCATTTTCACTTGCACAATGAATACCTTCTAAGGCAACAATAAAAGCAAAATACTGTGGATGCTGCAGATCTTAAATATAAACAGTTTTAAAAACTCAACAGGTCTGGCAGCATCTGTGGAGAGAGAAAAACAGGGCGTGATTCAGCAGACGTGAAACTGAGGCCAGTTTCGGGTGCGTTTGTCGGGGTGTTTTGCAGCGGCTGCAGCACCGTGATTCACCCCCCTAGTCGCTGGCACTTTGCTGGCTTTTTGGGCCTCGGGGAGGTTATCTCCGTCAGGTGACACCACGCTCCGTGCCGGGCACAACTTGGTGGCTGAACTCGCACCCACAGTTAATATTTTGAATCCAATCTGACTCTTCTTCACAACTCGCATAAATTTTCCATCATGTTCTGTTTTTATTTCGGCAATGTCGGTCAAAACAGCCGACAGTTCAGGCAAGGCTAATTTTTCAAATATAACCTTTGCTGCAACTGAATCGTGACACAACTTTTAAATGATCAGAATCTTTTGAATTCTTGTTGCAGGGACCGCTGGTACTGTCAAAATAAGGATAAAAGGTTTGGATCGGAATCATAGAATCCCGGCAGAGCAGAAGAAGGCCATTCAGCCCGTCGAGTCTGCATAATAGAGCACCCTATCTAGGCCTAAACCCCTACTCTTATCCCCTCAACCCCACCTAACCTTTAGGTGATATTAGCCTGGGCAATTCACCTAACCTGCTCATCTTTGGACTACGTCTCTTTATTTCTGTTCTCAATCACTGAGTAATGTCACTAAGAAAAACATGTTATCATTCACATCCCTCCTGGTGTTTTCATCTCAAGGCCCAAATTATTTTGCAGCTTCTGGTCAGGTTAGGTACTCGGTCAGGTTAGGCAAGTTTAGGGTTGAACCAAAACGGCGACAGAGACATTTGTAACTGTGCATTTCAAAAATGCAACAATTCAAATTGAATATGTATTTTTTAAAATTTGAGTACATTTGTCAGGCTTTGTTGAGATTGATTATTTTCTCAACCTGTGGTGTATTTCACATTTTTTTATATGTTATTTGAGGTTGCAGGATCTGATTTTCAAGGTGTCATTTCTTTTTGTTTCACAAATTCTATGAAGGTAAGTGATGCACCCAGAGGTGATTCTGCATCTTCTAAAAAAAAACAGTAAACAGCAAAATTCAACATAAAGCTTTTACAATCTTTATTTGGTGTTGCAGAATTGCAGCTAAAATGCTCATAATAATTTGCTCCTGCTGGTCCATCAACCGTATTGAACAAGAGAAATCAAATCAGGATGACATATCCAGGGACTGAAAGGATAAATATGGTCAACTAAGAGGAGCGGTATGTGGTATGTGTGGTGTTTCTTGTGATTCATTTATCAGGATGGAATTTGTAGTGTTCATAAAGACCACAGAAGCTAAGTTCATTAACAAAGCTAACATTTATTTACACTACTTATCAAAACTCAACCATTTATTCCGATAGTAAACAATAATCTAGTAATCTACAATCTACACTCAACTAATACTAATCTCTACACTCTATCGATAACGGTACTCTGATCTCTCTCACGATTCTTCTGCTCTCCTCTCTAGCCTTCTCCCAGAAGCCTGTGAGTCAGTGCCTTATATAGTTCTGCATCTAGCTCCATCTCGTGGTTAATTATGATATGACATTAACCCTTTGTATTCTGAACATTTCCCATAATGTCACAGCATGTTTCGAATTACTGTATTCTCATTTTGGGGGAGCAGGAAAACTGTTGCCGTCTCACCACTGATGTGTTGGGTGTTCTGGATCACAACCAGGTCACCAACACTGGAAGTGGTGCAACTCTATTTTATTATAAGGTTAACTATATTAACATACTTGAACTGTGGGTAAATGCAATACCAGCTTTAACTGTTGACCCTTGCCTCGTCCTAACCAGGTGATGCACTCAGCACATGGTGAATGTCTGTGTTGCAGGCTGTGAGCTCTGTGCTCTGAGCTGGCTGATACTAGAAAGAGCGGGAACTCTCCCGTCCCCTGTCTTTATAGTGCGTGTGCTCTCACTGGTGATTGGCTGTGGTGTTGTGTATGCTGATTGGTCCCACTGCATGTCCATCAGTGTGTGTGTGTGTGTGTGTCTGCACCATGATATACTGGTGTATATTATGACAACCACCACCAACATCAACAAAACAAAATATAGTGCAAGTGTTTGGGTAGAATGCCAGCTTTACCATTGCTTGACCCTTTAAGTAACACAGTAAATTGGCAAAGAAGAAGTCGGCATTCTGCGCCTGTCACAGCTCTGTTTTGTGCCTTGGTTTCGGGAGATTATCGGTGGGGATGAGGTTGTCGGCCTACTGTGAGGGTCTTAAGCAGGCAAACAAGCAGGAACATTTAGCTTTTCAACAAAGCTTCAGCTACACAAGCGTGCAGAAGGAGTTGGCTTATTTTTAAAAGAGATGTGACGACATGAGTATTGTAAAGAAAGCAGCAAGATCAAATATTAGGTTATAAGATGAACTGTTACCCTTGATTGATGAAATCACCCTTGATGGTGTGTTTGAACATAACAGGCCACTCCTTATGATCTCTGTAAATCCAGCTATTGATCAATATTTGTACTTTTTTCTATTTTAGAGCCTCTCTATTGATCTGTGCCTTCCAAAAGTGATCAGCAGCAGTTTGTCTATTAATGGGAGAAAGTCAACTTTTCAAACCACTGCAGGCTGCTGGCATAAATCACTGCTTTCAAACCTGCTCGTGCACTGCTCCAGTTTCTTGTGAATCATTTATGTAATGTACTATTTATCCCAAATAGCTCTCCATTTTAATGCATTCCCCTGTGCGTACCATTCAGTAACTAGCTCTGCAGTTAGCAGAAACACGATGGGGGCGATTCAACCAAAACATTTCTAAGGGCGGGATTCACCGGCCACGCACACCCGGTGACCAGAGAATCCCGCCCGAGGTCAATGGACTTTCCCATTGTCCGCGTCTCGCCCGTGGCGATCTTGCAGCGATCGGGGCGGAGAATCCAGCCCTAAGTGTCATTTTGGGCAAGTTTGACGGGTGTGTTTCCTGCAGCTTTTTAGGCGAGAGTCACACCGTTATTCACCCACATTTTGTAAGCCAACGCTTACCAATGTTTTCTACACTCGGGAACTTAACTCACCGCTGAGACCGCCTCCTCAGAAATCAGGTTGATCTCTTTTTTAAAAAAAATATATTCATTAAAGTTTTTTAACACAATTTTCCTCCCTTACAAACAATAATCCCCCCCCCTCGTAACAAAAAAAACAAGAAATCGCGCAGAGCAAGATATATACATGGCAAAATGATATATTTACACAGCTTTGTACACTGGCCCTCTCACGTACATGCCAGTTTCCCCAACCCTTCATGTTACCTCTTGCTCACCCACCCTCTCAGGCAGTCCCCCCTCCCCCCCCCCCCCCCGCCCCCCCCCTCCCCCCCCCCCCCCCCCCCCCCCCCCCCCCAAGGTTGCTGCTGCTGCTGACCGACCTTCCTCTAACGCTCCGCGAGATAGTCTAGGAACGGTTGCCACCGCCTGTAGAACCCCTGAACAGACCCTCTCAAGGCAAACTTAATCCTCTCCAACTTTATGAACCCAGCCATATCATTTATCCAGGCCTCCACGCTGGGGGGCTTCGCCTCCTTCCACGTTAGCAAGATCCTTCGCCGGGCTACTAGGGACGCAAAGGCCAGAATGCCGGCCTCTTTCGCCTCCTGCACTCCCGGTTCATCCACTACTCCAAATATTGCTAGCCCCCAGCTTGGCTTGACCCGGACTTTCACCACCTGAGATATTGCTCCAGCCACTCCTCTCCAGAACCACTCCGATGCCGGGCATGACCAAAACATATGGACATGGTTCGCCGGGCTCCCTGAGCACCTTCCACATCTGTCCTCCACCCCAAAGAACCTACTCAACCTCGCCCCCGGCAAGTGCGCTCTGTGGACCACCTTAAATTGTATCAGGCTGAGCCTGGCACACGAGGAGAAGGAATTAACCCTACCTAGGGCATCAGCCCACAGACCTTCCTCGATCTCCTTCCCCCAGCTCCTCCTCCTCCCAGTTACCCTTCAACTCTTCTACCAGCGCTTCCCCCACTTCTTTCAACTCCTGGTGTATTTCCGACACCTTGCCCTCCCCGACCCATACACCCGAGATCACCCTATCTTGAACTTCTTGTGCCGGGAGCAATGGGAATTCCCTCACCTGTCGCCTCACAAAAGCCCTCACCTGCATATATCTAAAGGCATTTCCCGGGGGTAACTCGAACTTCTCCTCCAGTGCCCCAAGGCTCGCAAACGTCCCGTCGATGAACAGGTCCCCCATTCTTCCAATCCCCGCCCGATGCCAGCTCTGGAACCCCCCGTCCATCTTCCCCGGGACAAACCGGTGGTTACCCCTGATCGGGGACCACACTGATGCTCCCATTGCCCCCTGGTGCCATCCCCACTGGCCCCAGATCCTTAGCGTTGCCGCCACCACCGGGCTCGTGGTATACTTTGTCAGCGAGAGCGGCAGCGGTGCCGTCACCAACGCCCCCAGGCTCGTTCCTTTACAGGACACCATCTCCATCCTCTTCCATGCCGCCCCCTCACCCTCCATAACCCACTTGTGGATCATCACCACATTTGCTGCCCAGTAGTAGCTCCCCAGGTTTGGCAGCGCCAACCCTCCTCGGTCCTTACTGCGTTCCAGGAACCCTCTCCTTACTCTCGGGGTCTTATTCGCCCACACAAACCCCATAATACTCCTGCCTACTGTCTCAAAAAAGGCCTTAGTGTTCATGATGGGAAGGCACTGAAACACAAACAGAAACCTCGGAAGGACCACCATTTTGACCGACTGCACTCTACCCGCCAGTGAGAGCGGTAGCATGTCCCATCTTTTGAAATCCTCCTCCATTTGCTCCACCAACCTCGTCAGATTCAGTTTATGTAGGGTCCCCCAACTCCTGGCTAAGCTCCCGTCCGCCCTCCTCAGCGGTAGGTCCCCTATCGCTCTTTCTTGGTCCCCCGCCTGGAAGACAAAGAGCTCACTCTTCCCTACATTGAGCTTATAGCCCGAAAACTCCCCAAACTCCCTTAGAGTCTGCATGACCTCCACCATCCCCTCCATTGGATCCGCCACGTACAGCAACAGGTCATCCGCATATAGTGACACCCGATGCTCTTCTCCCCCTCGGACCACCCCCTCCATTTATTAGACTCCCTCAATGACATGGCCAATGGTTCGATCGCCAATGCGAACAACAGGGGGCACCCCTGCCTCGTCCCTCGGTACAGTCGAAAGTACTCCGACCTCCGCCGGTTCGTCACTACACTCGCCATCGGGGCTCTGTAAAGGAGCTTAACCCAACCGATAAACCCTCCCCCGAACCCAAACCTATGCAGCACCTCCCAGAGGTACTCCCACTCTACTCGGGCAAAGGCCTTCTCCGCGTCCATAGCTGCCACTATCTCCGCCTCTCCCTCCTCCGATGGCATCATTATCACGTTTAAGAGCCGCCGAACATTGGTGTTTAGTTGCCTGCCCTTTACAAATCCCGTCTGGTCCTCGTGGATTACCCTCGGGACACAGTCCTCGATCCTCGTGGCCAGCACTTTTGCCAGCAACTTTGCATCCACATTGAGGAGCGAGATCGGCCTGTACGATCCACATTGCAGTGGGTCCTTGTCCCGCTTTAGGATCAAAGAAATTGTCGCTTCCGACATTGTCGGGGGTAGGGTCCCCTCCTCTCTTGCCTCATTCAAGGTCCTCACCAGTAGCGGGGCTAACAGGTCTGCGTACTTCCTGTAGAACTCCACCGGGAATCCGTCCGGTCCCGGGGCCTTCCCCGCCTGCAAACTCCCCAAACCCTTGCTCAGCTCCTCCAACCTAATTGGTGCCCCCAAACCAGCCACCTCTTGCTCCTCCACCCTCGGGAATCTCAGTTGATCTAAGAATCGGCTCATCCCCTCTTCCCCCGCTGGGGGCTGGGATCTGTACAGCTCACCATAAAAGGCCTTAAATACCTCGTTTATTTTCGTCGCACTCCGAACCGTGGCTCCCCTTCCATCTTTGACTCCCCCTATTTCCCTCGCTGCCATCCTCTTACGGAGCTGGTGTGCCAGCATCCGACTAGTCTTTTCCCCATACTCGTAGGTCGCCCCCTGTGCTTTCCGTCACTGGGCCTCCGCCTTCCCTGTGGTCAACAGGTCAAACTCCGTCTGGAGCCGCCGTCTTTCCCCAAGTAATCTTTCCACCGGGATCCTCTGCGTATCTCATGTCCACTCTCAAAATCTCCCCCACTAACCTCTCCCTTTCCATACCCTCTGTCTTCTCCCTATGAGCCCTAATAGAGATTAGCTCTCCCCTGATCACTGCCTTCAACGCCTCCCATACCACCCCCACCCGCACCTTCCCGTTGTCGTTGGCCTCCAAGTACCTTTCGATACACCCCATCACCTTCCCACACACCACCTCGTCCGCCAACAGTCCCACATCCAGCCGCCACAGCGGGCGTTGGTCCCTCTTCTCTCCCAGCTCCAGTTCCACCCAGTGCGGGGCATGGTCCAAAACGGATATGACCGAATACTCCGTCCCCTCCACCCTCGGGATGAGCGCCCTACCCAGAACAAAGAAATCTCGCTGGGAGTATGCTTTGTGTACATGGGAGAAGAAAGAAAATTACCTGGCCTGCGGCCTTGCAAACCGCCATGGGTCCACTCCCCCCATCTGATCCATAAACCCCCTAAGTACCTTGGCCGCCGCCGGCCTCTTTCCAGTCCTTGATTTGGAGCGGTCCAGTGCTGGGTCCAACACTGTATTGAAGTCCCCTCCCATTATCAGGCCTCCTATCTCCAGGTCCGGAATGCGCCCCAACATGCACTTCATGAATCCTGCATCATCCCAGTTCGGGGCGTATACGTTTACCAACACCACCCACGTCCCTTGCAGCCTACTGCTCACCATTACATATCGCCCTTCATTGTCCGCTACAATAGTCTTGGCCTCAAATGACACCCGCTTTCCCACCAATATTGCCACCCCTCTATTCTTCGCGTCCAGTCCCGAGTGGAATACCTGTCCTACCCATCCATTTCTTAACCTGACCTGGTCCGCCACCTTCAGGTGTGTCTCTTGGAGCATGACCACGTCCGCCTTCAGTCCCTTTAAGTGCGCGAACACTCGAGCTCTCTTCACCGGCCCATTCAGGCCCCTCACATTCCACGTTTTCAGCCGGATTGGAGGGGCTCTCACCGCCGCCACCCCCCCCCCCCCCCCCCCCCCCCCCCCCGACTAGCCATCTCCTTTTCTGGGCCAGTCCCGTGTCCACGCCTCCCTCACCCTCCAGTCCCCCAGACGAGGGACCCCCGTCCCAACCACCTCTTCTGTGTCCCATTCCCTTTCGGCCAGTGCAGCAGCAACCCTTTTTCCCCCCCATCCCTCCTCCCATCCCCCCCGCTAGACCCCTGTCTAGCTTTTTTGCTCCCCCCATGTCACTCCCGCAAGTCAGCTGATGCCTGCTAACCCGGGCTTTCCCCGCCATCCCATTGACCTCCCCGTGTGGGGGTCTCCCAATCAATATGCATTCCTTCGTTCCCCTTCCCGCCTTTCTTCCCGCACACGGGGAAAAAAAACGTGCTTTCCAAAGCCCGCTCCGCTCCCTCTAGCGCAGCTTCTGTCGCGGCCTTGTCTCTCTCCCCCAGCCCCTGTAACATTTCCTGCGCGTGATTGACCCCCTATATACAACAACCATCACACATCAAACCTCAAACATCCCCCCCACCCTCACAAACCCTCAGTTAGAGTCCAACTTTTCGGCTTGTACAAAGGTCCACGCCTCTTCAGGCGTTTCAAAGTAATAGTGTTGGCCCTTGTATGTGACCCACAGTCGCGCTGGCTGCAGCATTCCGAATTTCACTTCTTTCCGGTACAACGCCACTTTGGCCCGGTTGAAACCAGCTCTCCGCTTTGCAACCTCCGTGCTCCAGTCCGGTATATTCGGATCTCTGCATTGTCCCACTTACTGCTCCGCTCCTTCTTGGCCCATCTCAGGACCCACTCTCTGTCCGTGAACCGGTGGAACCTCACCACCATCGCCCTTGGTGGCTCATTTGCCTGGGGCTTCTTCGCCAGCACCTGATGTGCCCCGTCCAACTCCAGCGGCCTCGAAGGGGCCTTCGTGCCCATCATCGCCTCGAGCATTGTGCTCGCGTGTGCCCCGGCATCAGCCCCCTCCACTCCCCCAGGGAGACCCAGGATTTGCAGATTCTTTCTCCTCGACCTGTTCTCCAGGTCTTCGAGTCTTCCCGCCCACCTCTTGTGTAGCGCCTCGTTCTGCTCCACTCTCACCGCCAGGCCCACAAGCTCGTCCTCGTTCTGACTGACTCTATTCTGTACCTCCTGGATCTTAACTTCTTGGGCCTTCTGGGTGATCCCAAGTCCTTCAATTGCCGAAAGCATAGGCGCCAACATCTCCTTGCGCATCTCCTCTCTCTGCTCCTCGAAGCAGCGCTTGATGAACCCCTGCAGCTCCCCTTTGTCCCTGGCCGCCGCCATTTTGTTTTCTCTCCCTCACTTCTCCCGTTGCTCCAGTGCCGCTCCTTTGGCTGTTACACTTCTGGTCCGTTTCATAGAAGTTGGAGGGGGACCTCTCTCTTCCCTTCCCCACGGGTTGCATCAAAAAACGTTCCGTTGGGGCTCCTCTAACGAGCCCGAAAGTCCGTGGTAGCGGGAGCTGCCGAATCGTGCGGCTTAGCTCCGCATAGCCGCAACCGGAAGTCCAATCAGGTTGATCTCAAGTGAGCTTGAGGGTCCACCACACTCTCCCACACAAGGCAATATCAACCCTGCAGACATGAGCTTTATCCCCCAACTCCAAGTCAGGACACCCCGCTATAGGGTCGCTGAATCCCCCAAACCTTTTTCAAGCCCCCACCCACCTTTTTCCCCCTCACCACTTTCAGGACATTCTCTTCATCCCCCAACCTTTATGAGGCCCTTTCATACCCCTCTTCATTCCTCCCCCCATCCTTCATACTCCTCTCATCCTCCCCTTTCATGGGCATGGTTCCACTCAAGCCCCAACCCTTGGCAGTGCCAACTTTAAACACCGAAAGTGCCAACTGAGCACCCTGATAGTGCCAAGTGCCTGGTTGGTACTGCCAGGGTGCCATGGGGAGTGCCAGGGTACTGCCCTGTACTGTCTCCGACCACCAGGGGGGCTCCAATGGCCTCCGAGACCTCTGAGTACCCATCATGATTGGTCTCCACTTGTGGAGACCGATATTAATCAGCGCCTGGTTGAGGCCTCACCGGTGCGGCCAGTGACTCCCGGGCATTGAGTTAATGCAGCGTCAGCCTATTTGAATTAGCCTAAAAATATCGTGATCTGGATTATGCCCAGTGAGGGTGCGATCCAGATCGCGCCGGCATAGTGAGTCGGGTGTCTCGCGATCTGCCTGGAGCCCGGCGCGAAGCCCGATTTGGGTCTCTCCCGGGATTCACCTGTCGCGCCCTCTGTTTTCTGTATCTTGGTTGCTGACTTGAACCCAGCTGTAAGGAACACTCAGAACGTTACCAAAAATGTGTTCAATGTTAACATGTCATGATGATGATGTATCACCCATTAACTTACATCAACACATAGTTAATTCACATACATTTAGTGACGACACGACATATTAAAAATTTGTATTGATTTCCTGGGTCGCACACCTTAGTCAGAGAGATCTAGGTGTACAGGTCACACAGGTGGAGAAGGTAGTCAAGAAGGCAAACAGCATTCTTGCCTTCATTGGCCGGGGCAATGAGTATAAGAATTGGCAAGTCATGTTGCAGCTGTATAGAACGTTAGTTCGGCCACACTTGGAGTATAGTGTTCAATTCTGGTCGCCACACTACCAGAAGGATGTGGAGGCTTTAGAGAGGGTGCAGAAAAGATTTACCCGGATGTTGCCTGGTATGGAGGGCATTAGCTTTGAGGAGCGGTTGAATAAACTCGGTTTGTTCTCACTGGACGACGGAGGTTGAGGGGCGACCTGATAGAGGTCTACAAAATTATGAGGGGCATAGACAGAGTGGATAGTCAGAGGCTTTTCCCCAGGGTAGAGGGGTCAATTACTAGGGGGCATAGGTTTAAGGTGCGAGGGGCAAGGTTTAGAGTAGATGTACGAGGCAAGTTCTTTACACAGAGGGTAGTGGGTGCCTGGAACCCGTTGCCAGAGGAGGTGGTGGAAGCAGGGCCAATAGTGACATTTAAGGGGCATCTTGACAAATACATGAATAGGATGGGAATAGAGGGATACGGACCCAGGAAGTGTAGAAGATTGTAGTTTAGTCGGGCAGCATGGTCGGCACGGGCTTGGAGGGCCGAAGGGCCTGTTCCTGTGCTGTACTTTTCTTTGTTCTTTGTCTTTGTTCACCTCTTCAAAGTTCTCGCAATACAGACTAAACCGATCGCACTAGGGCGTGAAGTGGAGGGTTTCAGATGGATATGAGCAATAAATCAAAAATATTAAGAAAGCCAAAGACCTCCGCCAGCTAAACTGAACCCATGAATTTCAATCATTTTCGCTATGCCATTTGTTTCAGTTGAAGAGGTAACAGCAAGAAATTGAGTGCAAATCCAGGAATTCCGCGCACATCATTGACTTGACTGGGTTGGATGGAGAAATGATGATAAATTGTGCACAGTTTCAGTGAAACTATTGGTTGAACAGCAGAAAGCTCCCTGAAAATGGGGACATCAGTAATGGTGCAACTCATCTTCTGGGACCTTTTTTCAGGCAAGAAAACAGATTTAATGTCGTGGGTGATTCCAATCCTTTCCGAGACATTCTAAGCCATTTTGTATTTGCTGATTGTGATTTTCTTTTTCATAGACAAGGGATTGCAAAACAGAATTGCTGAGCACGGCACCACATCCACCCTTAGACATAAAGCAATCCAGGCTGTAACGTTGTTCTTCATCATAAATTGTCACTTCAATGAGTATAAATTTCCTACCTTTTATTTTTGCATATTTGAAACATGATCCAAATGACAGTTTAGAGTGGAATGCTATGTAACCTAAAGCCATATATCTGAAAACTGAAGCATGTGACCAGGATTGGGATATTCGATGACATTTTTGCAGAAACAGATAATGGGTTTTTGCCTGCAGCAACTCACCTATAGATCTTTAAACTGCTGCAAATGATTAATTGACATCTGAAATGTTCATTGTATACTATTTACAATATTTATCAAATGTCAAACAAATGTAACTTGTACTTGTACCATCAAAGTCCAATCTTGCAAACCTGTCTGCAATGTTCTTAAGGGCGCTTTATTAACAAAAGTTAAAGTCCGCTTTTGGGTGTGTTTGACAGGGCGCTTCTTGGCCGACGGGTTGGCGAGATCGTGACCTGTGCTCAAAGGCACTTGGTGCCAAAAATGAGCCCCCATTTGAATCTAGCCATTCTTGGCTCCCTCTCTGTCTGATTGGCCCAACTCCCGCCTCAGCAACTCGCCACCAACTAGGGGATGCTGCTTTTAAACGTTTCCTCACCACTCACTCCCAGTCAACTCACAAGCATGGCAGCACAGATCTGGGATGGGATTCTCCGTTGCCTGATGCTAAAATCGGGAACGGCGATTGGGCGGAGGATAGCTCCCTTGCTGAAATCGCAACTTTGGCAGCGAATCGCGATGATCCGCCCCCTCCAAATCAGTGTCATTGCGATGCGAGCCGCATGTAATTGCAACCGCTTTTGCATCTCATTAACTGGCCCACCCGCGATGCTCTGCCTCGATGGGCCGAGTTCCCGACGGCGTGGGCCAGGTGTGGTCTCAACAATCGTGCACGTGGCATGGTGGCTGCGGAAGCAGAGAGAGGGCGTACGAACAGTGTCCAACACCGTCATATTTCGCCGACAGTCGTGCCGCTGGCTGGGGGCTTCTGCCAGGGCTGGGGGGTGTAGTGGCGGGGGGGGGGGGGGGGGGTGGCCAGGAGGTGGGCTGTGGGGTCGGGGTGGACGTGTACGAGGTCCAGCACAACCGGCGACATCTTTTCAGGTGTGATCGGTGCGTAGGTGGGGCTGTAAGCGTACGATTGGCTGCAGCTTGCCAGCCCTGTGCATGCCCAGCACCGACCCAGCAATTCTCCCACTGTTTGTCACGTGTTCCGCGGATGTTTCACGCACGACAGTGCTAGCCCCTCACCAGTAGTGGAATCGGTGTGGGTGTGGCAACGATTTTTCCGTCGTGGAACTCCACAGATCCTCCAATGGTGTCAGCACTTAGCCACAGGAATGGAGTATCCAGCCCCTGATCTTCTCTTTGGAGATGCCGACCTGACCAGCCTTCCCGATGTTGGCAATGAGAGGCAAGGCACCCTGTTCCCCGAAGGATAACCAACAGCAGAGACAGCAATGCCGCCCGGAAGGCAGTGACAGTTGCAGTGAGTGCGGGCAGCATGAGAGGACCGCTGTTCAATGTTGGAAGAAGACAAACGACATCCAACGAGCTGCAAGGGTGAGTTACCACCTCTGCCCTGTCATCTGTTCCACCTGCCACCCCTCAAAATCCCAGCTGCCCCTACACCTCCTCGTCCCAATTGACTGGTTGACACTTCACACCCTCCGAACCCCCTGGCACCCAATAGCCCAACCCCTTCATGTCTAAGTGCAGTGCCCTCACATGCCATTTGCTAAAGACCCCGCTGACACATCAAGCATGTTGCTCACGATGTCCTACCTCTCCCCCGCAGGAAAAGCTGGCCCATAATTTATTTTCTTAATATAAATTTAGAGTACCCAAATCATTTTTTCCAATTAAGGGGCAATTTAGCATGGTCAATCCATCTAGCCTGCACATCATTGGGTTGTGGGGGTGAAACCCACGCAAACACGGGGAGAATGTGCAAACTCCACACGGAAAGTGACCCAAAGTCGGGACCGAACCTAGGACCTCAGCGCCGTGAGGCAGCAGTGCTACTCACTGCGCCACCATGCTGCCCATAAAGATGGCCCACAGTAAGAGGGAAAGGACGAAGACGGGTGGAGGAGTCCCAGAGATCCCAGTCCTCACCCCTATGAGGGACGGGCATTGGAGATCACGGGGTTGCACGAGAAGGGAGAAGTGAGCGAAGCGAGGTTGGCCTGTGCCAGAGAAGTGAGGATCCATTTCGCCTCCACCCAGATGACCTGCCCCAAGAGAGTTCTTGATGCCCCACAAAATTATCCTTCCCTTTCACTGACCACATGTCCAGTGTCTTGCAAGATCTCCATCTGATGAGGCCAGCCCATCAATGAGGTCTGGGCCTCGGTTTGGGTGCAGTCGGGTCTGGAGATCGAAAGGATTCCCACGTGGGAGGGGGAAATCCCTTGATGGGGAGACCACTGAGGAGTGGGAGGGTGCGAGGTGGGTGTGGGGGGGGAGGATTTTATTCTTCTAACTTCTTCTGTGTAACGGTTGGGGTAACTGAGTCTGACCCATCCAAAGTTAATGGTTTGAATGACATTTTCAGATGGTTCCCTGCACAGAACAATTCCCCAGAGGAAGTGTGCACATCTGGGCGGCAGGTAGCACAGTGGTTAACACTGTTGTTTCACAGCTCCAGGGTCCCAGGTTCGATTCCCGGCTTGAGTCACTGTCTGTGCGGAGCCTGCACGTTCTCCCCGTGTGTGCGTGGGTTTCCTCCGGGTGCTCCGGTTTCCTCCCACAGTCCAAAGATATGCATTTTAGGTGGATTGGCTATGCTAAATTGCCCTTTGTGTGCAAACCACAAAGGTTAGGTGGGGTTATTGGGTTATGGTGATAGGGTGGAGGTGTGGGCTTGGGTGCTCTTTCCAAGGGCCGGTGCAGACTTGATGGGCCGAATGGCCTCCTTCTGCACTGTAAATTCTGTGATTCTATGAACTGGGTGATTACAGCATGCAACATTTATTTATATCATGATAGTAACAAGGAATGTCAAGGTGAAAGAAGACGTTTGAGACTAAAGACATCCTAAGAATCGTGTATCGGGTCCATGGAGGAGCCCATGATGGTTAATTCAACCAGGGCAACATCTTGCTAGAGTCAGCAGTTTCTGCTAAACGCATTAAAAACAGTGCTACTCGCTTCAGACTGTGAGAAAGACAGGCCCATTTTTGTTCCTCTCAGTTAATAAACCTGTCTGCCTCTACCAGCCCTTCGGGATTAATAACAATACAAGAGATAACATGTGAAGCTAAACGGCCATGTTCATTCAAACGTGGACCTTTAAACTTATTCAAAGCTGGCCTAAACAGGAGATATCAGGACAAGGCATGGAAAAGGACAGTGGCGTAATTGGAACCGAATTAAATGGACGAAAAAATAGTATTACTTCACATGGCACCAATCTGGAGCCCAAAACAATCAGCGGAATTCAACGTTTGAGAGACTTAGTGCTGACGCCGAGAACGAATGTCGGGTTTCCATGGTCCCGGTGGTGGCGCTGGTCCTGGAGTAATTCAGGACATGCCAATGAGTCAGAATTCACGCTACATGGAACTAGTTCAATTCCAACTGACGTAGCCATCAGATTCGCTGAGGTCGGGATTGGCACTGGAGAGCCTGACTAACTGGAGCTGCATATAAGGACTCCACTCCCCACACACTCTCATTTGAGCCATGAAGGTGCCACCCCTGAGAGCGGCCCCGATATTCGTGGATGCAGAGCTGGGTGCCATGGAGGATCGGCCAGTGATATGGGGTGTGAGTGTCGGAGGACAGCACAGGCCAGGGCCCCCAGGGCAGTCAGGTGGCAGGGGCCTGGGCCAGAGATGTGGGGGCACCGTGTGATAGGGCCTACCCAGTCCGTGAAGCAACACCCCTCGCCCAGCCCTCCCAAAAGAACTGCGGGCCCGTGTGATGGATTGACAAGCACGTGGGCTGGAATCACCCAGATGGACAGTGGTATGTGACACTGCGATGGGAGTCAGACATTGCTGATGTTGCGGAGCACCAGAGAACATCACAAAACGGGTTGTCATCAGCCTCCATCTCATGAACAGACTCGCTGATGCTGACGATCCAGGGTCAGCATCCTGTGGCGTAGCCAGTGGGAAACCCGGAGGCGGGGGGATAGGTTGTTGGGTTGGGGGGAATTGGGGGTGGTGGTGCGGGGGTGGGACAAGACGATTGAGCTACCAATGGCCAGACCCCCTAGTTGACAAACCTGGAGGCAATCAAGTTGTCCCTTCCCGGTGGCCCTGGTGCACATGTCATGCGACCTCTTGTGTCTGCCCGGCCCTCATGTCCTGCCCATCCTGGCCCTTCTCCACATCCTCCTTGTTTGACGAGGCATGCCGTTCTGCCATCTCCTCCAGCATGTCGCCCCTCTGCTGCGCGATGTTGTGGAGGTCGCAGCTCGCTGCTACGATGCAGGTGAGCCTCCCAGAGCGGTACTGGAGGGTTCCTCCAGAGCGGTCCAGGCACCTTCAGCATGCTGATGCACCGCTCAAAGACGCCCCTGGTTGTTGCATGGCATTGTAATCGTGGTTCTCCGCATCAATCTGAGGCCCCGGATAGGCATCTCCAGCTCCAAGTGCAGAAAATTACCCCTGTCGTCCAAGAGCCAACCCTTCACCTGGGCGGGGGGGGGGGGGGGGGGCCTCAAAGGTGCCATGCGTCGATGAATGTGACAGGACAAAAGTGTTGTGGACATTGCCCGTATAGCGGGCGCAGAAGTGCATGATGTGCATCCGTTAGTCACACACCAGCTGTGTATGGAGGGTGGAATCTCTTCCGATTGATGAAGGGAACTTGCTCCTGTGCTCCCTGGATCTGGAACATGCCGGCAATGGCGGTGAATCCCACTTGGTGAGCTCAGTCCACGTCGAAGGTAATGTATTCTGCCACCTGGACATATAGGGCATACGTTATGGCGCAGATTCATCTGTGAACAGAGGTCTATGAGATGTCAAACAGGTTCCCACTCGGCTCCTGGAAGGACCCCGTGGCATAAAGGTTCAGGGTGACCGTCAACTTGGCGGCCACCGGTAGTGGGTCCGCTCCCCATCCCCCCACGGTTCCAGATGCGCCAAGATCTGGCAGCGATGTTGCACAATCTCCCTGCTCAGCTGTAGTCGCCTGCGGCATGCCTGGTCCAGCAGGCCCTCGTTTAACAGGCATGCCGGTATATATGAGGCCTGATGCAGCACCTCCTTCCCACCTCCTCCTCGGCCTGTTGTGTGGCCGGCTCTCCGTTGTCACCAGTTGGCTCCTGCTCCTCTGGGACAGGTTCCTGTTCTGCAGGGTCCTCCCCAAGCAGCTCCTGCTCATGCACCCGCTTGGGGCTGTGGCGGCCAGGCAGGTGTCAACCACACCCCATACACCAAAATCCATTTTCTGCAGGTGGTAAGTGGGAGGACATGCTAGCAAGCAGTGTCCTCCCGTGCCCAACCAGGTCCATCGGGCTACACAGATGCCGTGGCCTGCAATGCAGCCCCTGTCCACGCATGTGCCCACCTCCCTATCCTAGCCCCAACCCCGGCCATTCCTCCTTAAAATCTCCCCTCTGCACCTCACCCCTGGCCCCGCTGGTGCCTGTCACTGGCGGCTCCTGCCCCAAAATCCATCTCTGCAGGCATTGCGTTCTGCGGCCCCTTTTCCACGCCCTCCTGTGGGGTCTACAGTGAGTGCCTCCTTGGGTGTGCCACTTGCAATCCCACCAGCAAGGTGCCCTCTGGTCGCGGGGGGATCACTGCGTGCCACCGATTGATGCCATGCTTCATGGCATGAGGGACTGCAGACATCCGTTGGGATGCCCATCCCCCTGTGTGAGGGGGTGGGCATCCATTGGGACCACAGCTGTAGTGTGTCAGGAGTCCTCTGTGGAACGCACGGGTTGTCTCTAAGCATCCGGTGGAAGGATGGATGGGAGCAGGGGTGCAGACAGGATTTGCTGCCAACTGGTGGTGCTGTGGGGTGGGCTAACTGATGATGTCATTGGTGGGGCATCCCCCCATGGGGGGGGGGGGGGCGGCAGTGTGCCAGGGAGGGTGGCAAGGGCCATGGTGCATGCTGCCGCTGTGCGGGCTGCTGTGCTCTGCATCTCCCCCCCCCCCCACTCACTCCACCTGCTGCTCCCCCTGCAGTAGAACAGCGCCTCAGATGGGTGCCCTGAGGGGAGCCAACACTTGTTGGGCCACTGGTTGCGCTGGGACACGCACATCCTGTTGATGGGTCGGTTTGGGTCTGAGGGTTCCTGGGGGGAATGGTCTAGGGTGGCGTGGGCACCCATACAGCTGGTAACACTGCACATTCACGGTTCACGGTGAGCAGTCAGTGGGGTGTACAGCCAGATGGCTGCCTCTCAGGCCGCGGCAATGGTGGATTGTGCCTGGCCACCCAGGTCTCGGGGGATACCCCAGGTCGACGGATCATCTCCTGGATACCCCCCGCTACTCCACCCGGCCCTGGCAGACGGCCCCCCAGTCAGCTGCAAAACTGTCAGCCCTCAGTTGCCCCATTGGAAACTTTTCTTACCTTCTCTTTCATCCTCAGGAGCCACAGAGCCCTGTTACCGTTTTTAAATACCACTCGTGAACTGCGCTGGCATCATTCTACACACATAGACTTTGGGCTTAAATCATCCAAATGGGAACAAAGTCGAGCGTGTTTAACCGCGTGTTTCCCGGCACTCGCAGCTCTCAGTTTCTGGTCAATAACAACCCTTTGGGTATTGAACGTGGGGAATCAGCGGTGTTAGTGCCACTGAATGCGCAGGGGAGATGGTTATATTCTCTGTTCTTTGAGATGATCATTGTCGGGCACTTGTGTGGCATGAGTGTTATATGCCACTTCTCAGTCCAAGCCTGAATGTTGTACAAATCTTGCTGCATGTGGACATCAACTGTTTCAGTACCTGAGGAGCCCCAGAAGGTGCTGAACATTGTACAAAATTCCCACTTCTGACCTTATGAGGGAGGAAGGTCATTGATGAAACAGCTGAAGACGGTTGGGCCTAGAATACTGCCCTGTCAAATTCCTGCAGTAATGTCCTGGGACTGAGATGATTGAACTCCAACAACCACAACTATATTCCTAGGTATGGCTCCAACAAGTGGAGAATTTTCCCCCTGATTCCCATTTACTCCAATTTTCCTATATTCCCTTGAAGCCAGACTCAATAAATGCTGCCTTGATGTCAAGAGCAGTCGCTCGCATCTCACCTCTTGAGTTCAGCTCTTTTGTCCATGTTTGAACCAAAGCTATAATGAGATCAGAAGCCGAGTGATCCTGGCTGAACGTAAACTAAGCATCAATGAGCAGATTGCCAAATAAATGCGACCTGATAGCCTTGTCGACGACACCATTCATCACTTTGCTGATGATCAAGAAGAGGCTCTCGGATGGTAATTGGCTGGTTTGGATTTGTCCTGCTTTCTGTGGACAGGATATACCTCGGCAATTTTGCGAGAAAAAGGCAATTGGAAGCGTACTGCCGGTGCCGGCTTGAAACAAACTGATTTTCATACCCGAAATGACACTTAAATGATGGAAGTGAGATTTAATAATGGGAGATGAGGAAATGGCTGAGGAACTGAACAGGATTTTGGGTTGGCCTTCACAGTGGAAGACACAAATAACATGCCAGTGACTGATGAAAATGAGGCTATGACAGGTGGGGTCCTTGAGAGGATTGATATCACCAAGGAGGTAGTGATGGGCAAGCTAATGGGGCTAAAGGTAGACAAGGCTCCTGGCCCTGATGCAATGCATCCCAGGGTACTAAAAGAGATGGCTAGGGAAATTGCAAATGCACTCATGATAATTTGCCAAAATTCACTAGACTCTGGGGTGGTCCCGGAGGATTGGAAATTAGCAAACGTGACACCACTGTTTAAAAAAAGGAGGTAGGCAGAAAGCGGGTAATTATAGGCCAGTTAGCTTAACTTTGTTAGAAGGGAAGATGCTGCAATCTATCATCAAGGGAGAAATAGCGAGGCATCTGGATGGAAATTGTCCCATTGGGCAGGCGCAGCATGGGTTCACAAAGGGCAGGTCGTGCCTGACTAATTTAGTGGAATTGTTTGAGGACATTGCCAGTGCGGTAGACAACGGGGAGCCAATGGATGTGGAATGTCTGGATTTCCAGAAAGCTTTTGACAACGTGCCACACAAAAGGTTGCTGCATAAGATAATGATGCATGGCTTAAGAGTAAAGTAGTAGCATGGATAGAGGATTGGTTAATTAATAGAAAGCAAAGAGTGGGGATTAATAGGGGTTTCTCTAGTTGGCAATCAATGACTAGTGGTATCCCTCAGGGATCAGTGTTGGGCCCACAATTGTTCACAATTTACACAGATGATCTGGAGTTGGGGACAAAGTGCCATGTGTCCAAGTTTGCGGACAACACTAAGATGAGTGGTAAAGCAAAAAGTGCAGGAGATACTGAAAGTCTGCAGAGGGATTTGGATAGTTTAAGTAAATGGGCTAGGGTCTGGCAGATGAAATACAATGTTGACAAATGTGACGTTATCCATTTTAGTAGCAATAACAGTAAAAGGGATTATTATTTCAATGATGAAATATTAAACATGCTGCTGTGCAGAGGTTCTTGGGTGTCCCAGTGCATGAGTTGCAAAAGGTTGGTTTCCAGGTGCAACAGGTGATTAAGAAGGCAAATGGAGTTTTGTCCTTCATTGCTAGAGGAATGAAGTTTAAGACTAGGGAGGTTATGCTGCAACTGTATAAGGTGTTAGTGAGGCCACACCTGGAGTATTGTGTTCAGTTTTGGTCTCCTTACCTGAGAAAGGACATACTGGCGCTGGAGGGTGTGCAGAGGAGATTCACTCGGTTAATCCCAGAGTTGAAGGGGTTGGATTACGAGGAGAGGTTGAGTAGATTGGGACTGTTCTCGTTGGAATTTAGAAGGATCCGGGGGGATCTTATAGAAACATATAAAATTATGAAGGGAATAGATAGGATAGATGCAGGGAGGTTGTTTCCACTGGCGGGTGAAAGCAGAACTAGGGGGCATAGCCTCAAAATAAGGGGAAGTAGATTTAGGATTGAGTTTAGAAGGAACCTCTTCACCCAAAGGGTTGTGAATCTATGGAATTCCCTGCCCAGTGAAGCAGTTGAGGCTCCTTCATTAAATGTTTTCAAGATAAAGATAGATAGTTTTTTGAAGAATAAAGGAATAAAAGGTTATGGTGCTCGGGCAGGAAAGTGGAGCTGAGTCCATAAAAGATCAGCCATGATCTCGTTGAAAGGCAGAGCAGGCTCGAAGGGCCAGATGGCCCACTCCTGATCCGAGTTCTTATGTTCTTATGCTCGGCCACTCAGCAGTTCTGGCTGAAGATGGCTGCAAATACTTCAGCCTTGTCTTTAGCACTGATGTGCTGAGCACCCCCATCACTGAGGTTAGGGATATTTGTGGAGCCTCCACCTGTTCCTGTGTCGAGCACCATTCATGAATGTATGCAACAGGACTCCAGAGCTTCCATCAGATTTGTTGGTTGTGGAATCACTTAGCTCTGTCTATCACATTGCTGCTTCTACTGTTTGGCACGCAAATAGTCCTGTGTTGCGGCTTTACCACACCGGTTACAGGTTGTACCCCAAGGTGACAGGTTGTGGTTGAATACAATTCTGCTGCTGCTCCATCGAACCTCATGAGTATCCAATCTGTTCAAAGGTGATCCCATTTAGCATGGGGTAGTGCCACACAACACGATGGAAGGTATTCTCTTTGTGAAGTCAGGTCTTCGCATCCACAAGGGTTGTGCATTGTTTCCTTCTATCAATAATGTCATGGCCAGATGCATTTGTGAAGGTAGATTGGTGAGGATGAGGGGAAGTAGGTTTTTACCTCTTGTGGGTTCACTCCTCGCCTGCTGCAGACACAGTCCAGCAGCTACGTCCTTTAGGGCTCGGCCAGCTCAGTCGACGGCGATGTTACCATGACAACTCTTGGTGATGGCTTTGACGTCCCCACCCAGAATACATCTGTTCACTTGCCACTTCAGGGATTTTTCCAATTGGTGTTCAACATGGAGGAGTATTGATTCATCAACTGAGGGAATGCTGTCAGGGATGGACAGCATGGTGGCACAGTGGTTAGCACTGCTGCCTCACAGCTCCAGAGACCCAGGTTTAATTCTGGCCTCGGATGACTGTCTGTGTGGAGTTTGCACATTCTCCCTGCGTCTGCGTGGGTTTCCTCCGTGTGCTCCAATTTCCTCCCACAGTCCAAAAATGTGCAGGTTAGGTATACTGGGCATACTAAATTTCTCCTTAGTGGCCAACAGGTTATGTTGGATTACTGGGTTACGGGGATAGTGTGGAGGCATTGCCTTAAGTGGGGTGCTCTTTCCAAGGGCCATGGAGACTCGATGGACTGAAAGGTCTCCTTCTGCACTGTAAATTGTATGTAAGCTGTAATCAGCAGGTGGTGTCCTTGCCCATATTTGATCTGATGCCATGAGACTTCATGGGCTCCAAAATCTATGTTGAGGACTCCCAGGGAAACTCCTTCCTGACTGTATACCATGGTGCTGGCACCTCTACTGGTTCTGTCCTACTCGTGGGACAGGACCTGCCCAAGGATAGTGATGGTGGCGCCTGGGATATTGTAAGGTATGATTACGTGAGTATGACAATGTCAGGCTGTTGCTTGATTAGCTTCTGGGATAGTTCTCACAATTTGGCACAACCTCCATGTTGATACTTTGCAAGATCAAAAGTGTTGGGTATGCCTTTGTGATTTCTGGTGTGTAGCCTTACGCAGGGTAATCTGTCCAGTTGCAATCTTTTGCAGGCCATTTCAGAGGGCATTTAAGAATCCACATTTCTGTGGGCCTCAAGACTCATGTAGATCAGACCAGGTAAGGGCGGGAGATTTTCTTCTATAAAGGACATTCGTTTTTACCATAATGGGTTATGGTGGTTTCATGTTCACCATTATTACTAAGCCAAGCTTTTTAATTTCAGATTTACGAATAGAATTCAAATTCTCCTCACTGCCATAGTGGGATTTGAACCCTCAGAGCATTACCTTGGGCCTCTGGTTTACGAGATTACCACTCCGCCATTGTCTCACTCTTGACGACAACCTCTTCAGGACAAAGAATTTTGGTTCTTTTGTATACATGTGGGTCATGTTCTTCGGATGGATCTCATCTTCCTCCAGCTGCTGGGTCAAGAGTTTCATGGTCAATATAAACTGTCAGCTGTGCTTTCTAATATTTAAGCTGGTGATGATTTCACTGAAACTTCTGTGGAAAACCTTTGGGTCAGCAAGAAGCCTGTTTGGAGAACGGAGTGGACATCAGAAATATATCACTGATTTATGGATTCTGAATAAAACAGCTGATTCATACAGCTGTGACCTGAAAAAAATGTATTTTAATCATAACCTACTTGTCTAATTCACTTGAAAATTATTTGATTTGATATCAATCAGAGATAAACGATTGGATACATCTGCCTTTGATCGAAGTCCCTGTAAAGCTTTCAAATGCCCATTTCTATTTCATTAATTGTGCATTTCAGACAAAAGGAGAGTGGCAAATATTATCCGCGACCCTTTTATCTAAGTGCTGTAAGCATGGACTATACATGTACTTGAACAATTATCTCCAATATCTGAAAAGAGCTCTGAGAAAGTCAGAGGATTTTGTTAAATTTAATGTATTGGTGAGCACACAGAGCTGTGTAATTCAATGCCATGCTCACATTACAGATTCTTGGGTATAATTCTGACACTCAGCCTTGATATTGCTCCCGAGGCACATGTTAAAATGGTTAAATGTGCACTGTTAGTATGTGTGTTTCAGATATATTTCGGTATTTGCCTCGGATAGGGACATTGCCATTTTCAAATTGTTGTTAGGTCTATTTTTGTTAATTCATACCTTGGCTGGCAGTGCAGCCACTGGTCTCTAACCAGTTGCCATGGAGTGCATTGTGCAGTCACCTGATGTGGCCTTTGCTGAGTAAGCCACTTCGATGGTTCTGGGTTCACGTCCCATGAGACTTGAGCACAAAACCTAGGTTCAAACACCGGTGCAGTCCCAATGGAGTGCTGCACTGTTGGAAGTGCTGCCTTTTGGATAAGAAATTAAATCAAGGCCTCACCAGTCTACATCGATTGATGTCAAAGAAATCATGGCATGATGCGCTAACTTGCTCAGTGCAAATTGGTTGCCGTGTTTTCTAGAACGGTGGATGCACGTTCAAAGTACTTAACTGATGGCCAAGCATTTTAGGATTTCCTAGGTGGTGAGAAGCATTAAATAAATGCAAGTCTATCTTCAGTTCCCGTTGACACACCTTGCTGAGGTCAACCATAAAGGAACTCTGAACATGAGCCCTTGGTCACAGGAGCTCATGGCACCACTGTAGATCAAATGAAGGCTTATGATGGCACAAAACAGAAGAATATGCCATGGAGATAAAAGCAAATTACTGCGGATGCTGGAATCTGAAACCAAAAAGAAAATGCTGGAAAATCTCAGCAGGTCTGGCAGCATCTGTAGGGAGAGAAAAGAGCTAACGTTTGAGTCCAGATGACCCTTTGTCAAAGTTATCTTTTAAAGTTCGGAGGAAGTAGGCTTTAGTTTCTTTTTATTCAGAACACAGGTTCTTCCAAAAAATTTGATTGTCTAACAGTCCAGCTGATGTTTAAGATAACACCTCTTAAATAAAAGACAGTGAAAGTCGAATTTTTAAAAATCTTATAATTCTCATCAGCAACAGTAATGATTTTGACTCCACTGTCCCGTATCCCGTGATCCACTGTTTCAAGTCCGGCAGCATGGGACTTCCAAACATCCGCGAACCCTATTAATGGCTGAAGCCTATGGTTATGGTGGCCTGAAATCTAAGCTAATCAGGGATAGAGTAAATGTCTGAGCGGCGGATGAAGCACTTTCAGATCTGCTTTAAGTGAAGAAAGATCTGACCCTTGAGAAAACCATCCTTGTCCGCCAATCTGCAATTATTTGGCCGCACATATCCATAGAAAGGGGAGAAAGCAAACTGTGGCAGAAGGTAACTCCCACTGTCCAGTTAGTGAAACAACGTAGAAACAGGGACACTTCAGGCCAAGGGAGTTTATACCCTGATTAGTAGAAAGGCTACTGAGGAACCGCGAATGGTGCTGACCCACTTCTGACCTTATGTTGGAAGGGAGGTCATTGACGAAGCAGCTGAAGATGGTTGGGTCTAGGACACTACCTTGAGGAACTCCTGCAGTGATGTCCTGGAGCTGAGATGATTAACCTCCAACCACCATCACCAAATTCCTTTGTGCCAGGTATGACTCAAACCAGCGGAGACCTCAATAAAGCCATAATTAGATAGGTACACCCAATGTCCTCAATGGATGATAGACTGACTAAACTATTCAAAAGCATGATGTTTTCAAAACTCAATGCCAACATTGGCTTTGGTAACTTCATTTAGACGAAGGGTCCATGTCGTTGACTATATTCATTATCTCCTTTGGCAGATTGTGCTTCAATCTTCTGCCATTTTGAATGATCTCAGCACTGGAATTATCTCAATGTACAATGCTGGCCATTTTGCAAGGCCCACAGGATGTCACCTGCTCTATTGGATGATGTCTTAGTTCATAGCACAACACAGTGGAGGAACATAAAAAAAGACTCACGCATTCCTAGCATACCTGGAGGAAGCAATGCAATTTCTCCAAAACATGAATTCGGTTCGTAGGATATATGGTCAGTAATGAAGGCATCACTGCAGACCTACAGGACACAAAAGCTATTCATGGGATCGCAACCATCCTCAATTCTAGACCTCAAGAGATTCTTGTGGATGGCAAAAATCTTTATCAAATCTGGCACAGGTCACAGAATGTTTGAGCCAACGAGAGATTGATTAAGAAGAGGAAAATAGAGTATGAAAGTAGCTTGCGGGGAACATATAAACAGACTGTAAAAGTTTCTATCGGTATGTAAAGAGAAAAAGAGTGATAAAAACTTATAGTCAGAAACAGGGGAATTCATAATGGGGAGTAAAGAAATGGCTGAGGAACTAAATTTGTACTTTGCTTCTGTCTTTCAAAGGAAGATATGAATAATGTATCAGAAGTTCTGAGAAACATCAGTTTTAGTGAAGAGCTGAAGGAAATCAATATTAGTAGAGAAATGGTTTTGGGGAAATTGTTGGGATTAAAGGCTGATAAATCTCCAGGGCCTGTTAATCTATCCAAGAGTACTTAAGGAAGTGTCCCCAGAAATAATAGACCATTGGTGGTCAGTTTCCAAATTCTGTGGACATTGGAATGGCTCCTACAGGTTGGAGGGTAGCTAATGTAAGCCTGATATTCAAAAAGGGCAGTAGAGAGAAAACGGGAAACTATAGACCAGTAAGCCTAACGTCAACGGTGGGGAAGTTGCTAGAGTCCATTATCAAAGATTCCATAGCACAGCATTTGGAAAGCTGCGGCACAATAAGACAAAGTCAGCATGGATTTACGAAATGAAAATGATGCTTGGCAAATCTACTGGAACGCTTTGAGGATGTAACTAGTAGAGTTGACCAGGGAGAACCGTGGATGCAGTTTTCTTAGACTTGCAGTAGGCCTTCGACAAGGTCTCACATAGCAGATTACTATGTAAAGTTAAAGCACATGGAATTGCGGGTAGTATCTTGAGATGAATAGTAAGCTGGTTAGCAGACAGAAAGCAAAGAGTTGGAATAAATGGGCCTTTTCCCAATTGGCAGGCAGTGATTAGTGGGTACCACAGGGATCAGTGCTAGGATCCCAGCTGTTCACATTAAATATTAATGGTTTAGACGAAGGAACAAAGTGTATTATCTCCAAAGTTGCAGATGATACAAAGCTGGGTGGGTGGGTGAGCTGTGAGGAGGATGCAGAGATGATGTTTCAGTGTGATTTGCACAGGCTGACCGGTGTACTATGTATCCAGAAGAGTGTTGGACATCGGGATGAGGCTCATCAAAAGGAAAGTCCTCACAATCATGTGGGAATGGGAGACATTTTCACATTACAACATTGGCCCAAAGTTCACCACTGAAACAGGCCATAAGCCACTGACCTCATTGCTAGACAGGAAGGAGCTAGCAAAGGTACCTTTCAGAGAGAAGAGATTCCACCTACAGCTCTTGAGGTTTGTGTAAGCGACAGAGTGCCTCCAAGGCAAAAACAAAACAACAGACATATTTTCTTGGACTTTCCAAGAAAACAGGATGTCAATCTGATTAAGTAGCTTGAAGCATAATCCTAATTGACAAGGAGACATCTGCCAGCAACAGTTAGAAAACTCTCACACATTTGCCAGGAACAAATGCAAGATGAGAAGTTTGTCCACATCCGCTGTTTCTGGCAACAAGGATGGCCATAGCAGAGACCAAGCAGTGGAACCATGAAAGCTCGGTTTGAATAACAAAAACACTTTTGATGATCTCCTGGTATACAATGAGCAGCTGGTCAACTGAGTTTCCCTTTGGCCAGAGAGCCTCCAAAAAAGATACCAAGGTATCACCAAATGCAGGGCATGAGACCAATTTACTGTCTGCTGCACAGGCATTTCCAGTGCAATTGAGGATGTGATAGTGAACTATCAGCTGCACAAGCAGAACAAAAGTGAGCCCCTTATCCCCACACAGTTCACTACCAGGCCATTGGAGAGGCTAAGCATCAGTTTATTTGTTTTCAACAGCAAATCCTTCCTTTTTGTGGTGGATTACTTTTCCAGATGAGTTGAGACGAAGCCATAGATGCAATAATTGAAGCATGGAAAGAGATGTTTGCGAATCAAGGTGTCCTGGATTGTGTCCAATGACAGTCCACAATATTCAAAAGAGTACTTTGCCTAATTTGCAATCACATCAGGTTTCCACCAGCTCCCCAAGATTTTTATTTTAATTTGGACTAGCCAATTCTTTCTTTTTCCAATTAAGGGGCAATTTAGTGTGGCCAATCCAGGCACCATGGGCGCGATTCTCCACCCCCACGCCGAAGTGGCCGCGCCGTCGTGAACGCCGTCGAGGTTCATGAGGGTGCGGAACGGACCCGGTCCCGACCGATTCAGGCCCTGACAATGGACCAGTATCGGGGCCGCGTCATCTACCCGCGCCAGACCTTGTCGCCCGCGTAAAAGCGGCGCCGAATAGATGACGCGGCCGGCACCGCTTAACGGACGTCATCCGCGCATGCGTGGTTGCCGTCCTGTCCAAATCTGCCCCGCAAGAAGATGGGGGGCGGATCTTGCGGGGCCGCGGAAGGAAGGAGATCCTCCTTCAGAGAGGACGGCCCGACGATCGGTGTGCACCGATCGCGGGCCACCCCACATTCATGGTGAAGCCCGGTGCAGGATCCCCCCTCGCCCCCCCACAGGCCGCCCCCCCAGCGTTCACGCACCGCCCATGACTGTAGCGACCAGGTGTGGACGGCGCTGGGGGGAACCCGCCGTTTTGGCCTGGCCGCTCGGCCCATCCGGGCCTCAGAATTGCGGGGGTGCCGGAGAATCGCCATTTTGGGTATCTCCGGTGATTCTCCGGCCTGCGGCCCGCGAAACTCGACTGGCCCATTCCCACCGCTCAGGAGAATCGCGGGAGGGCGTCGGACCGGCATCCCCGGAAATTTTGGCGGCCCAGGCGATTCTCCCAACCGGCGTGGGAGTGGAGAATCACGCCCATCTTTTTAGTTGTGGGAGTGAGACGCATGCAAACATGGGGAGAATGTGCAAAATCCACACGGACAGTGACCCGGGGCTGGGATCAAACCCGGGTCCTCGGCGCCGTGAGGCAGCAGTGCTAACCACGGTGCCGCCCATCCAGCTCTCCAAGATAACCAGAGTCAAACGGGGAGGCCAAAAGATGGATCACCAATATAAAAGCCGGCTTGAAAAAGGACAAAGACTTCCAAACAGCACTGTTCACTACCAGCCCCACTCCATTACAATGCAGTCCGGACCCATCTGAAATCCTGATGGACAGAAATCTCCCCACAACTCCCACTCCTGCCAAGGAAAGAACACCGTGGTTGGGAATCAAGGTTTGCCAGGATATCCAAGACAGAGAGCAATCCGACAGGCAGAAGCAGGCTTTCAACCACAAGAAAAATTTCCATACCAGACACTTGCCACAAACTACAAAAGGATATTAATAATCACTTACTGTCATAAGTAGGCTTCAATGAAGTTACTGTGAAAATCCCCTAGTCACCACATTCCGGTGCCTGTTCGGGGAGGCTGGTACAGGAATTGAACCCGCGCTGCTGGTATTATTCTGCATTACAAGCCAGCTGCTTAGCCCACTGTGCTAAACCAGATGACAAGGTCTGTATCAGTCAGGAGACCCAAGAGGAGTCTCCTCATTTTTTAAAGGCTCCCTCCCACTGTACAGTGGAGAGAAATTGAAGTAGACACCCAGATGCCAAAACAACCTTCAATTCAAAAAAGTGCAAATTCAGTGACGAGCGGACCATTCCTCCCCCAGTAGTGAGGACAAGACATGATGATAGTGTTATAAGGCCTCCAGACTGCATGAATGTGTGAACTCAGAGACTTCAAATGGGGGGTGGGGGAGATTAGGTGTAAATGTAAATGTAGATGTAAATGCAGAGGGTAAACCAGGATAACTTACAATTACATAGGATTTTGGGGGAGATGTATGGTAATGGTCTGGTGCATAACAGATTAATAAGAGAATACATGGCCCATATCAAGAGGCCAGTGCAGCGTTGGACAGAGCCGTGTGTAGAAGCAAGCATAGAGACAATCCTAGCTTGGATCTTTACTGCACCTAGTATCTAGTTTCTAGTAGTTAATAAATCCTTATTGTTGGACTACCTAAGACTAAGAATACCTTAATAAGACATACCAAACTACCCCCAATATCTTGCAACAGACACAAACTGAATGGGTGAGTTAATTAATCAGTGCCAATTAATACTGAGCAATTAAATAATTCCGCTCATGTGAATGAGAATTCATATTGAAACACAGCAGATGTAAATATTGAAACCTGTTCTTTACTAATGAATGATAAAATGTCATCAGTGCTAGTTTGCTGAATATATGCATACAGCTGGAGCGATGACTGGAAAGGGATTTGCTGAAACAGTGGAAAGTTGACAACTTGGAACAGTCCTGAGCGTTAAACAATTGTTGCAGCTTTGCAGCTCATTTCTTGTTTGTCTAGAGCTATTTCGACACCAGCATCACATGCCACAGTAATGAAGAATGATGATGCATGATTGGTTCTTCTATCCACTTGAGATCCAGCAAGCATTTCTTGAATAAATACATTAATTGTACCAAGGGGAACTGCAAGACTTTTTGGACATTTCACACTGAGCAACAGATTGCCTCAAAAAGCTGAACTCAACACAAAGCAACCGGAGATAAATTAATCAATATGTAATTTTCTTTTCAACGGGGAGGCTGATCCAGTTCAACACACTAATGGAATGCAGTAAGAACATCGGTCTGGCAAACAAGGCTCAGCTTTCTGGTTTCTTTATTATTCAGGTTGCAATGGAGAAGCTATTTTCTCCTTATTTTTAATGGCCTTCAGCAGTATCCACTACTAAAAAGCTCTTAGTATACTTTTACTTCAGTTCAACATGGAAAAAATTGTTTCTGAACCATTTCTATTTTAGAACAATGGTTAGTTTATACAAGGACATCCAGACATCGAATCATCCAAACTCAAAATGGCACCAGTCAGGAGTGTGATGGAGCTCCAACAACACTCAATAAGCTTGAAACCATCCAAGACAAAGCTGCCCCCTTGATTGGCAATCCATCCACCACCTTTCACTTCCTCCACCACCGATGCACAGTGGCAGCAAGATGCATATTCACTGAGGTTGCTTCCCTTTCACCTTACACGATTTCTATGATTTAAGACAATAGCAGCAGGTTCATGGAAGCAGGTTTCGCTCCAAGCCACACACCAGCCTGACCTGGAAACATTTTGCCATTTCTTCACTGTCGCTGGGTCAGACTCCTGTCCCTAACCGCACTGTGGGTGTACCCACACCACGTGGTCTACAGCGGTTCAAGAAGGCGGCTCACCACCACCTTCTCAAGGTCAATAAGGAATGGGGATTAAATGCTGGCCTCGCCAGCAATACCCACATCATGTGAAAGGATTTTAAAAAAACGTTACTCTTTATTCTTAGCCTAACATAAAAGAATCTCTTGAACCAACCAAGTCTGAGGAGGCAGAAAGTCAGTTCAAAATGATACTTGAATGTTTATTAGTGTTCCCTGCATATGTTATGCAACAGTAAACCAATTAAGTGTTTTGCAGTCACGTAATGGTAGAAGATTAAGGTTGATATCGCTTTTTAGGCCAAATAAAATGTTTTTTTTTACTAGCTATGAAAAATCAGTTTGGTAACTTTGTTCACAATTTGAAAGTGACAGGTTACAATGTCCCGAGCTTCACTTTACTGCTACACTCATTTAAAAAAAAGTCAGGTTTTGATTAATGTAGAAAAATATATTTTTATTTATTTCAGAAACACATAATGTCAACAGCCTTTAACTGCAAATATTGCATTTCCAAGTTATGGCCAATTGTTTTGGTCCTGCGTATGTGTAATGGGAGAACTAAATAAACACATGAGGCAGGAGGCGGGATTCTCTGATCCTGAGGCTATGTGTTGACGCCGTCGTCAACGCCGTCATGTTTTACGACGGCGTCAACAGGCCCCCAGGAGCAGCGATTCTGAGCCCTTCGGGAGGCCAGCACGGCACTGGAGTGACCCACGCCGCTCCAGCTGCCGATATCGGCGTCAAATGGGTGCCGCGGGGCTGCGCATGCGTGCTGCGACTAGCGCGGTTGCGTGCATGCGCGGTGGCTTCCTTGTCCGTGCAGATGCAGATGCAACATAGCGTACTGCTACAGGGGCCGGCGCGAGCAAAAGTGGCCCCCAGCCCGAGAGGCTGGCCCGACGATCGGTAGGCCCCAAACGCCGGCCAGGCTTCAGCGGAAGCCCCCCGGGGTCTGAACCCCCTCACCCCCACCAGGCCGCCCCCGAAAGGATGCACGCCGAGTTCCCGCCAGGTAAGACCACATGTCGACGGCGGCGGCGGGATTCGGATTTTTTTTGCAGCCACTCGGCACATCCCGGGCGGGGAGACCGCATGAAGCGGCCCCCGACCGGCACCGCGCCGACCGCGCTGTCGCCAATGGCGCCAATTCTGCGCTCACCAGAGAATCGGCGGACCGGCGTCGGGGCAGTGTCACGCGATTTGCCCCCGGCATGGCGATTCTCCGGCCCGGCGTGGGCTGAGAGCACCTGGTGATTCCCAGGTCCGGGTTCACCCCGCCACCGCTGCCAATGAGAACGGAGAATCTGGCGCTCAACCAAAACCCCATTCCGTGCAGCGGGACCGGAAAATCCCGTCGGTGGGAACGGACGGAGAATTCCAGTCATGATATATAAGAACAAAACTCTGTGCACACTGGAAACCTGAAATCAGAATTTAATAAACAATCAATTGAAAACTTCTGATAGGACCTTTCATGAAGGATATTTTGCAAAAGAATGTCACTGATTAATTCAGAGACTTATCATCCATACTTGTCAGGTTCTTGTAAAATGTTCACAGAGGGCATTTGTTTGTTTTCAGAATGGGATTTTGAATAAAGGCAACATTCGTAAAAGAAGCCCGAGGCTGCAATACAACATTTAACTCCAGCACAGGTGGTTTGCACAATCTTTGCTTTTCTGCTTTAGAGTTTCATTCAGGCCCCTTTGGTGTATCAGAGAGTTGATATATTTGTTCTTGCCAATTATTATTCTTGGTTTGGAGAGACACACGATTCATGACATGCATGCTGGATAAAACCATTGGCCCTTAAACATGAAGTTAACATAAGAGTGCTACATGAATAGACCTGAGCGAAGTGCCACACCTAAACTTACAATTTTAGTCCTATTTTGTGCTATGATGGACATGAATTTGAATGTCAGTTGTGCTTGGGAGGGTCTCAAAGAACAAAGAAAAGTATAGCACAGGAACAGGCCCTTCGGCCCTCCAAGGCAGTGACGAACATGATGCCCTAACAAAAAAAAGTGCTTCTGCCCTTACTCAGTCTATTTCCTCCCTATTCATGTACCTATACAGATGCCTCTTAAATGTTGCTAAAGTGCCTACCTCCACCACATCCTCTGGTAGCATGTTCCAGGTACCCACCGCCCTCTGCGTGAAATCTTACCCCCACATCTCCCTTAAACTTTCCCCTTCTCACCTTGAACCGGTGACCACTTGTAATTGACACTGCCACCCTTGGAAAAAGCCTCTGACTATCCATCCTGTCTATGTCTCTCATACTTTTGTAGACCTCCATTAGGTCTCTCCTTAGCCTCCCGCCTTTCCAGTGAAAACAGTCCTAGTTTATTCAACCTCTCCTCATAGCCAACACCCTCGAGACCAGCCAACATTCTGATGAATCTTCTTTGCACTCTCTCCTTCTGATAATCTGGTGACCAGAACTGCACGTAATACTCCAAACGGCGCCTAACCAAGGTTTTATACAGCCGCAACATGATTTCCCAACTCCTGTACTCAGTGCTCTGGCTGATGAAGGCAAGCATGCCATATGCCTTCTTAATCACCTTGGCCACCTGTGTTGCCACTTGTACGCAACTTTGGACTTGCACGCCCAGATCCCTCTGTATGTTAATGTTCCTAAGGGTTCTGCCATTTACAGGATAATTTATATTTGCTCGATACGACATTGCTGTATAGGACAATGGAGCAGTTAAAACAGATGCTCAAACCTCAACTGTAATTGATCAATTACTTCCTTGAGTAGTAGTGAAAAAGTTTAATTGAAACATCAGAGGTGACAGATTGCCCAACAATTAACATTGGTCTGTGAGCATAGCATTAATCTAAGTATGTTGAGCAGATGGACCACATGCGATCATGACAACGAGTGTTGCCCACCTACACAGATGTTGTTCCCCCGGCCTAAATGCATGACAATTTCCACTTGGTAGAAGCAGGCAAATCTACCAGAATTTGTTGCCAGCGAATTCAGCTGATAGCTACCAGAGAAAGGGACATTTTTAATCAGAGGCAAGAGGCTTTGTGCAAAATATGTGACTGTGGTGGTCTGAAACATGATCAGTTTTCACCTGGATTCTGTGTTCTGAAACTCACATTAAGATGCTGCTACTTTCACCTCAATTCAAAGCAATGTTCAATGAATTAACTTGGGAGTTTGTGACCTGATGGGCAAAATAAGAAAACGTGTTACAGTCCTTCAGGCTTATCCGCACAACAGTGAAAATCTTCTTCAAATCTTTACTAACTAATTTTGCAATAATTTCAATACCAGTAGAAAGTGAAGATTTGCTCATACCAACTAAAGATGAGCAACCTGCGATTCGAACATGACAGTTGTGTCCAAGTTGCCACTGAACTCAGTAAAAGTCTTAACTTTGTTTTGCATTAGAACATGGTAGTTTACCAATACTTGTGACAGATAAGTGAGGCATGATTGACATATTGGATTGGTGCAATAACAATCTGGAACGTCCATCATCTTATCGATCATGCACAACCAATATGCTTATTAGTCATGTTTGTAATTTCTAATAAAGGAGACATGCTATCGAAGCTTTTTTTCTTGCACTCATAAGGATAGCTCACAAGAATTTTCCAACGGTAACAGGAACAAATATTCATGACGCATGAGAAGAGAGTGCTGATTGGTTAGTAATTGGACTGTGATTGGTGGAGGCGTTGCCATGAGGAATGCAGCATGGCACAGTTAACTGCCCAACTTTGTTCAAATCCATAGCAGGTCGGTCAACTCTCATTAGTCAAGGTATCGCCCTGGGGAATGAATCTGGTAATGACTGTTTCTAAGTTTTTGTTTGGTTGAAAAGGGCACAATTTATGGTCCTGCTACTTTTTTTTCTGCAAAGGACAAGGCCTTGTGTGAATGGTTTAGCACAGGGCTAAAGAGCTGGCTTTTAAAGCAGACCCAGGCAGGCCAGCAACACGGTTCAATTCCCGTACCAGCCTCCGCGAACAGGTGACGGAGTGTGGCGACTAGGGGCTTTTCACAGTATCTTCATTTGAAGCCTACTTGTGACAAGAAGCAATTTTCATCTCATTTCATATATGTGGCTTCCAACATGTGTAAGCGAATCACATTGCGAACCAATCTTAAATTTGTTTTCAGTGTAATTCTTCACAAAATCAGGATAGTTTAGCAGGTGTTGTCCAATCGCAAAATTACATCTCATGTTGAAGACTAATAAGCAGGAATTTTGTGCGCTGAAAGCCATAATATTCTTTGAAAAATTTGATACATTCCAGGAATGATTGAGGTGTTGTTATAGAGTTACGGATTGTTAACGCTTGCCACACATCAAACAGGAAGTGAAAGTGCATGGATGGGTGCAGATTTACCAGAATAGTTCCAGGGGTGAGAGAATTTGACAAAACTGGGGTTGTTCTCCTTCTGGCAATGGTGGCCCTGGGAGATCTAATAGAGGCATATAGAATCATAGAATTTACAGTGCAGATGGAGGCCATTCAGCCCTTCGAGTCTGCACCAGCTCTTGGAAAGTGCACCCTACCAAAGCCCACACCTCCAACCTATCCCCGTAACCCAGCAACCCCATCTAGCTTAAGGGCAATTTAGCAAATTCAGCTAACCTGCACATCTTTGGACTATGGGAGGAAACCGAAGCACCCGGAGGAAACCCACGCAGACACGGGGAGGACGTGCAGACTGCACACAGACAGTGACCCAAGCCAGAAATCGAACCTGGGACCCTGGCACTGTGAAGCTATAGTGCTAACCACTATGCGACCGTGCTGCCCCCATATGTTTGGCAGGTTTAGATAAGCTAGACAAATCAAAGCTTTTAGAATTAGATGATGGTACAAGGACTGTTACAAAGAGTTAAGATTTGGAGGAAGAGATAGAGGGTGGATTTTAAGAAGCGCTGAGAGTTGTAATGACATAAAATTTGTTGTGCATTACAATGGCATTTATCAATGATTTCAAGAGCAAGTTAGATGGACACTTGAGGAAAATAAACAAACATGCAGAACCAAAGGAATAAAGCAGAGTATTGTGTCTGGATAGCACTACAGAGAGGGTGCATGGATTTTTAAAAATTCATTCAAGGGATCTGGCTAGGCCAGCATTCATTGTCCATCCCCAATTGGTGGTGGTGAGTTGAATTCTTAAACCATGCAATCCATGTCATGTTGGTACACCCACAGTGCTGTTACAGAGAGAGTTCCAGCATTTTGACCCAGCAACAGTGAAGGAACAGCAATGTATTTCCATCCAGATGGTGTGTGGCTTGGAAGGAAACTTCCAGGTGGTGGTGTTCCCATGTGTCTGCTCCCCTTGCCCTTCTAGATGGTAGGGGTAGTGGGTATGGAAGGTGCTGTTAAAGGAGCCTTGGTGAGTTGCTGCTTTGCATTTGGAGATGGTACACACTGTTACCATTGTGCATCTGTGGCGAGGGAGTGACTATTTGTGGAAGGGTGCCAATCAAGCTGGCTGCTTGGTCCTGGATGGTGTCAAGCTACTTGGGTGTTGTTGGAACTGCACCCATCCAGGCAAGCTCCAAACTTGTGCTTTGTGGATTCTGTACATGCTTTGGGGAGTCAGGAAGGGAGTTACTTGCTGCAAGATTCTTAGCCTCTGAGCTGCTCTTATAACCATAGTATTAATATGGCTAATCCAGTTGAGTTTCCGATTAATGATAACCCCCAGGAAGTTGCGAGTGGGGGTTTCAGTGATGGCAATGTCAAGGGTCAAAGGTTAGATTCTCTTCTGTTGGAGGTGATCATTGCCCGGCACTTGTGTAGTGCGAATGTAATGTGCCACAAGTCAGCCAAAGCCTTGTCATTGTCCAGATCTTATTGCATTTGCACATGGACTGAGGAGTTGTGGATGGTGCTGAACAAACAAACATCCACACTTCTGAGCTTATGATGGGAAGAAGTACATTGATGAAGCAGCTGAAGATGGTTGGACCTAGGAAACTACCCTGAGGAACTCCTGCAGTGATGTCCCTGGACTGAGGTGACTGATCTCTAACAACCACAACCATCTTCCTTTGTGCTAGGTATGACTCTAATCAGTATAAAGTTTTTCCCCCTGATTCCCAGTGACTCCAGTTTTGCTTGGGCTCCTTGATGTTACCTTGGTTAAATGTGGTCTTGCTGTCAAGGACAATCACTCTCACCTCATCTCCGAAGTTCAGCTCGTTTGCCCATGTTTGAACCAAGGCTATATTGAGGATAGGAGCTGAGTGGCCCCGGCTGAACCCAGCTGAGCATCGGTGAGCAGGTTATTAATAAGTAAGTGCTGCCTGATAGCATTGTTGATGACCCCTTCCATCACTTCACTGATAATCAAGAGTAGACTGATGGGGTGGCAATTGGTCTCTTGGATTTGCCCTGCGTTTTGTCTCTAGGGCGTACCTGGGCAATTTCCCACATTGTCGAGTAGATGCCAGTGTTGTAGCTGTACTGGAACAGCTTGACTAGGGACATGGCAGGTTCTGGAGCACAGTCTTCAGTACAATTGCTAGCATATTATCATAGCCCATAGCGATCAGGTCCCATAGACTTTGCAGTATCCAAAACATTCAGCCATTTCTTGATATCTCGTGGAGTGAATTGAATTGGCCAAAGGTGGATTATCTACTGGGAACTTCTGGCTGAAGATTGTAGCAAATGCCATATAATTTGCCTCATTGTGCTGGGCATGCTATCATTGAGATGGGGATATTTGTGGAGCCTCCTCCTCTTGTGAATTGTTGATTTGTCCACACTATTCGCAGCTGGATATGTCAGAACTGCAGATCTTAGACCTGATCTCATAGAATTTACCATGCAGAAGCAGGCCTTTTGGCCCATCGAGTCTACACCGTGCCCTTTGGAAAGAGCACCCTACTTAAGCCCACACCTCCACCCGGAGGAAACCCACGCAGACTCGGGGAGAAATGCAAACTCCACACAGATGGGCAGCATGATAGCATAGTGGTTAGCACAATTGCTTCACAGCGCCAGGGTCCCAGGTTCGATTCCGGGCTTGGGTCACACTCTGTGTGGAGTCTGCACGTTCTCCCCGTGTGTGCATGGGTTTCCTCCAGGTGCTCCGGTTTCCTCCCACAGTCCAAAGATGTGTAGGTTAGGTGGATTGGCCATGCTAAATTGCCCTTAGTGTCCAAAATTGCCCTTAATGTTGGGTGGGGTTACTGGGTTATGGGATAGGGTGGCTGTGTGGGCTTGGGTAGGGAGCTCTTTCCAAGAGCCGGTGCAGACTCGATGGGCCAAATGACCTCCTTCTGCACTGTAAATTCTATGAGTCACCCGAGGCTGGAATTTAACCCGGGTCCCTGGAACTGTGAGGCAGCAATGCCACCCTGCCGCCCCATCTGTTGGTTGTGGGATCGCCTAGATCTTTCCATCACTTGCTACCCAAGTAGTCCAGTGTTGTAGACTCAGCAGGTTGACATCTCACTTTTAGATATGCCTGATGCTGCTCCTGGCATTCTCCCCCTGCAATCTTCATTGAAGACAATGGGCCAAATAGCCTCCTTCTTTGCTACAATGTCCAGAACGCTAAACCACAATGTAATTTTGCAAAGTTTCAATTTGAATAGCTGGGTGTGGCAGGAGCTAACTGTATATTTTATTAATTTAGAAACTAAATCTGTAATATCTTTCCAAACAATATTGAAAATGCTGCCACTACCAAGAAGTTAAATCCTGCAGCACACAGAAAGGCAAGGTACCTTTTAAATCTGTTAGTATTTGAATTTCACATGCTGAGGACGATTAAGGTTTGACATCACAGATACCTCAGACTGGGTGTTTCTGAGATATTTCATCAGTACACCTTTGCTTCCTAAGGATTTGAGAATATCTTAATTCACCCTAATTTCCAGGTGGAAGGTTCAGATGAAGAGCTCAGAATAAGAAACAGAAAATATCTCTCCAATTGCTTTGGTTACTGATTCTCCCCTGTCCCATCCCATCCTTCGAAGAGTGGGACCACTCCAAAGCAAAGACAGGGCAAGAACCACTTTTTACTTTTGAAATATCTTAATTTCTTATATATCATCATAGAACATTACAGGCAGTACAGGCCCTTCGGCCCTCGATATTACGCCGACTTGTGAAACCACTCTAAAGCCCACCTACACTAATCCTTTATCGTCCATATGTCTATCCAATGACCATTTGAATGCCCTTAGTGTTGGCAAGTCCACTAATGTTGCAGGCAGGGCATTCCACACCCTTACTACTCTCTGAGTAAAGATCCTACCTCTGACATCTGTCCTATATCTATCTCCCCTCAATTTAAAGCTATGTCCCCTCGTGCTAGACATCACCATCCGAGGAAAAAGGCTCTCACTGTCCACCCTATCCAATCCTCTGATCATCTTGTATACCTCAATTAAGTCACCTCTTAACTTTCTCTCTAACGAAAACAGCCTAAAGTCCCTCAGCCTTTCCTCATAAGATCTTCCCTCCATACCAGGCAACATTCTGGTAAATCTCCTCTGCACCCTTTCCAATGCTTCTACATCCTTCCTATAATACGGCAACCAGAATTGCACGCAATACTCCAAATGCGGCAGCACCAGAGATTTGTACAGCTGCAACATGACCTCATGGCTCCGAAACTCATTCCCTCTACCAATAAAAGCTAACACACCGTACGCCTTCTTAACAACCCTCTCAACCTGGGTGGCAACTTTCAGGGATCTATATACATGGACACCGTGATCTCTCTGCTCATCCACACTGTCAAGAATCTTACCATTAGCCCAGTACTCTGTCTTCCTGTTATTCCTTCCAAAATGAATCACCTCACACTTTTCTGCATTAAACTCCATTTGGCACCTCTCAGCCCAGCACTGCAGCTTATCTATGTCCTTCTGTAACTTGTAACATCCTTCCGCACTGTCCACAACTCCACCGACTTTAGTGTCATCTGCAAATTTACTCACCCATCCTTCTACGTCCTCCTCCAGGTCATTTATAAAAATGACAACCACCCCAACACAGCCACTGAACCTAGGAAGCTGCAGTAATCCTCTGATCAGGCGGTAAAGAAACTCTGCTCTTCTGGAGGAGTTGCATCCTGCAACACAATGTCAGAGTGACTGTAACCCTGGTCTTCTTTGGTCGAACCTCCCTACAGAGTGCAGATCAACAATTTATTGGATCGCTATTTTATGGTGACATCCAGGATGAGATTCAATACTCAAACAGTTCTAATGGGGAGTCAATTGCAGAACGTTCATGATCCGATGGAAAAACATGAAAAGCGGGGAAAGGAGTGAGAGTCAGTGCTGAGGCCAAATTTTGAACTGTGCAGAGAGTTAAGAGCAATGTTAAGAGGAGTCTTCCCTTCACAATCCTGGTCAAGTCATTGTTATACTGTTTGTATTATTCATGAAGAGCTAGGAACTAATTGTCTTGGGAATGTGCATCCAGGGTGCCACATTTAACTGCTGCACTACAGTCAGGTGCTAAGCAACAACGTATCAGTCCACCAGCCACATGGGAAAGCTGGAAAAAAAAAATCACACTCAATAAAGCTCAGGCATTTTGAGTGTGAGAACTAATAAATGAATAATCTTTATTGTCACAAGTAGGCTTTCACTAACACTGCAATGAAGTTACTGTGAAAAGCCCCTAGTCGCCACATTCCGGCGCCCGTTCGGGTACACAGGGAGAATTCAGAATTCTCAGTTTGTACGGGAATTGAACCCGCGCTGCTGGCCTTGTTCTGCATCACAAACCAGCGCTCTAGTCCACTGAGCTAAACCAGCTCTCGAAGACACAATCACCAGTAAGTTGTTTCCTGTAATGCAGCCAGATTCTAGCAACTATGGTGCTAGCATTGACCTTCCCAGCCACAATCATAGAATCATAAAATTTACAGTGCAGAAGGAGGCCATTCGGCCCATCGAGTCTGCACCTGCCCTTGGAAATAGAACCCCACTCAAGCCCACACATCCACCCCATCCCTGTAACCCAGTAACCACACTTAACCTTTTTTTGGACACTAACGGCAATTTAGCATGGCCAATCCACCTAACCTGCACATCTTTGGACTGAGGGAGGAAACCGGAGCACACGAAGGAAACCCATGCAGACACGAGGAGAATCTGCACAGACAGTGTCCCAAGCCGGGAATCGAACATGGGACCCTGGAGCTCTGAAATATCTGTGCTAACCACTGTGCTACCATGCTGCCCACCTCTCTGCACTGCAGCTGCCTAATTTTCTGGAGAGCCAGTCAACAATTTGAAGGGGCAAAAAAATGACCTCTTACTTTTTCTTTCTTGTTCCACAGAGATTTCCACGGCAGTGTATAAAAACTCGGGCATGCTGGACTTTGTCTTTATGCCCCCTATTCAGTAATGCTCTGTTCTACTCACTGCCATTGGAAAGTCCAGGATGAGATTCAATACTCAAACTGCACTGATAGGAAGTCACCCTGCAAATAATGAGTGAGAGGCACTGGAAGCTTGCAGTCAATCACAGAAAAACAATCATCCAACCAGTGCCAAAGGGCGAACAGTTTAGACTCTTTCCCCACTGTCCACCAGCTCTGTACCACGCCCCAAATGGAAATTGGCCCCAGCGTTCCAGGTGAAGGTTTAAATCGTCACCTGGTAATCCTGCCTCTCTGTGACCATGCTGGCAGTATTCCAAATGGATTAAAGCACTTCCAGTTCATTTTTAGGTTCTCCATACATTAATAAGCGTAATGAGTGAGTACTTTGCAACAACAGACCCTGGTTAATATTTAATTAGGAGCAGATGGTGGTTTGGTAAACCCAGAGATTTAATACCTCGGTAGGTTTTTACGTGTGGAGATTGAAGGTCGGGGAAACTTGATTTAGTAATGCAGACAGAGTTGGCTTGAGGGCAATCTGAAATTGAAAACCATCTATTCAATCAAGGTTAAAGTAAGGGCTCTGTTTGTTTTTGTGTAAGAGTGGAAACAAACTCCACAATCACACATTGGGTTCTGTCTGCATGGTACATTACAAGGATTGTTCTGAAAAATACTAGGGCCTGTGCAATAATTTATCTTTAAAACGATAATTCTAAGTGGTAATTAAACCTGTGATGGAACACAGTCGGTGGTATGGGAAGTTGGAACAAATAATGTTTACATTCTTACTGTTGCAGGAGTACCTGAGAGTGTTAATAGCATTGTATATAGGAGACAATTAACACTGCAGTGATGCTGAGATGGTATCGGTGGCTTACTTTTCAAAAGATGGAATTCTATTTTACTGTTGAGAACTGTGTATCATTTCACTCAGTTTGAAATGTTGCTTACTACTAGATTTGAAGTGGAAGTGCAGATAGTCCTGTCGTAGGGTGTTGCAGATTGCAGTTTAGGGATCTGAAGAAGTCTTCATAGTCATACATTGGCCATCTGTAAATCCTTATTGACGCTTACTGCGGTGTTAGGCGTTCTGACACACAGATGAGCCAACACAGTTGTATTTGGTACAACGCTGTTTTATTCAAACTTATTATCTACAGTTTTGTCTTGATACTCTGCATGTGGGGACTCCCTGTCTGTGATGTTAAAACAGGTCTTGTCATTGTCCTTGTCCCCAGATCTACTGCCCACCAGGTGTCGTGTTTGTCCTTTTATCCTGTCTCTGTCTTTGTCTGTGATTGGTTGTGGTGTTGTGTGTTCTGATTTGTCTGTTGGTGTGTCCATCATGATGTGTGTGTTTGAATATCATGACATCCCCCCTTTTTACAAAGATATGTGCCTACGTGGTTATAAATATAATCGTGTCGTGAGTTCATCTAAGAGTGTGTGTGTGTTGTGTACAGCATGTCCATATGACGTAACTATTTACATGGGGCGATGTCGGGTGCGTCATGCGAACGAGGTTGTACCATAACAAAACATGAATGCGAAAAAAAACTTTGAATAGTGGTCCGGTCAAACGATATCTGGAACGATAAACAACAACAGGTTATACTACAGTAGTGTTTAACTTTTTAAACGTATGAACAGTGTTATAAGTCCAGTCTAATGGGTGTGCGACGAATTCGGGTTGACCGTTAGGGTGGCACTCCACTCATCGGCCGGATTGATGGCGTTGACCCTGTTTACATCGATGACGGAAACACGGAAGGCATCCTGGTCATCTGCATCATTTAGCTGGAAGTCTTGATGCGTGGGCTGGACGGTCCTGACGTGTCTGCGAGGTTGTCGGAGATGTGTAGGATCCATGGGTTGAGCTGCACGACAGTAGGCAGCATAGTGGCCCATCTTGCCACATCGGAGGCACTGTCGGTTTTTAGCAGGACATTGTCCTTTTAAGTGTACAGCTCCAAAGTTGCCGCATGTCATGACGTCACAGCGTTCGTTGCGCCACTGCGCATGCGCAGTGCGATCTTGCATTGGGCGCGCCTGCGCAGTGCGTCCCTCGATGTCGCCGTTGGTTTTGGCGTGCACAAGCGCGGGAGACCGCGAAAAGCGCGGGAAGCGGCCGCTCTCGTCGGGGCCGCGGGTCGGGAGATAATCGATGGCCTGGATGCGTTCGGCGTCGTGGGCAGCCTGGCTTGCCGATTCGACGGCTGGGGACCCACTCCGTGCCAATTCGGACGCCTGAAATTGGTCAAAACGGCTGGTTGCATTCTCGTGGAGGACACAGGCCTCCACTGCAGACGCTAAGGTGAGGCTTTTGATTTTAATAAGCTGCTGGCGTAGGCCACTGGAGGCAACGCCAAAAACAATCTGGTCCCTGATCATGGACTCTGAGGTGTTGCCGTAACCGCAGGACTGCGCTAGAATTCGGAGGTGGGTCAAAAAGGGTTGAAAAAGCTCCTCCTTACCTTGCAGGCGTTGCTGAAGAGATATCTTTCAAAACCTTCATTCACTTCAACATAAAAGTGCTGGTCTAGCTTGAGGATGACTGTGTCATACTTGGATTGGTTTTCGCCTTCTTCGAACACCAGTGAGTTGAAGACATCGATGGCGTGCTGACCTGCGTAGGAGAGGAGCATTGCAATCTTTGTTTCGTCCGAGGCACTCTGTTTCTCGTTGGCTCGGATGTACAGGTCGAATCGCTGCTTGAAGAGCTTCCAATTGGTACCAAGGTTCCCCGCGACTTGCAACGGCTGCGGTTTATTGGTGAGGTCCATGTCCAGAATGGCAGGTTAGTCGGCAGGTATCGATCCACTCCTGTACCATGTGGTGTTAGGCGTTCTGACACACAGATGAGCCAACACAGTTGTATTTGGTACAACGCTGTTTTATTCAAACTTATTATCTACAGTTTTGTCTTGATACTCTGCATGTGGGGACTCCCTGTCTGTGATGTTAAAACAGGTCTTGTCGTTGTCCTTGTCCCCAGATCTACTGCCCACCAGGTGTCGTGTTTGTCCTTTTATCCTGTCCCTGTCTTTGTCTGTGATTGGTTGTGGTGTTGTATGTTCTGATTTGTCTGTTGGTGTGTCTATCATGATGTGTGTGTTTGAATATCATGACATTACAATATTAACAAATATACAGCATAGGGTACCAGCACACACGGCTCTGTCCAACACTAGGCTGACCCTGGGTGTAGGTCATGTTCTCTCTCACATCACTGTGTGGCCGGTACTGTACTCAGTTCCACGTACCTTATACTATCAAATCCTTATACAGATCCTTATAATACAAAGAGGTTGCTGGGTATGAACTAAATTATGAACTATTGTTAACACTCAGTGTTGAATAGGATGGTTTGCCATAAAAGTGCTCAAACTATCTCTGCTTGGAGAGATGGTACTGACAAAGTCATGCGTGACCCTGATTTTAACTGCGTTTTCAGCAGGAGAACAGCAATGTGGATTAGGAGTTCATCCCTCTGTCCAAGCATTGACACTTTTAACTCATTTAAATCCCACCAGCTAACTCTTCACCCATTCCAAATGAGAAGCAGTGGAAAACAATTTCATTGTTGGATTCTCCAACAATGGGGCTATGTCACCACGCCTGCGAGAAAATGGGCGTGAATCACTCCGGACCTTTTTCTCAAAAGTCCCGAGTGATTCTTCATTTTTAAGTGCTCCACGCAACTCCGGCTGCCGATATGGAGCCCTGCACTTCCGGCCACGGGCCCGCGCAACATGGTGGACCCACACAGTGGGGCGGCTCTGAAGAAGTAGCCCCCCCCCAGATCGCTTGCGTGTCCGCCAATCGGTGGCCCCCGATCGTGGGCCTGGCTGTCTTGGAGCCCCTCCCCCAGTGACGAATTCCCCCCACCAGGATGGCCACCGCAGCCGCGACTCTGAACTCCTGCCAGGTGGAACCATATGTGAACCACGCCGGCGGGAACTTGGCATGTTGACTGTGGAGAATCGCCGCGGGGGCCTCTTTCAACGGCTCCGACCGACATCCCATCAACCTCGTGCGCGCGACTGGTGGCAATTCTCCAGTCGCAGGAGAATCGCGGGAAGGCCTCGGACCTAATCGTGGGTCCGACACCCCATTCTCCGCCCCCGCACCGAGCGCGATTGCGGCGCGGAGGCTTGGAGAATCCCGGCCCATATTTTAAAGACAATGCATATTAACATAACAAGATGCCCAGAGGATAGTTGCAGCAGCAGACACACACTGTGGTTATGTATTACCTTCCGCATAAAGTGCAAGTTTCTACTTAATATGCCCAGGGCACAGGACAGTCGATGACTTTGACACACTTTGGTAAATGGGTCTAAACTTCTTTGGTTTGTGCTCAATAGGTTTTTGGTAAGAGCTTGCTGAGTAGATGCTAGAGGACAATGAAGCTGGCTTCCCTCATTCACAAAGATATGAACTATTGACTGAAGTTTGGGAGCCATTCTAGGGAGGAAGAAGAGGAGAAAAGCAATTGTGTGAGCAACCTTGAGAGTTTGATTGATGCGAGGCCACTGTTTTCTTTTTAGGGATCCAAGCCAATTGCCTTTCCTCCTCCTGACAATCATTTCATTCATTTAAATGCACTCAACCTGTCAGTCGGCATCTCAATTTTTCTTCACCTTATCATAGAATCATAGAATTTACAGTGCAGAAGGAGGCCATTCGGCCCATCGAGTCTGCACCGGCTCTTGGAAAGAGCACCCTACCCAAGGTCCACACCTCCACCCTATCCCCATAACCCAGTAACCCCACCCAACACTAAGGGCAATTTTGGACACTTTGGGCAATTTAGCATGGCCAATCCACCTAACCCGCACATCTTTGGACTGTGGGAGGAAACCGGAGCACCCAGAGGAAACCCACGCACACACGGGGAGGATGTGCAGACTCCGCACAGACAGTGACCCAAGCCGGAATCGAACCTGGGACCCTGGAGCTGTGAAGCATTTGTGCTATCCACAATGCTACCGTGCTGCCCCTTATCTGTATGCTTTTCAATCTTGCTTGTGTTTTTTCTTTGTCTGTTTCTCTGTCTGTTGCCCTCTCCTTCTTTTCTCTGGTCCATTCAAATCAAAACTAAATGCAAGAATATCTAGTGTCGGTTACCACAGTCATATTATCAATACGTGAGTTCTGAACTTCAGGTAGGCAAACCCTCCTGAATGCAGGGTTTAGTGTGTCTGCTTGCTTACTAATTGAGCAACCAGTTTCCATCAATAACTCTTGTCATGAGATTATGTTGAGTATTCCATCCAAGATTGTCTAGAAAAACAATGGTGAACCCAGTCACATCCCAGTCGGGAGGAAATCAACCCAGACGCTCATTCCACATATATTGGATCTCCAGCACTTTAATGTAGGTGTGCACAGAACCACTGATAACATTTTGCACTGTTTTACTTTCCTGTGAATCAGAGTGAATCTGGGATGTTGCTCCATCCATCATTATTGGCATTTTTCCTCTCCGTGCCCAGGACTGTTAGCATATTAGTTCATCCTTGAAATCAGGTGGTTAGAATGAAGCATCCATCAGTGTTAATACTGCCTTCATGGTCAAATACTTAAATACCTTGTGGGCTATGTATTTCTGTGGAATGGAACCAGGTTTGTGAGTCTGTTGTGTTATTTTTCATAATAATTCGACTGCCACTTCTGTCCAGTTAAATTTGTGTGTGTAACTATTAAGTGGCATATTTATTTATGTTTACAAATGATGAATGGCCTCTGTTGATTTTGGATTCAATGCAATGTGATTATTGCCTGAATTTTAGGTTCTGACACCGCGTGTGTGCTCAATCCAAATGCACATAAAGTTGCACATCAAACATGCGCCCCAATGTTATCGCAATATGCAATATTCAAAAATGACTCCAGCATGCATCCGCCAACGATAAAGGCCCAATTAAGGTCATTAAGAAGCCTATTGGATGCGATTTTACAGTGCTCAAGTGACTTGTCGCCCATCACACAGGCGTGATAGGCGGCCAGCACATTTTCATCAGCTTGTCACACAAGAGAGGGATAAAAGGCCCCCGAGAGCACAAGCACTTTCTGTTTATTTGCGAGTTTGTTGCTGTCGGAGTTCATTGTTCTGCCAGATTAATTTTTTTCAAATTCTCTGGCTTTGGAAGCCTCCCTAGCTATTTGTGAAGGCTGCAGCACCTCTGGTAGTTTTGCTTCAGGATTGCAGCACAGTGCACCCTTAATTGTAAGTCGCAGGTTCTTTCATATCTCATAAATAGGGATAGTATACTCAACCATGGGGACCTCCTCTCAAGAGGAAGCTCGGGGCAGGAGGGAGAGGTGAGTGCGGGCAGCATTCCAGGGAGTGACCTTTGAGAGGAGAGGCACAGGCTGGATTGGTGCAGGGACAGCAGGGAGGTCAAGGCGGTAAGGCCTGCAGAAGAAGCCATTAACCTGCAGTTAGAGTGTAAGGCAGCACTCCAACTACCTCAGCATGTCCGAGGTCCAGTGCCGAAGGATGCTCTGCTCTTCATAGGTACATTGTCAGCAATGTAACAGATAATTGGGCTGGAAATTGCTCCTAACTGTGTGGGTAGACACCCCAGTCCAGTGTCTTTGAAGGTCACGGTGGCCATCAATCTTTCCACCGGTTCTTTCCAGGGCACCAAGGGGGATCTGTGAAATGTGCTGCACATAGATGTATCAAGCTCTTCACTGATGCTATCTTCAGATATGTCCTCACATTTATCCATTACCAGCCAGACGAGATCAATCAGGCTGTGAGAGTCAGAGGCTTTGTGCCAATTATTGGGTTTCCCATTTCCAAGGTGTGATAGGCTGCACTTGTGTCACCACCAAGGTGCCAGCAGGTGAGCTGGGTGACTTCGTCAACCGAAAGGATTTCCACTCTGGGGCCATAAGGCACAGATTCTGCAACTCTGTGCTCGTTACCTTGGCAGCTCACTTGATGCTTGCATCCTGTGACACTTACCAAGGTACCAATGCTGCTCATGGCTCCAGCTCATTTGGATGGATGGAAAGGGCCATCCTTTTAAAAGGTGGCTCTTGAACCCACTCCCATACCCAATAACAGAGGCCGAGGAGAGATACACCAGGAGTCAAGCCTCCACATGGGCAGTAGTGGAGACGATCACTGGATTGCTCAAGATGTGCTTTAGATGTTTGGACTGATGAGGGGGGGAGGATTGCAGTGTCTTCCAAAGTGTATCTCCCTCAAAGTGGTAACACGCTGCAATCTGCACAATCTGGCTCTGGCATGGGGGACCTAGTGGATGCTGAGCAAAGCGAGGTAGCTCCACAGGCCAGAGAGGATGACGCCAGTGAAGGGTCTGATGGAGAACTCGGGGAGGCACATGGTGAGGATGTGGAAGCGGATGACAGGAACATCAGGGAGGCAGGGTCACCAGGGGAGCATCGATCTTGCGAGCATTCAGCTAGGCATCTAAGTCATCGATGCTTCCTCGTGCCAATGGTTTACAAACAATTGTGATATGCTAAACCAACTTCAAAATCCTTCTGCAGACAATACAATACAGGGACAAGTTTGTGCTGCATCTGACCCCTATTGCAACCATCAAGCCAACTCAGCCTATTAAAACACAATCAATGTTTATGCCACTTTCAAAGCAGCAAAGAAGAAAATACAATGTGACCAAATCATACAAATTTCAAAATAATGAACTCAAATAACAACACCTGTTGAGCTTACGATGCCTTCAACTTATGTTTGTGGGCGCTGTGTCTTGGTGCCCCATCGCCCTTTCACTGGCATTGGCACTGGAGCCGGCCTACTGACTCTGCTGTCCGGTGGCCTGATGACCTTGCCAGTCATCCTCTGGCTGGCGGAGCCTGATACCGGTGTTCACCTCGGAGTGTGCGTACAGCACCATGACTGGGAACTCCTCAGTTGTCTCCACCACACTCGCATGAGCTCATTGCATTCTTCATTTCATCCAAGGCCCTGCCACAGCATGATTGGTGGAGCAGAACCTGTGGCAGCATTCGAACTCCAGTGCATCAATTCTGTAATGGTGGAGGACATGCTAGATTGGGTACCCCACCACCCATTCATTAGTGCTCCTTCTCCCTGAAGGACCAGTCCAGTTACACCTCCCCCCCCCCCCCCCCCCCCCCTCCCAACCTCCCACAAAAAGAGCCAGGCTGCAGGGCATGTCAGAGTGGCACACCTCACCTTCTAATTCATTAAGGCCAAGTGTTCAGTCATCCCTGTAGGGGCTGGTTTAGCACAGTGGGCTAAATAGCTGGCTTGTAATGCAGAACAATGCCAGTAGCACAGGTTCAATTCCCATACCAGCCTCCTCGAACAGGCGCCGGAATGTGGCGACTAGGGGCTTTTCACAGTAACTTAATCGAAGCCTACTTGTGACAATAAGTGATTATTATTATTATCCCAGTCTTAGCAGCACAGGCTTCAGTGCCAGTTGATATGCATACCTTACAGCCCGAGCATCACCAGAAAGGGGCACCCGATTACACTTCTTCACAGAGTTCCACCCTTGCGGACCACTAAAAATTATTGAACCTTTTGCGACACAGAAGCCACGTGCAGTGCATCAAGTCTTGCCCAGTAAGCTGGGCGGCAGCCTCTGTCCAGACCTTCTTGGTTAATTGTGGTAGTGGCCTCCTCTTGCCATCTCTGTGCATCAACATGTCCCGCCTGGCACTGATCTCCTCCAGCACAACCCCCAGATGCTCATCAGGAAACCAGGGTGCAGACTGCCCACCAGAGTTGCTCTTCCGCCTTCCCTGTCCACCAAATGCTGAGTACGTGACTGCTCACAATTATTCCTTGAAACCTGCAGAAAACTCTCTCTGCCTCCTACCCCCATCCCCTCTCAGCCCTCAGGATGCTGCCTGCCTGTAGATTGTTTTAACCACTGCCCACACTGTCAGGTTAACTGGAAGACATGTTTCGCACTGGGCGGGCCTTAGTTGGCAACCCAGCATGGAATTGCATGGAGAATGCGATCTTGCCCGAGAGTAGGTTCTACATCTGCTGAGGGCGTCCGCTGACTTCCCACGAATACCAATCATAAAATTCAGGCCTAGATGTGCAATAATTTAAAATGCTATGGTCATCAATGCTGAGATTGGAACAATTTGCTGAACATTTTCAATTAATTTATCAGGCAACTTAAAAATTGATTTGATGTTTTCAGAACTTCAAAATTTGAGACTAAAGGAATCCTTTAGTTTGGTGTTGTTGACATTAATTTGTTCCTCGTTATCATTTTTTCAATACACATTGGAGTCCATCAAGTTTCATACCATTTGCAGACTGGATATTTGATGATGGCTAAGAGACTTATGACTTTGTCTCAACCATTTAATTTAGATAGCTCAGAACTCAGATCCAGTTTGCTCAAGATATTCTGTGCAAGTGCTCCAGCCTTTTTCACAGAACTACATTGAACATTCCCCACCCGTCTCTAGTCCCCTGTAAAATGCAGCCAATTCAAAGTCCCTTTTGCTGATCCAGTCAAGCTCCATCGTGTGGAAATGTTTCTTGGTGGCAGCAAATACTCTCACAAGAGAGTCTCCCTCCCTCTCTCTCTCTCTCTCTCCTTACGATCTCCTTTGCATGCTTCATATAATCATAGAATCAAAGAAGTTATGGTGCAGAAGGAGGCCATTCAGCCCATCGAGTCTGCACCGGCCCTTGGAAAGAGCACCCCACTTAAGGCCCCCTATCCCAGTAACCCAGTAACCCCACCCAACCTTTTTGGACACGAAAGGCAATTTATCATGGCCAATCCACCTGAGCTGCACATCTTTGGACTGTGGGAGGAAACCAGAGCACCCGGAGGAAACCACGCAAACACGGGGAGGACGTGCAGACTCCAACTAGACAGTGACCCAAGCCAGGAATCGAACCTGTGACCCTGGAGCTGTGAAGCAACTGTGCTAACCACTGTGCTACCGTGCTGCCCCTCATTGGATTTCTGCTCTAGCATGAATGAAGTATCACCTCGTATTCATTATGGCACTGCAAGAGTTTAATGATGTGTCAACTGATGACTCATGCATGATCTCAAATCACACCAGTTGTAAGTTTCTAATATCTGTTAAACATGATCTCGTTATCTGATCAACTTAAATAAGCTCCTGATTTTCCTTTTTTTTTGTCAACTTGAAAAAATTCAGAGGCTATACCTTCCTTTAATTATTCATAGAATCTTTCACAGTCACAGTCATGGACATACTAATGGGTCCATATTTTATAAGATGAAGGATTGGAAGCCTCATAGACCATGGAGAATCTTAGATAATTTCCCCCAGAAGTGACGATTTATATCATCTGCTTTCCATTAACACCTCAGTTTTTCATCCAGTCGGATTCTTTCCCATCAATTCTGTTGAGTCCACCCGTCTTCTTTATACAGAATCCGATCAAATACTTTCCGAAAATATAAGGACATTATAAATCCATTGACGTTCACACAGCTACTAATTTAATTTAGTTCTCTCGGAATTTGAAAAGATTTCTGGAGCATGATTGATTATTTCAAAAAATCAGACTGACTGTTCCTTTAGGGCTTCTGTACTGCATTTATTCTGCAGCTACCGACACACTGCACAAGGGTTGTTCTTGAGCTTTTCCCCTTTACACTGCCTGGCTGAGACAGTTGTTCTCTGACCCCAGAGAAAGCCGGGTGCATATGCACATCTGCAAGTGGTTGAGTTTGGTCATTGGTCTCTTGCATCGGATCTCAGTTGACAATCTCATGTGGTGCCTGTCATGATATTCAGTTAAACATCATAGCACAAACATACATACATACTGATGGACAGATCAACGGACCAATCAACACACACACAACACCACAGCCAATCACAGGCAAGAGCAAATACAGTACAAAACAGGGAACACGACACTTCCTGGACATTCCAGCAGGAGACAGCTCAGGGCACAGAGCTCATAGCAAGCCACTCAGACATCTATCATGCGCTGAGTGCCACTACAAGATAGTATTAGGAAAAGGTCCACAGATTCTAGGGTTATGATCGAACCTCAGTAACCAGTTTACCACTGTAAATAAATGTTAGTAATAAAACTGAGATGTACCATTCGCAACCGTGTTGGTTCGTCTGTGTAGCAGAGTACCCAACACATCATAGTACCAGGAGTAACTGTGGGACCTACCTACAAATCCTCCGGAATCTGCCATCCTGCGCCATGGACACCGTCAGCACACCGCAGCCGCTACAAGTCGCTGGAAACCTCGGCGTTAATTGGAAGCTGTTCAAACAGCGCTTCCAGCTCTTCCTGGAAGCCAATGAAAAGGAGAGCGCTTCGGACACCAGAAAGATCACCATCCTCCTCTCCACGGCAGGTCAACATGCCATCCATGTGTACAACTCCCTGGTGTTCGCGGAAGGTGAGGACAAGACCAAGTACAAGACTGTCCTTCTCATACTCGACCAACACTTCACCGTCGATGTCAACGTGAGTTTCGAGAGGTATCTCTTCCAGCAGTGCCTGCAGGGTAAGGATGAGCCCTTTCAATCCTTCCTTACGCATCTCCGTATCCTCCCGCAGTCCTGCGGTTACGACACCACCTCCGATTCCATGATTCGGGACCAGATCGTTTTTGGGGTCACCTCGGGCACCCTACGCCAGCAGCTCTTAAAAATTAAAGGCCTCACCCTAGCCTCTGCAATCGAAGCCTGTGTCCTGCATGAAAACGCGACTAGCCGCTACTCCCAATTTCAGGCGGCCGAATCGGCGCAGCAGGCGTCCTTCGTGGCCGGATCGACGAGGCAGGCGTCCTACGAGGCCGAATGGGTCCAGGCGATCGAGTTCCTCCCGGCCCGCGGCCCGGACGAGGGCGGCCATTTCACGCGCTTTTCGAGGCCTCCCACGTTTGTGCGCGCCAAAAACGACGTCGACACTGAGGGACTGATGCGCAAGACCGAACTGCGCATGCACGGTGGCGCAACGAACGCCATGATGTCACAACGTGGGGCAACTGCGGAGCCGCACATTTAAAGCGGCAATGTCCCGCAAGAAACCGACAATGCCTCCGCTGTGGCAAGATGGGCCACTACGCTGCCTGCTGTCGAGCAGCTCAACCTGCCCAATGTTCCCCAATTCCGACAACCTCGCAGGGATGTGCGGACCATTCAGCCTCCTTACTACGAGTCGTGCCCAGACGATATCCAGACCAGTGACACAGACGACCGGGACGCCTTCCGTCTGGCGTTCATTGATGGGAACCGGATGTCTCCAGCCAGGACCCACAAGCCGTTGCAAGTGAACACTGTCAATCCAGCTGATGAATGGTGTACCACCCTAACGGTCAACCAATCACCGATAACATTCCGTCTGGACACTGGCGCCTCCGCCAACCTCATAGCATAGTCAGCCTTCTACGCCATGATGGTCAGACCACCAATTCGGCCATCCCGTTGCAAGATGGTCGACTACAATGGGAACGTTATCCCGGCTATGGGATCCTGCCAGCTCCAGAAGACACACAACACACACACGGCCACACTCTCATTCGAAATAGTCGGATCATCAAAGGACTCCCTGCTAGGCGCACAGGCATGCAAGGTTCTCCACCTCGTGCAACGAGTCCACGATCTGTCTCCAGAAGGCACATCTGACTTCCCAGATGCAGAATTCAGGGCACAGCTCCAATCGCTCCTCGCCCACAACCAGGAGGCATTTGAGGGCATTGGGAACACTGCCCTACACCTACTGAATTCGGCTCAAAACGGACGCCACCCCGGTCATTCAGGCAACTCGCAGGGTCCCAACTCCACTCAAAGACCGCCACAAGCAGCAGCTGCAGGATCTCCAGGACCAAGGGGTGCTATCCCGGGTCACGGAGCCCGCGCCATGGGTCAGCTCCATGGTGTGTGTTAAGAATCCCTCCGGCGAGCGAGGTAGTGCTCAAACATGCCCTGTCTACCCTCCTGTGACTGTAGCAGAACTCACAGCACTACTTTGCACAAGAGTAGGAGTATTCTATCCAGTGTTGTGGCCAATATCAATCCCTCAAACAAAATAATTTTTTTTAAAGATAATCTGCTGATTGGTCAAGGGCCCACCATCAGTAATGTGACAACGATGACACTACGAAAGTACTATTGGCTGTGAAGTGTTTTACAATGTCCAAAGATGATGAAAGGTGCATATAAGTTTTTTTTGTTCCTTTCTTTCTATTCCTCTTTGCTTTCTTCCTCTCACTTTTTGTCAAAACTATGTTTATTCCCAGAAAAGGACTATTTTTGCTGAGATACCCATTTGGCCCAGGACAGGCAACATGTGTCAATGTTGATGCTGGGAATGGGGCAAAGGAAATGGAGTGCCAGGGCAGCAATGGCAGCAAGTTTAAAATAAAGTGCAACAGCAACTTACATTTATATAAAATCTTTAATTACCTTCCGGGAGTGGGTGCAGCCAGATCTGCAAGGAACATCTCTACTCGGAGGATAAATACAGTGCGAGGCTCGGGGCTTTCATGTACCCTCCGGGAGCAGAGACAGCGGGCCTGTGAAGGACATCTCTACTCAGGCAGAGGGTAAATACAGCGTGAGGCTCGGGGGCCTTCACACAACTTCCAGGAGGGGAGACTGCCGGACTTGCGAGTTACACCTCTACTCGGGCAGAGGATAAACGCAGTATGAGGCTCGGGGCCTTCACGTACCCTCCGGGAGCAGAGACAGCCGGATCTGTGAGATACACCTCTACTCGGGCAGCAGACTGAGTTTGAAAAACAATCCAGGAGTGATGTCACAGGAAAGTGGTAAATTCATTGGTTGCTAAGTAACTGCTTATTTGAATTACCTATTCTAAGTTGCTTTCACATTAAAGGTAAAAAGGAGAACTATTTTACAGATTTAAAAAATTAAAAACCAGTTGGAATTTTTTTTTTTTTAATTAAAAGCTATCTAAAAAAAGTAGAGATGCAGGGTCAGGTGATGTGTTGTACCTGCATAATATGGCAGCTGTTGAGCCCCATTGTGGTTCCGAGTGAACATATCTATGGCAAGTGTTGGTTGCTCGAAGAACTTCGGCTCAGAGTTCATGAGCTGGAGTAGGAGCTTTGGACGCTGCGACACATCAGGGAGGGGGAGAGTTACTTGGATGGTGTGTTTCATGAGGCAGTCACACCCCTTCGATTACCTACCTTGAATTTGGCCAGTTATCAGGGACAGGAGGTTGTGACTATGAGTGAGGCAGGTATAGGGATTCATGAGGTAGGGTTGCAGAAACCTCAGCTCTTATCCTTGTCCAACAGGATTGAGATTCTTGCTCCCTATGTGGACGGGAATGCGGACTGTAGGGAGGATGAACAAATTGACCACAATACCGTGGTCAGGAAGCCATTAAAGTGGCGGGAAAAAAAAAATTTTTAGACATAATCAGGGATAGTACAGTTAGTGGCATAGACACTGGGCGCGATTCTCCGCTCCCGCGACTAAGTGTCCACGCCATCGTGAAAGCAGTCGAGGTTCACGACGGCGTGAAACATCCCCGATCTCGACCGATTCAGGGCCCGAAAATGGGCTAGGATCGGGGCCGCGAGAAACTCGGGAGGCGTGTCGCTAAAGCAGCGTCATCAGCACGCTCCGGGCATTGGCGCCGCATAAAAGCGCCACCGCGTCATCCGCCGCCTAACTGGCGTCACCCGCGCATGCGTGGTTGCCTTCCTCCCCGAGGCCTCCCTGCAAGAACATGTCGGATGGATCTTGCGGGACGCGGAGGAAAGGAGGTTCTCCTTCAGATAGGCCGGCCTGCCGATCGGTGGGCACGATCGTGGGCCAGACCCCTTTTGAGTCCTACCCCGGTGAAAGAACCCCCATAGCCCCCCCACAGGCCGCCCCCCCCCCCAGCATTCCTGTGCTGTTCCCGACGGCAGCAACCAGGTGTGGATGGCGCCAGCGGGAAGCTGTCGTTTTGGGCAGGTTGCTCGGCCCATCCGGGCCTGAGAATAGGGGGGGTGGCGGAGAATCGTCTTTTTGGGTGTCTCGGGCGATTCACCGGACTGTGCCGCGCAGAACTAGATAGTGCCGATCTCGCCGCTTGGGTGCATCGCGGGAGGGCGTCAGACCGGCATCGCGTGAAAAAATGGCGCCCCAGGCGATTCTCCCAAACGGCGCGGCATCGGAGAATCGCGCCCACTGTTCTCTGTTACCAGAATCCGTGAGTTCCAAAGGTTGCGTTGCCTATGTGGTGCCAGGATTCGGAATATCTCATCTGGGCTGCAGAGGAACAGGGGGCGTCATTCTCCGACCCCCCGCCGGGTCGGAGAATGGCCGTTGGCCGCCGTGAATCCCGCCCCCGCCCCCGCCAAAGTCTCCGCTCCCGGAGATTGGGCGGGGGCGGGAATCCGGCCGCGCCGGTTGGCGGGACCCCCCGCTGGATTCTCCGGCCCGGATGGGCCGAAGTCCCGCCCAGAAATTGCCTGTCCCGCCGACGTAAATCAAACCTGGTATTTACCGGCGGGACCAGGCGGCGTGGGCGGGCTCCGGGGTCCTGGGGGGGGGGGCGCGGGGCGATCTGACCCCGGGGGGTGCCCCCACGGTGGCCTGGCCCACGATCGGGGCCCACCGATTCGCGGGCGGGCCTGTGCCGTGGGGGCACTCTTTCCCTTCCGCCTCCGCCACGGCCTCCACCATGGCGGAGGCGGAAGAGACTCTCCCCACTGCGCATGCGCGGGAAACTGACAGCGGCCGCTGACGCTCCCGCGCATGCACTGGGAAACTGACAGCGGCCCCCGCGCATGCGCCGCATTTCCGCGCCAGCTGGCGGGGCAGTAAACGCCATTTCCGCCAGCTGGCGGGGCGGAAATCCCTCCGGCGTCGGCCTAGCCCCTCAATGTTGGGGCTAGGCCGCCAAAGATGCAGAGACTTCCGCACCTTTTTGCCGGCGCGATGCCCGTCTGATTGGTGCCGGCTTTGGCGCCAGTCGGCGGGCATCCCGCCGTTGGGGGAGAATTTCGCCCAGGGTCAACGGCATAGGTAGAACAAGGACGGAGGTGCTGCTGAGGTAATATGAGCAGCTAGGGGCTAAATTAAAAAAGCAGAACCAAAAATGTAATAATCTCTGGATTACTACCAGAGTCACAAGCTAATTGGCACAAGGTCAAGAAGGTTAAAGGGGCAATGGATGGCTCAAAGTTTGGTGTGGGAAGAAGTGGGTTTGAATTCATGGGACATTGACGTGGGAAAGAGGGAGCTTTTCCGATCGGATGGTCTTCACCTGAATCAGGCTGGGACCAGACAAATTGCATACCTTGGGCTGTAAATAGGGATTTGAACTAAATAGTTGGTGGGGGGTAGAGGGGGGGGCGAGGGGAGTGGGGGAAATGGTCCAGTTACATGGAAAATTAGAAAATCAGTGTTAAAGAAGAAAGTAGGAATGCAGATTAATGATGAGGTGGATTGTTACCAGAAAATAAAAGGAAGAGACAAAACATGTGAACGTCATATTGCACCAAGGAACTGTACAAGATTGGGAAATTTGATAATAGAACAAACTTAAAGGCTTTCTGTTTGAATTCACAAAGCACTTGGAACAAAATGAATTAGTTAACAATGCAAATAGGGACAAATGTGATTTGGTGGCGATTACTGAGACATGGTTACAAAGAGACCAGGTCTGGGAGTTGAATATCCAAGGGTACTCAATATTTTAGAAGGATAGTAAGGAAAAGGAGGTGGTGTGTCTTTGTCAGTAAAGGAGTTGAGAAATAATATCGGCATTGGAATCAGTTTGGGAAGAAATAAGAAATAGCAAAGGAAAGAAGTCCCTGGTGGGAGTAATCTCTCGGTCCCCAAACAGTAGTTCCACAGTGGAGCACAGTATAAACCAGGAGTTCCTGTAGATGTAGTATATCTGGATTTCCAGAAGGCATTTGATAAGGTGCCACGCAAAAGTTTAATACACAAGTTAAGATCACATGGGGCTAGGGGCCGCTTATTAGCTTGGATAGAAGACTGGCTAGCCATGAGAAGGAAGGAGTCAGGATAAATGGGTCGTTTTCTGGTTGGCAACATGTAACTAACTAGTGTGGTGCCACTTAGTTCAGTCCTCAGGCCCCACCTATTTACATGATCTATTAATGACTTGGATGCAGGGAAAGAAGATATTATAGCCCGAGTTGCAGGCAACAGTAAAATAGGTGGGATAGTAAGTTGTAGTGAGGAAACAATAAATTTTTAATGGATTAGGTGAGTGGGCCAAAATTTGGCAAATGGCATTTAACATAGTTAAGTGTAAGCGTAAAAATGGAGAGGCAACTTATTATCTAAAAGGAGAGAAATTTCAGAGTGCTTCAGTGCAGAGAGATCTGGGTGTCCACGTGTATGAATTGCAAAAAAACTAGTATGAAGCTACAGGAGGTAAATAAGAAAGGCAAATGGAATTTTGGCACTTATAGCTAAAGGAATAAATTATAAAAGTAGGTAAGTGCTGCTACAACTGTACAAGGCTTGGTGAGACCGCACCTGGAGTGCTATATACATTTTTGGGCTATTGAGGAAGGATGTAGTTGCATTAGCGACAGTTCCGAGGAAGTTCACTATGTTAATTCCAGAGATGAGGGGGGCGATTCTCCAATATGGAGCCCAAGTGTTCACGCCATCGGGAACGCAGTCGCGCTTCACGACGACGCAAAACGGGCCTGGGTATGACCGATCCTGGCCCCTACAGGCTACTCCCACGGTGCCAAATGGGCGCCGCGCCAACCCGCGCATGCGCAGTTCGGACGCGCCAACCTGCGCATGCGTAGGGGACTTCTTTAGCGCGCCGGCCCCGACCAACATGGCGTCGGTGTTCAGGGGCCGGCCGTGCCAGAAAGTAGGCCCGGGGGGTGAAGAGGCCGGTCCGCCTATTGGTGGGCCCCGATCGCAGGCCAGACCCCATCGGAGGCCCCCCCTTGTGAAGGTGCTCCCCCCCACAGGCCGCCCCCGACCGTTCTCACAGAGTTCCTGCCGGCAGTGTCCAGGGGTGAACGGTGCCGGCGGGACTCTGTCGTATCGGCATGGCCGCTCGGCCCATTCGGGCCGGAGAATCGGCAGCCCCGCCGATTCCAGCGGCCCGTGGCCGGCGCTGCACCAATTGGCGCACCTTGGAGAATCGCGCAAGAGAGTCGTGAATCTATGGAATTCACTACCCCAAAATGCATGGCTGCTGGGACATTGAGTAAATTTAAGGAGGAGCTCGATAGATTTTTAAATAGTAATGAGCTGAAGGGTAATGAAAAATGATTAGGAAAGTGGAGTTGAGGCCGAGATGAGATCAGCCATGATCATATTGAATGGCGGAGCAGGCTCGAGAGGCTGAGTTGCCTATGCCTCCTCCTAGTTCTGATGTCCTTATCTTCTTAATGCAGGAAACATCCCAGGTCACCTCACATGAGTGTTAGCAAGCAATAATTTAGTCAAAGGATAAAAAAGGGAAGACTATCTATACACCGTTTTTCACAACCACTGCATGTCTCAACGCAATCCTAACCAATGAAATACTTTTGATGTGTCGTCCCTGTTAAAATGTAGGAAACACTGCAGACAATTTGCGCACAAGCAGCTTCCACAGACAACATTGTGACAAGGACCAGAAAATCTGTTTTTGTGATGTGGGTTGAGGGATAAATATTGGCCAAAACACTGGAGATAATTCCACTGCTCCTCTTTGGAATAGTGCCATGAGGTCTTTTATGCACACCTAGGCAGGAAGATGGGGCCTCCATTTAACCTCCCATCCAAAATAAGGCACCTCTGACAGTGCAGCACCCCTTCAGTTCTGCAGTGAAGTGCCTTGAAGGAGATATTAGGAGGGTGAGTGTAAATATTTGGTCAAAGAGATAGATTTTAAGGAGGCTTTCAAAGGAGTAGCGCAGGGTGGAGAGATGGATGGCTTTATAGTGGGAATACCAGAGCTTAGGCCCTAGAGAGCTGAAGGCATTCATACAAATGGTGAGATGAAGGAAGTTCGAGATGTGCAAATGTCCAGAATTGGACTGATGCATAGTTCTTGGAAGGTTGATGACATTAGCGTTAGGGGAAGTAGGGTATTGGGGAAAGTTGAACACATGGCTGTGAATGTGAAAATTGAGGCACTGGTTCTATGGGAGCCTATGTCGGTCGGTAAAACACATTGCCGTTCAGTTAACAAGACCGGGCATGGGTAAGAATGCAGACTGAAAAGATTTAGGATTAGTTCAAATTTCTGAATGATGAAAGGTGGCAAGCCGGCCCAGAGAGAATTGGAGTTTTCAAGTTAGGAGTTAATAAATGTATAGATGAAGGTTTCATCAGCAGATAGCTGAGGCAGGAGTGGAGGTCGGTGACAGGAGGTAGAAGCTGAAAGTCTATGTGGTTCATCCAGGACTGGATGTCGGATAAGGGTGTCACACAGAGGCAGTGATGGAGGTGGGCGTTCTCTGCGAGCATCTGAAATCTGACATGATTGGGATGACATCACTGAGAACGGAACAAAGGATTGAGTCTCTATTGAGTCTCATTTTCACATGTGTCCATCTGCAGATAAAAAGTGTTAGATTCTATCAGGAAAGAAGTGAAAGGCCAGCATGGTGGCATGATGGTTAGCACTGCTGTCTCTGAGCGCTTGGGACCCGGGTTCAATTCCGGCCTTGGCTGACTGTCTGTGTGGAGTTTGCACTTTCTCCCGGTGTCTGCATGAGTTTCCTCCGGGTGCTCCGGTTTCCTCCCACAGTCCAAAGATGTGCATGTTAGGTGGGTTGGCCATGCTGAATTGCTTCTCAGTATCCAACGGTTAGGTGGAGTTACGGTGTTACAAGGAAAGGGTGGGGGATTGGGCTAGATAGGGCCAGTGCAGACTTGATGGGCCGAATGGCCTCCTTCTGCACTGTCAGAATTCTATGGTTCTACGGTTATGTTCCTCACTTCATTTTTAACTTTTAAAATAAATACATCTTTGGATGTAAAAGCAATCGGTTTAGGACAGCTCTGTTTCACCTGACGTTAAAACAATGGACTGTTGATGATTATTGCTCAACACAACCCCACAATTTTGATTGCAGGTTCCATCCATCCACAACCTACTTCACCCCCTGACTATGCACCCTCACCCCGGATGTGCTTGCATTCGTTCTTGGGATATCAGTGCCACTGGTAAGGCCGTTATTTATTGGCCGTTCATAATTGTCCTTGAGAAAGTGATGGTGAGTCCATTGCAGTCCATGTGGTTATAAATTCACCAGGTTTTTGACACAGTTACAATGAAGGAACAGTAATATATTTTCTGAATTAGTACTGTGTCTTTAAGGGAGGACTGGCAGGTGGTGGTGTTTCCAAATGCCTGCTGCTGCTGTTCTTACAGGTAGTGGAGGTCACAGGGTTAGACAGTGCTGTTATTTTGGCCTGGGTGAGTTGTTGCATTGAATCTGGTAGATGGTACACACTGATGCTCTTGGCATGGGGAAAGTAAATGGTCCAAATGATGGATGGGGCGCGACTTTACCCTGGATAGTGTTGAGCTTCTTATTCAGGGGGTCTATGTGAGGGAGTCTCTGGTGGGTCCCCCTATTCAAGGGGTCTCAAGTGAGTCCTCATATTTCGGATGTCTCGGTGGGGGGAGGGGGGTTGCCCTATTCAGGGGTCTCTGTGAGGGGGGGGGGGCTCTATCCAGGGGTCTTGGAGGAGGGTCGAGCAGGTTGGGTCACTTCCGTACTCAGGACTCAGGAGGGGGGACCCAGAGAATCCGGAGATGAATCACGGTGCAGGGTGGGGGGTTGGGCTGATCTGCGATGTGAGAGGGTTGAGGGTAGTTTTCATAGATTTCATAGAATTTACAGTGCAGAAGGAGGCCATTCGGCTCATCGAGTCTGCACCGGCTCCTGGAAAGAGCACCCTACCCAAGCCCACACCCCCACCCTATCCCCATAACCCAGTAACCACACTCAACACTAAGGGCAATTTTGGACACTAAGGGCAATTTATCACGGCCAATCCACCTAACCTGCATGTCTTTGGTCTGTGGGAGGAAACCGGAGCACCCGAAGGAAACCCATGCACACACGGGGAGGATGTGCAGACTCCGCACAGACAGTGACCCAAGCCGGAATTGAACCTGGGACCCTGGAGCTGTGAAGCAATTCTGCTATCCACAATGCTACCGCGCTGCCCACATTTTGCAATGTGTGGGGGCAGGGGGAGGGGGTGTGGCCAGCCACAGGACCTCACTATCTAGCCGTCCGCTCAAAATGGCAGCCCGACAGCGGGACTCCCTCAGGACTCGCTGGAAATCCTCACCATGATTGGGAATCACTTCCTGATTGGGAGTGCAAATCAGTAGCAATTCAACTTGGTTGGGACAACATAGTCTCCTCCCGAATGGAGAATGCTGCCCAATATCTGTGGGTGCTGTGAGTTGCTATGTTCGTTTTTTGAAAGACGTGCCTTGTCTCTGCTGCTCACTGTACAGGATGGCATTATTCATTGATTTGTACAAAAACTTTTTTTTAACATCTTATCACTTTTATAATATGAACCTTTGAAGGTTTTGTTATTTACTGTCTAGGGTCCACACATGTATGCCTACCCTCCAACAGCAAGACATTCAAGGCCTTCTCGAAGTTCCTGCGCTTTCTTTGTCTAGCTTTTTGGCAACAGTAAAAATGCTGCACAATTTTTACTTCGTTAAACCAATTAACACCTAAATTTCTTCATTAAATGGGTCACTTCTTTTACACCATCACACCCAAGTCTATTTGAACATCAACACTTACATGTTTTACACCTATTAAAAAAATTCTGCTTTTCTATCTTATGACCAAAGTGAATAACTTCACACTCCTGGCATTATCCTCCATCTGGCATCTTGTGGCCCACTCACTTAACATGTCTATATCTCTTTGCAGCCTCTCTGTGTCTTCCCACAGCTAACCTTCCCACCTAGCTTGGTATCATCCCACCTAGCTTGGTATCATCAACAAACTTTGAGACGACCCCATGATGCAGGAGTGGGAATAACTCCTTTTCCACAGGCTCTGGTGGCTACTCATTTCTGCAGCTGTTCCCACCCTGTGACCTGGGTCCCCTTTGGTGGTTGATTTCTGGGTGATTGGGCCTGGATTGGCTCGGCTGCTGCCTGGGTGTCCCAGGCAGCATGATGCCATCCTGTTCTGCCTGCTGCCCATCAGATGTGTGGATAATTTCATCAGTATCAGCCAAATCAGATTCACCACCATTGTCACTTGATCAAAGTCTTTCAACATTTCTTTCTTTGAGTCACTTACCGCCCAATGAGTTTCCTACTTCCCACATGCCCTACCATTGGCATCTTATGTGCTATCTGCAGTACTTCTCTCAGACTCTCTGTAATCATGGGTGAAGTTACAACCTTGACTCCTGCCAAATCATTCCCCAAAGTCAGTCTACTCCTTCCAGTGTGAATTCCTTAACCACTCCGACAGTGATTGAACATGACACCTAAATCAGTTGTTTTCAAACGTTTTTTGCCCGGGACCCATATTTACCAACCAGCCTTCCCTCAGGACCCACACCGGCTGACCTTCGTGACCCACACTGGCCGACCTTCGCGACCCATCATTTTCACTTGTCTTTAACGTGACAGGTGAACCTGCTTGCTCCTCACAATCTCACTTGCTTTGTCATTCAATGTTACGTTTCTGCTAAGGACTTCAGCTGATGAGTTAAGATCTCACTGCATTCCTCGAAAAAAAGTCAAGATGCTTGCCCTCGAAACTGACATGCTTAATCTTATAATGCCTTTGAAGTTTTGTGAGTTTTAATCTTGCTTTGCCTGTGCGTCCCTGCATATAACACACATGAACTTTGAACCCTGATTTGCAGTGACACAATTAATAAACCCACACCTCAAGTGATCATATTTATGCTGCTTTGTCCTGTTTTCAGCTACTGCTTCATGGGTTGTTCACCAGAGGCCCTGGATCTCACACCAGCACTGCAAAATGGAGTAATATCTCTTGCAACCAAAACACATGACATCAGTGGGACTTGCTCTCTGCTGCCTCTCTAGGCAGGAAGACTCCAACGATTTAAAAAAACGTCCTGGGTCAGCACGCTGACGTCAGGAGGAGGCATTCCATCCCGCTGCGCTGTGGGCCTATGCATTATTGACGGAGCATGCATATGGAGAACGGATGGCATTCTGAAAGCTGGTCACGGTGGATATTTTTAAAGCTTGTCATGCCGTTGGGCACTACTTATACAATCGGGGATGCTGCAGCACATGGCTCCGCGACCCTACCAACACGCACCCGTGACCCACCCACGGGTCACGACCCTGGGTTTGAAAATGACTGCATTAAATCACATTCGAATTGTACTTTATACAATGGAACTGGGATACAATTTTTACCTATCCCCTTCACTAATACCTCAGCTTTCATTGAGCTCTCTGGAGGAAAAACCAAATCCTGCTCGAGTCCGAGAATTTGAGTAGCACCTGTGTCCCTTAAGATAGTTATGCGTTTGGCCACATTAGTTGAGGAAAATGGGGTGGCTTTCCCCTTAGACTGAAACCTGGCATACCTCTCATCTCACTCATTTCTCACACCAGCTCTCACAACAGTGTTTACCTCTGGTCTCCTAAGTCCATTTAACGCTACAGTCTGCCCAGTAGCTTTTGCTCCCTTTTCAGACTCCTCCTTATGAACTCCCACAAGTCCCCTGCACTTTCCTTGCAACTTCCAACATACTGAACAAATGTGTCCCACCTTCTTACAATTGTAACACCTAGCCTTCCAAGTCTCACCTCCAACCTCAGGACCTTCCTTCCTGGTCTGAGGAGGAGATCTCGGAGCATTCCCAGCTATCCATTCCTTACCTTGGCTACCTGCCTTCCTCTCACTCTCCCACTTTCTATACTTTTCAAAATGATGGGGGTGATGGAACAAAGGTTTAAATTTATGGATTCGCTCATAATCATCAGCCATGATTGCTGCCTGTCTGTCTCTGGTCATCAGCATGTGTTCTAACTGTAGGAGGTCAGGATTCTTAAATTCCTCAAAGAGAATTACCTTTCTTAGAGCCTCATAGGTATTGTCAACTCCCAATTCTTGTCCCCACCTATCAAAATCGTTGTGTTTAACCCTTTCAAATTCATAATGCATCTGTCCTGGATGTCTCCTTAAATTACCAAACTTTTACCAATATGCTTTGGGAACCAATTCATATGCATCCAGAATAGCCTTTCTTATCGCATCATAAGTCTTAGATGCCTGCTCTGACAGGGAAGCATAAACATCCTGTGCCCGCATCATTGGTTTACTCTGCCACCCCATTTGGATTGTTATTTTCTCAAAAGCCCTAAACAAGTTGCCACCTCCTTCTCATCGCAGTTCTGGGGGACCTACATAAATTTAAACTGACTGTCACTGGGTTCCGTCCTACGATTAAGCTCCCATTGACGTTCTGGAAGCTTCCCATTAATTTGTAGTGCCTTGAGCTGGAAGTCTCTCTCTCTCTTTTTATTTTTTTCTCTCTCTCACTGTAGTGATCTGAACATCTGTACATACATCTGCACATACACCAGGGACTACAGACAGATGTAACAGCCACTGCATCACTAGAGGGCAGCATCAGAGACGGGTATAAAGGGTCCAGCCCAAGGGAGGATCTGCCTCTTTCAGAAGCACAGGGCTAGTGAGCAGCAGCAGACAGAGACAGCTCAGCATAGGCAGTTTACCTTAGCTTCACTGGTCATACCTCTTGACTGTATTATATCTAGTTAAGCTCTGTAAACAGAACAAATCTACTGTATAAAGTATTTGTGTTAACTGGAAGTCTACAATCTTTATTCAGACTTAGAGAATAACGTATGATACCAGGAGTGATTTCAGAAAGCTAGCTAGACACCAGCAAGAGAAGAAAAACTTAAACCGGATATTCAACTGTGGAAGACTTCACAGCAAATGGATCCTCGACGACTAACTGATTTGATGGAACTTGTTGGAACTCCATGGCAGCTGGAAACAACTGGTAATTTAAGTTATAACTGGAAAATGTTTGAACAGATGTTCCAAATATTTATCACAGTTCATGATTTAAGCACTGCCTCTGATGCAATGAAAATAGCCCTACTACTCTCAACAGGAGGGCATGAAGCTAGAGAAATCTACAATTGTTTTCATTACTTAGAAGATGAGGACAACACCAAAGTAGATGTTATACTCAAAAAATTTGCTAAACGCTGTAACAGTCAGTCTGGTGCGATGCTGGAAAGGTTTAACTCTTGTCAGAGAAACGGAGGTCCCATTTCTGATTTTATTACAAATCTCAAGTTAATACCACAAGGCTGTGATTATGCTGATTTCCGAGACACTGTGATAATGCATCAATTAATTTCTGGACTATCTGATAAAAATTTGAGGGAAGAACTTTCACAAAATAAGTGTCTAACTCTAGAAATCGCTATACAAAAATGCCTTGCTTATGAACAAAAACAAAATCAGTACTTTGAGTCTCTACAAACACAGAATCATCATTTAGAAAACAAAATCGGTAAAAATGGTGGGAACACTCACCACGAGGCGGAGGCAGGGTTGAATCGGAGGAAGGCAGGGGTTCTGAGCGGCAGCCATCTTGGGAAAGGAGCCGCACATGCTCAGTTGCGAAAAGAGCGCACAGTACAGGAAACTCGGTGTGTGCATGGACAATTGAGTCCTACGCATGACATTACGAGCATCATGACATCAGAGGACCAGGACCACGCCCACTTAAAATGGAAATGCACGAAAATGAACAAAAATAAATTTAAAGTTGTAAAACCCAATTTTCTTGCCTCAAAAGACAGAACAATGCCCAAACTTACACCAGCAGTTGAAAATAACTTTGACAACACCCTGGAACAAGCAGTTAGCACCGCCCTACAAGATGATATGGTCCTTGTAGACTACGACTCAGGCGAAGATTTCATCTTGGGAGATGGCTACCCCAGTACCAAATCCGAACCGCAACTAGGGGTGTTGTATCGGGAAGACCCTGACGATGAGTTCTTCAGAATGGGGAATCTTCAGCCCAGCATATATGACATCCCGACTTGTGAGTGCAGGATTAATCTGCGGCCTGACGCCAAGAAACAGAGAGTGGTCCACGCACCACGAAGGGTCCCAGCCTCCACACAAGAAGATTATTTGTTCATTGAACATGAAGAGAATGGTCACAACTCCGAAACAAAAAGCGATGATTTGTCTATCGAACAATACACACAATACTGCGCAGACATGGCTGTGTTATTCGGAGATCCTGATCACAGCATCAGCAACAGAGTTGAAATGCTCAATACGACTCTTCTCATGGTAGATGAATCCAATAACATGGTGCCATGGCAGATCGTCGATACATGGGCTGACAGCAATACCCAGACAAAGACGACGCCACACAGAGAGCACAGAACAACTCCGTTGAGAGAGCACAGATCGACTCTACAGCGAGAACACTGCACGACTCCACAAAGAGAGCGATGACAAACTCCACAGAGAGAGCGATGAAGGACTGCACAGAGAGAGCGACACAAGCCTCCACAAAGAGAGCGACGCAAGCCTCCACAAAGAGAGTGACGCAAGCCTCCACAGACAACTCGGTGACAGACTCAACAATGGAAGCAAGCAAACACTCCATAGCGAACGCCATGCATGTACAAGACCATGAAGATCTATCAAGCTTATCTGAGCTACCAGAAGAAGACACTGAATGTCTACCCACTGTATGTGAGACAAGTGACGAAGAAAGCACAATTCCCATACAGGATGTGCAGGATCACAGTGACACTGACATATCTCAGCTCATCTGCACAGAAGCATTCAATAATCAGAGGACGGCCACCCATGAGTCCAGAGAGACCACGTCAATAGAAATCTTGAAGATTTTGACTCCAGAAAAGGAGCACAAAGAGATCACAGATGATTCAAATGAGCCTGAAATGGCTCCAAAAGAGCTTCCCATTAATTTGCAGTGCCTTGAGCTGGAAGTCTCTCTCTCGCTTTTCCTTTTTTCTCTCTCTCACTTTCTGTTTATTCTCTCTCCCTTTCCAACCTCATCACTTCCATTTCCATTTCTTTTTCCCTTTCTCTTTCTTTTCTCCTTATATCTCAGCTCCATTTCTTTTTCCTTCATCTCCATTTCTTTTTCTTTTTGCCTCAGCTCCATTTCTATTCTTTTTCATTCTTTTTCATGCTCTAACTGCAACCGAACTCTTCCCAGCTCAGTGTCCCCACCAGAAAATATCCCTGATGCTACACTACTGCACGGGTTCTCCTGTGTTCGCAGCGCATCTCGTTCAAATTTAAATGTTGAGCAATCACTTCAATTATAGCGACCTTCTTAGCTCTAGTTGGTGCCTCTATTTTTAATTCACTTACCAGTTCAACTAGGTTGTCTTTTCAAAGCTCTTTTAAATCAACCCAGAAGGATAGTATACAATCACCACCTGTTACCGGGCAGATCACAGCCTTCTGGTCCATTCATTGGCCACCAGCCACATCGATCAGATCGAGCCATCACTGGGGTGAGCCAATCTCCAATAACCAGTCTAAAACAGCACAGCCTTCTGGAATCTGCTTGTTTGAACTAAAGGCTGCTTCCAGGCTGCTTTGCCTTAAAGTCACAGGTCCATTAAACATCCGTGGATCAAAAATGTAACAGCAATATTTAAAAATGGGGAAATAAGGGAATAAACCAGATCAAGCAGGAAGGACACTTCCACCATCACCGGGAAGATCATCGCCTGAATCCTCGCTAGCTGTCATCTCTCAGTCTCTAAAGATAACTTTTCAGAAACCCAGTGTGGCTCCCAACTAAAACATAGAGCAGCAGACATGATTTTCACTGCTCGGCAACTTCAAGAGAAGTGCCAGGAGCAACATCAACCATGCTACATGACCTTCATCAATCTGAGCAAGGCTTTTAGGAAGTGCTATGGAAGACCCTGTCAAAAGCCAGCTGTCCAGAGAAATTCATCTACATCCTCTGACTCCTCCATAACAAGATTTTAGTGACAGTCCTCACCGATGGAAGTAAGACAGAAACCTTTGAGGTCAAGACTATAATCAAGCAGATTTGTGTCATTGCTCCCACCCTTTTTTTCACCACCTTCACTCTCTCAGAAGAGAATCTCCAAGCCATGTTCGACACCTTTGTGGAAGCATACTAAAGAATCGATTTCAGCCTCAACCTGAAGTAGACTTAAATCCTTAAGCAATTGCCCCAGTGCAAGATCCGGTCTATGCCTCCATCAAGGTCAATGGAGAAATACTTCCAAATGTGGAACATTTCCCATACCTGGGCAGTCACCTCTCATCTAAGGCTGGCATCAATGCGGAGATCCAACAATGTATCCAACCTGCGAGTGCCTCCTTTGGATGCCTAAGGATGAGAGTCTTTGATGACTGTAACATTCCTGCTGACACCAAGATTCCACCTCAAGATCCTGGAGAGATACAATCAATGTTTTATGAGATGGATTCTCCACCTCAGCTGGGAGGACAGGCGTACTAACATCAGTCCCCTGTAAGGAGCCAAGAGAGCCAGCATCAAGGCCATGATCATCCAAAACCAACTCCACTGGTCTGGCTACGTGCTTAGGACATCAGAGTCCCTACTGCCAAAACAAATCTTCTTCACTCAGCCTAAGGTAGCCCCCAAACAAGTAGAGCACAAAGGAAGCTCTTCAAAGACACCCTGAAGACTTACCTCAAGAAATGCAACATAGATGTCAATACCTGGGGACCCTTGCTCAAAAGGAAATACTTGGACATACCTCCTGATTGAAGGAACACAGTTTTTCGAGGACATCCAACAGCAAGAGGAGATCCAAAAATGATTCTGAGAAAGAATTACCAATGATGTAGAGTCCAAGAACTGATCCCACCTGCCAGAAACACTTTTTCTCGTGTGGCACGCCAGCGGGATCCTCCGTTTCACTGGCTAGTCAATGGGGTTTCCCACTGTGGGGGAGCCCCACACTGTCAGGAACCCACTGGGCTGCCGGTAAAATGGAGAATCCCAACGGCGGAGAATTCAGGCCCTTATCTTGCCTCTTAGCTTTATGTGTAGCATCTTATTGAGTGCCCTTTAGAAATCCAGATTAGTTACATCAACTGGTTCCTCTGTATCTATCCTTCCAGTTAATTCCTCAAAGTACTCTAATTAATTTGTCAAATAAGATTTCTCTTTAGTAAAACATGTTTGAGTTTCGTTCTAATCACACTCTGCTTTTCTGAGCGCATTGTTAAGCCTTCCTTGCTAATTGATTCCAGCATTTTCCCGTCAATTGATGTTTAACTGGTCTGTTGATCACTGTTTTATATCTCCCTCATTTATTGAAAAATGATGTAACATTTACCAAATTCCAATCTAATGGGGCCATTCTGCCGCCCTCAGGCTTGGTGTGTGGTCCCTCCACCCCCCCCCCCCCCCACCCCTCCTCCAGCCAGCCCCTCCTCACTCCCCCACCCCTTATGTCCTGCCTGCTCAGTTTTGGGGGGCTGTGTTATCCCTCTTTCTCCCCCCCTTTCTTTTATTCCCCCGTCAACTTTGGCTGTGTTTCTCTGTGATTGCTGGGGTGTTGCCCCCGCCCACCCACATTGTCCCTTTTATGTCTCTTCAGCCATTTTCCCGCCCCCCCCCACCCCCCAACCCGGGTTGAGCGTTCCTATGGTTTCCCCGTCTTTATTTTTCTTTTTCCTCTCCCTTTTCTTTCTATCGTTCCCGTTTCCCCATCTTATTCGTTGCTGCTGGCCTCAAACAAACTGCCCCCATGTGTTTAGGAAGCCTTCTTCTGACCCTCGGATGGCATACTTAATCTTCTTAGTGCAGTCTGGTGAATGTCACCCCTTCTCCACTGACTGCACAAACCCTTCTAAGCTTTCACACTGCAGAGCTCTTTGCTTCATTTATTGTTACTTCTCTCTCAAAGGCTGAAGGACTTTAAAAACCACGGGCTGGATTCTCCGATTTTCAGGCTATATCTGGAGGATCCGTGGCGTTTTACATGGGAAAAACCGGCACTGCCCCAGCACCGATCCTCCGACTGGAGAGGGGCTAGCAGCCGCATTAAAACGCCTGGATTCCACAAAATAAAGGGCCGAGAATTGCCGGGTCCGTGGCCGCACGTGCGCATGACGCTGGCGCCATGTGCCATACAACATGGCGCAGGCAGTGCGCGGACCCGACCTGCCAGATAGTGCCTCCCTGGACACCCACTCGCCAATCCCTGGCCACCCCCCCACAAGTCCCCCAGTCCTCTCCGAAACCCCACAACCAGCAGCACAGCTCCCGCCCGACTGTGGCAGCGCTGGACACGTCCGCAGCCACCACGACGGCTTCCTGACCACTGAGACCACACGTCAACTGCGCGGTCGGGAACGTGGTCCAACGGGGACGGAGCATCGGGGAGGGCCTTCAGGTGACGTCGCAATGTCGTGCAGCGCACGCCGCAATGATACCGTTTTGGATGGGGTGGAGCATGTGCAACCTGCGTAAAACAGGTGCCGCCCCCCATTTGGTCATAAAAATTGATTCTCCGCCCAATACCGATTACAAAATCGGCGTCGGGAAACAAAGAATCCCGCCCCAGAAGTCAGCAATCGAACGGGCACCTTTCTCCAGTTTACCTGGTCTCACGTACTCTTTTCAAGAAAGTTGATTTTCTGCGTCCACATCCTCTCACCTTGCTTTATCAAAGGGGGAAAATAAATGCTCTTTTTAGTTAGCTGACAAAAAATTCTTCAAATTGAATTATTTATATCTGTGCAATTTTATTCAGTGCCAAGATGGATTTCAAATAAAGTCTGTATTGTCACAAAATGAGAAGAAATCTATATTAAATCAGACCCTTCATGTTGATGATGACTTTGTTATCTTTTCTAATCAACATCAAGATGGTAGGATTGGATGAAGAGGGTTGGGAGGAGATTTTTGTGGAGAATAAACATTGGCGTACCTCTTAGGTCAAATGGCCTGTTTCGGAATGGTGGCACAGTGGTTAACACTGCTCCCTCACAGCGCCAGGGACCTGCATTCAATTCCAGCCTTGGGGGACTGTCTGCGTGGCGTCTTCATGTTTCCCCTGTGTCTGCGTGGGCTTCCTCCGGGTGTTCCAGATCCATCCCACAGTCCAAAGATGTGCAGGTTAGGTGGATTGGCCATGCTAAATTGTCCCTTAGTGTCGAAATATGTGCAGGTTAGCTGGGGTAATGGATAAAGGTTGGGGGAGTGGACCTAGGGTAGGGTGCTCTTTCAGAAGGTCAGTGCAGACTCGATGGGCCAAGTGACCACCTTCTGCACTGCAGGGTTTCTATGGTTTTGGTGCTGTACCTCGTGTAATTCTAAGTAATTTATGGCAGCGATATACAAATTAATTGCGGACGGACAACAGGAAATTATCTTTTTTTAAAAATTTGTTCAGGGGATGTGGACATCATTGACAAGGGCAATATTAATTGCTCATCCCTAATTCCCTTTGAGAAAGTGGCGATTAACCACTTTTTGAACAGCTACTGTCCATGTTGTGCAGGTACACCCACAATGCAATTAGGGTGACTTCCAGGATTTTGACCCAGCGACCACAAACGAATGGCGATGTAGCTTTCAGTCAGGATGGTGTGTGGCATGATGGGATTTTAAAGTTGACAGTGTTTCCCTGCGCAGGATTTTCCTTCCGCACTCCAAGATGGAGCCTCAATCCCTGCCAACATGGTAAAATGGGGATCAGAAAGCCACACTCGTGGAAAAAATCACCCTGTTCTGATTTTCATCGAATTGGCCAAATAATGGTCAGAAGACAGGCTTGTCACCTACTTAATGGTGGTAGGCAAACTCTCTGCTCTGGAGGGAAAATAGGAGGATGATTTTTCAGGTAAATGAGAGAAAAAGTGGCCGAAATATGGAGGTGCTCTCTCTGCTACATTTCTTCACTTTACCTTAGAAAATGGTCTCAACAGCCTGGCCACCCAGTCAGTTACCCTTCAGCTGAATTGGCTACCCACTGCAAGAACATGAGTAATCCTGCTGTTCATCACCTCCACCGCATCTCCCCTCCCACCTTCCCCCCTTCCGCCTCCACATTGCCCAGTGGCAGGATGGAGCCAGGGAATGGACAGTGACATTCTGCAGGCACCTGTCTCTGTGGACGCCTCCACTGGGGCCTAAAAATTCAGCCGTACTAGTCTGTTACCTTGTTCGTTCTAGAAGGTCAAAGTTGTGCATTTAGAAGGTGCACATGAAGATCTGAGAAGATCAAGAATTGAACAACATAAATCAATGTTTTGTTTTCAAGTTGTTCAGTTGTAAACCGCAGAAGATTGCAAAGGAAGGAGAGGAGGTGGGAACATATCAGAATAAAGTTATGCTTTTGTTGAAAGTGTGATGAATAACAGCACCAACTTGGTGTGCACCTTTAGGGTAGTATGCAAAAGCATTAAAAAATGATAATTCTCCAGAGAGCCTCAGGAAAAATGAGCTGTCCTTTCAATCTCTCTAATGTGAGAATCTTAGTGACAAACGACTGTTTTGACCTGACAGACCTTTTGAAGTGCAATATATAGGCTAGATAAAAGCAGCTTAGACTGAAGTGACCCATTTTGCTGCAAAAATGTGCTGGAAAGTTGGTAAAATATTGCTTTTATTTTTAAAGGTGTGGTCAATTGCATGTGGTGTGCAGTCATCTACACTCTGCTGTGTACATTTGATCATTGTGTTGCTATGATACAGAAACGTTCAGCTCGTAAACTCAGATTTTTCTACCCTGGGGCCACTTCTCTCTATTTCCTGAATGCATTATGGGTAAGATGACATTTTAGTCTGAACTTCATTAATTTTCTCCTGGAGTTCCATGACAGACATCTCCAAGGAATCTAATTTAAGAATAGGGCTACACTTTTTGATATTCACATTACCTCAACAACGTGAAGAAGATTCTGTTCTCTGAATTCAACTGCTTTCCTTTTGTTTTTTATTCTGTTGGGTTTCTTCAAAAGGTGAACTTCAAATCCCAATCTGACCAGTTTAGATTTTTGCAAGTAACTCTGTACTTAAATTCTGTGAGCAACTTTCAAGATGCCGGCTTTCATAAGCACTTGTTTGCTGACTGCAAGACAACCCTCATCTCTGTCTTTGTCACCTCCGAACTTGGCTATTTTAATGCTGTCTGTGTCAGAGCCTCCACCATAAAGTCAGATTCACCGTAAACTCTGTTACTTGTCTCCTATTCCACGCCACACTCACTCAACATTTCTGTCCTTCCTGTTCTACATTAAGTGCTTCAGCCCCGCCCGACCTTATTGCTATAACCTCCTCTGGCACTAACGTCTACATACACCCACCACCCCCACCCTCTGTGAGACATCTTGGAATGTATTTCTATGTTAAAGAAACATAAACAAGTTGGAAGGGATTCTCTGTTTCCGACAGCGATTTCATAATTGGCGATCGGGCAGAGAATCCATTTTTATGACCGAATCGGGGGCGGCGCCTGTTTTATGCAGGTTGCGCATACTCCACCCCCTCCAAAACGGCATAATCGCATCACTCAGACGGTCGTTGAGACGGCCTCAGGACATCACCTGAAAGCCCTCCCCAATGGTCTGCCCCCAATGGTCCGCCCCCGATGGGCCGAGTTCCCAACTACGCGGTTGACGTGTGGTCTCAGTGGTCAGGAACTCGGCGGGCAGCTGCGGACAGTGTCCAGCGATGCCACAGCTGGGCGGGAGCCGTGCTGCTGGCTGGGGGGGGTGGGGCTTTGGTGAGGGCTGGGGGACTGGTGGGGGGTGTCTAGGGGGTGATGAGTGGGTGTCCAAGAGCCGCTGCCATGCTGTGTGGCGCGACCGCTATAGGACTTCGCCGCGCACATGCAATTCTCTGGCCGTTTATTCCGTGGAGGCTAGGGGTTTTGCGTGGTGCGGCTACTAGCCCCTCACCGATCGGAGTAGTGTTGCTGGGGCGGCGCTGATTTTTTTCTACCTAAAATGCCATGGATCATCCGGACATAGTCTCAAAATCGGAGATTCCAGCCCGTTGTCTTTGGTGCTTCACACGGATTATTCTATGGTGCTTTGGTGGCAATACACATTAAACAGCTACACCTCCATACTCCTGGGTTGGGGAGTTTACCAAGCAATTGTTTGAGATTTCTAGTCACTGACTCAACACACATGTCAAACTTTTTCATATGGATCAGGATGAGGGAGTAGTAGTTGTAGGAGAGGGAGGTGACCAAAATGATGCAAAGTGTTGATGATTATGTCTGATGAATTGGAGGGCTATACTGTTCTGACCCATGAAATAATCTGTATTTTAATTTACATTTCTTCAGGAAAATTTGTAAATTGACTGTGCTGCAACAAGTTTAAAATTTATTGCTGTGCATTTCTCCATATCCAAGGAAATGGTTACTGCTAATGTTACTTTGCAGGGGACTGACTAATCTAACAAGCTGGCTGGTTTGTGCATCATGCATGACCACTGTAGCCATCTGGGATGGCCACTTACACTAAGAAACATGGACAGTTGCAAAGCATAACAGGAAAAATGGACAATGCAAGGTTCAGGCAGGCTCAGAGCCTGAATGTATATTTGTGAGCGGAGAATCCAGACAGTATCGAAACCACCAACCGATTATCATCTTGATGGCCCATCTCCGTAAGACAAAAGACTTGAGCAACCGCTACAGTCCCAGACATTTCGGCGCCACTTCCTGTACTCAGGAAGCATAAACAACAGGGGCAATGACCGCTTATTTTCTAAACGGTGACAAAATTCATAATGCTGAAGTGCAAAGGGACTTGGGAGTCCTAGTCCAGGATTCTCTAAAGGTAAAAGCAGGTTGAGCCCGTAATTAAGAAAGCAAATGCAATGTTGTCATTCATCTCAAGAGGCTTGGAATATAAAAGCAGGGATGTACTTCTGAAGCTTTATAAAGCATTATTTAGGCCCCATTTAGAATACTGTGAGCAATTTTGGGCCCCACACCTCAGGAAGGACATACTGGCACTGGAGTGGGTCCAGCGGAGATTCACACGGATGATCCCAGGAATGGTAGGCCTAACATACGATGAACGTCTGAGGATCCTGGGATTATATTCATTGGAGTTTAGGAGGTTGAGGGGAGATCTAATAGAAACTTACAAGATAATGAATGGCTTAGATAGGGTGGATGTAGGGAAGTTGTTTCCATGAGCAGGGGAGACTAGGACCCAGGGGCACAGCCTTAGAATAAAAGGGAGTCACTTTAGAACAGAGATGAGGAGACATTTCTTCAGCCAGAGAGTGGTGGGTCTGTGGAATTCATTGCCACAGAGGGCGGTGGAGGCCGGAACGTTGAGTATCTTTAAGACAGAAGTTGATAAATTCTTGATTTCTCGAGGAATTAAGGGCTATGGAGAGAGAGCGGGTAAATGGAGTTGAAATCAGCCATGATTGAATGGCGGAGTGGACTCACTGGGCCGAATGGCCTTGCTTCCGCTCCTATGTCTTATGGTCTTATGGTCTTAGGACATGCCCAGCCATCAAGGCACCCACCCCTTTATTGGCTCAAATCGAACACAGTGATCAAGAATTACCCAATTAGTGGGGTCCAAACAAAAGAGCGCAAAACTCCCCAAGGATAAAGTGAGAGACCACCATGTGTTCGACCTCTCTGTGACCTGGCGTTCCGGCAACGTCTACTTCCAATTGCAACACCACCAGAAGCAAGTTCAAGTTCAACGCCCGCTACCAGACGGATGAGCCCAGCTGAGCAGCAGTTACTTCTACAGACCCGATAGACCCAGATCCGAACAAAGGCCACTGTTCCTCTGACCTAAGCCAGATGCCTGAAGTTAAGTACAGGTTGTCATAGTTGATAGGTGTAGTTTAACTGGAGGTGTTTATGTTGCCTGATAATTGTGTGTGTAAATAAATTACCCTTGATCTTGAACTAACTAACTGGTGTTTGGCTCTTTGATCAATATCCGGTTGAAGCTTGTGGTGGTATCATTTGATACCTGGCGACTCTGAGCAATATAGTATCGATATCAAAAGAAAGAAGGGCAACCTTACTGACGGCCTTATTTACAGTAGGTTAAAAAAAGGCAACACCACCATTACAGGAAAGAGCAAAATGACCATTATGTTAAGAAGGGTGGGGAGGAGGAAGAGGCTGTCGCTCTTGTGACAGAAATACTGTGCTGCTGATGCAAGCATTACGTTAGGGTTATAACTCGCTCTTTGTCTGTGATATGATGTGTATTCAGTGTTACGACCGCCTCGGCTAATGTGCGGTCAATTCCAGCCCCGCTGGACCCAGAGTTGCAACACAATTGAAATGAATAAACAATCCTTAGAAAAAACACATTGGGCTGGATTCACCGTTTTTGAGCCTATGTGCGGAGGATCTGTGGCGTTATCCATCAAAAGACTCGGCGGCGCCCCCTCACTGATCCTGCGACTGGTGAGGGGCTAGCAGCCACGCCGCGTTAGACACCCGGCTGTTACGATAAAAACACCTGGAGAACGGCTGGGCCCATGGCCACGTCTGCACACAGTGACGACCTGCAGCGGTCACACCGTAAAACATGCCGCCGGCTGTGCGCGGACCCGACCTGCTAGATGGTGCCCACCTGGGCACCCTCCACCAGTCTCCCCAGCCCTTGCAGAAGCCGCCCCCGGCCAGCAGCATGGCTCCTGCCTGACTGTGGCGGTGCTAGACACAGTCCGCAGCCGCCACGCTGGGTTCCCGACCGCTGAGCCCACACATCAACAGTGCGGTCGGGAACTCGGCCCATCGGTGGCGGAGCATCTGAGGAGGGCCTTTAGGTGACGCGTTAAGCAATACAGGACCGGCATGTTCCTGTGAGGAAGAAAGATAAATACGGCAATTTTCGGGAACCTTGGATGACGAGTGATATTGTAGGCCTCGTCAAAAAGAAAAAGGAGGCATTTGTCAGGGCTAAAAGGCTGGGAACAGACGAAGCCTGCGTGGAATATAAGGAAAGTAGGAAGGAACTTAAGCAAGGAGTCAGGAGGGCTAGAAGGGGTCACAAAAAGTCATTGGCAAATAGGGTTAAGGAAAATCCCAAGGCTTTTTACATGTACATAAAAAGCAAGAGGGTAGCCAGGGAAAGGGTTGGCCCACTGAAGGATAGGCAAGGGAATCTATGTGTGGAGCCAGAGGAAATGGGCGAGGTACTAAATGAATACTTTGCATCAGTATTCACCAAAGAGAAGGAATTGGTAGATGTTGAATCTGGAGAAGGGGGTGTAGATAGCCTGGGTCACAGTGTGATCCAAAAAGACGAGGTGTTGGGTGTCTTAAAAAATATTAAGGTAGATAAGTCCCCAGGGCCTGATGGGATCTACCCCAGAATACTGAAGGAGGCTGGAGAGGAAATTGCTGAGGCCTTGACAGAAATCTTTGGATCCTCGCTGTCTTCAGGGGATGTCCCGGAGGACTGGAGAATAGCCAATGTTGTTCCTCTGTTTAAGAAGGGTAGCAAGGATAATCCAGGGAACTATAGGCCGGTGAGCCTTACTTCAGTGGGAGGGAAATTACTGGAGAGAATTCTTCGAGACAGGATCTACTCCCATTTGGAAGCAAATGGACGTATTAGTGAGAGGCAGCACGGTTTTGTGAAGGGGAGGTCGTGTCTCACTAACTTGATAGAGTTTTTCGAGGAGGTCACTAAGATGATTGATGCAGGTAGGGCAGTAGATGTTGTCTATATGGACTTCAGTAAGGCCTTTGACAAGGTCCCTCATGGTAGACGAGTACAAAAGGTGAAGTCACACGGGATCAGGGGTGAGCTGGCAAGGTGGATACATAACTGGCTAGGCCATAGAAGGCAGAGAGTAGCAATGGAGGGATGCTTTTCTAATTGGAGGGCTGTGACCAGTGGTGTTCCACAGGGATCAGTGCTGGGACCTTTGCTCTTTGTAGTATATAAAAAGGATTTGGAGGAAAATGTAACTGGTCTGATTAGTAAGTTTGCAGACGACACAAAGGTTGGTGGAATTGCGGATAGCGATGAGGACTGTCGGAGGATACAGCAGGATTTAGATTGTCTGGAGACTTGGGCGGAGAGATGGCAGATGGAGTTTAATCCGGACAAATGTGAGGTAATGCATTTTGGAAGGTCTAATGCAGGTAGGGAATATACAGTGAATGGTAGAACCCTCAAGAGTATTGAAAGTCAAAGAGATCTAGGAGTACAGGTCCACAGGTCATTGAAAGGGGCAACACAGGTGGAGAAGGTAGTCAAGAAGGCATATGGCATGCTTTCCTTCATTGGCCGGGGCATTGAGCATAAGAATTTGCAAGTCATGTTGCAGCTGTCTAGAACCTTAGTTAGGCCACACTTGGAGTATAGTGTTCAATTCTGGTCGCCACACTACCAGAAGGATGTGGAGGCTTTAGAGAGGGTGCAGAAGAGTTTTACCAGAATGATGCCTGGTATGGAAGGCATTAGCTATGAGGAGCGGTTGAATAAACTCGGTTTGTTCTCACTGGAACAAAGGAGGTTGAGGGGAGACCTGATAGAGGTCTACAAAATTATGAGGGGCATAGACAGAGTGGATAGTCAGAGGCTTTTCCCCAGGGTAGAGGGATCAATTACTAGGCGGCATAGGTTTAAGGTGGGAGGGGCAAGGTTTAGAGTAGATGTACGAGGCAAGTTTTTTACGCAGAGGGTAGTGGGTGCCTGGAACTCTCTACCGGAGGAGGTAGTGGAAGCAGGGACGATAGGGACATTTAAGGGGCATCTTGACAAATATATGAATAGGATGGGAATAGAAGGATACGGACCCAGGAAGTGTAGAAGATTGTAGTTTAGTCGGGCAGCATGGTCGGCACGGGCTTGGAGGGCCGAAGGGCCTGTTCCTGTGCTGTACATTTCTTTGTTCTTTGTTCTTTGTTCATACACATAAAAGACAGAGTGGAAATCCCAAAAAGAATGAGCAAATCTTCAGGACAGTGTATACCTTTGTAACTGAAATGAAGCACTGGAATTTTCCTGCAGGTTGTTGCTTTTACCTTATTTTCCCCCAATGGTCCTGCCTTGTAGCTACTCCATTGAACTAATGGACATGTTCTAAAATAACATGTACACAAAAGTCTTCAACTGGAATGCTTTTGAACTTTTACTGTTCAATTACACTTCCAGAACTTGAAAATGACTTGTTGAAGGTACAGTCCACAGAATATTCCTTTACCTGCTGACTCTATTTAGAAGTGCTCCAGAAACAACTTGGCAAAGGAGACATGAAACCATTACTTGGAGAGAAATTCCTTGACATTAGCCTCTTGGTAGAATCAGTCATGGATGGTGTACAGACGATGGTGTACAGACTCTAAGACGATATTGGGCAGTCGTATCTATGAGGAGGTCAATGAGCATAATCATATTTGCCATGTGATCACCACACATGGGTCTCACAAGAATTACTGAGGATCAGTTTTATAATTGTGGGGGAAAGTTGTCTCTGGTACAAACTCCAAACATTCTTGAAAAAAACTGACTCAGCTCTTTTGAAAAACACAGTCTGTGAAATATTTGCAAGAAAAAAAAAACACACTTAATATATGATCCAAAGTCCATTAAATACACAGAGTACAGTTCACATGATAATCAAAATTGCAGTAAGGTTTCTTAAAGTATGAGAAATGATATGGCCTGGACTCTATACTGGTATAATTACAGAAGACCAATTCCAGCTGTCCAAAAAACAGACATTTTTCTCTCAAATCACAACATGGTGATGGGAAAGAAAGAAAACAAATAATTGCTTACCCCTTATGTGGTTATTTGGCTGCTGACATAAATCACATCCTTGGAATTATTGGAACCACTCAACAGTATTTCTGGCACCCTCATTCTGAAATCTGGATATCAAATATGGGGATTAAATATGAGGAACTTGCCTCACTGAGCATATCGAGTGGAGTAATACTGGTGTCCAGTAGGGATTGCCAATCTTGGAAACAAAGGATGGAATAACCTCAGACAGTTCTGAAAAGTGAAGATAAAATGGTCACCTTTATCTTACCGATGGGTAATCCAAAATCAGGGGACATCCGAAGCCCAGCTTTTGGACATTGGACATGTCATGGCAAAACTCTTCGCATTCGCCATCTTTACTGCGCTGAAGCTGATAGCATCCTTTGGCTGCTAAACATTTGTGCAGAACAACCTGAAATGATTGAAGCTCCAGATGGTTTGCTGTTAAGGACAACAAAAGTGCAATCCCGAAGCAAATTAATGGAAACCTGAAGCGGGATTCTCCTTAGCGGGGACCAGATTCCCACCCCGGCGGGAAAACAGTCGCGAACCACTCCGGCATCAACAGCCCCCGAAAGTGCGGAATTCGCCGCACTTCCGGGGGCTAGGTTGACGTCGGAGAGATTGGCACCGCGCCAGCCGATGCCAAAGGTATTGCGTGAGTTAGCGCATGCGCAGAACCGCTGGCGTGGTTCCATGCATGCGCAGACCGGCAGGCGTATTCTGGCGCATGCGCAGGGGGTGTCTTCTCAGCGCCGGCCATGGCGGAACCCTACAGGGGCCGTGGGGAAGGAAGGAGTGCCCCCACGACACAGGCCCGCCCACAGATCGGTGGGCCCCGATCGCGGGCCAGGCCACTGTGGGCCCCCCCCCCCCCCCCCCGGGTCGGATCCTCCCGCACCTCCCCCCCCCCCCCCCCGAGGACCACACACCTGCTGACTTACCTGCCAGGTCCCGCCATGTGAGACCATGTCTAATCCACGCCGGCGGGACTGGCCAGAAATGGACGGCGGCTTGACCCATCGGGGCCCGGAGAATTGCCAGGGGGGCCGCTACCAACGGCCCCCAATGTGATCCCCGCCCCCGCCTGAAAATCGGTGCTGGAGAATAAGGCAGCCGCCGTCGGAGCGGCGGGGCGGGATTCGCACCGCGTCCCGGAGATTCTCCGACCCAGCGGAGGGCCAAAGAATCCCGCCCCATACCTTTCACACTGTCAGTTTTATTGCAAAAGGCCTTGTAAAAGTGAGACCTTGGTGAATGGGTTAATGTTGCAGCAACATCAGTGCTGAACATCCTCATTGGCCATGGTAAGGTAATGTAATATTTCTTTCATGTCCATTTTCCCGATTATGATAAAAACCCATTCTTTAAGTACAATTTATTTAAGGCTTAGGCAGGAATTTCCGTCAGCGGGATCTTCCGGCCCCGCTGAAGGCAAACCATTGTGGCGGGTTCCCCAGCGGTGGGACGGTCGAACCTTGCAACGTGCTGTGAACATCGGTGTGGCCGGAAAACCCTACTGGCGAGCAATGGCGAGCTGCTTCACCAGATGGAAAGCACATGGGGGGAGGGGGAAGAGGGGAGGAATTTCCATCCATGTTAATGATATTTTAGCTTCTATTTTAATCTAATCACCATCATTTATTTTGTTATCTGAAAGTTTGAATTAAACGTGAAGGATAATCACTGCTTTTAGCTGACTAGTACGTGTGATAATGGTTCAATGTGATGGGTTGTTTATCCCGCTTGCTAATGCCACTGCAGATGGTCACCTCGTGATCACCTTAACTTGGTGTCAGATTTAAATTGCCATGAGAATTGGGGAAATGCACACCCGAGACAACTTTCTCCAAAGTGAGCAGCATGTGCCTTTGCTTAGCACTTGACCACGAAATTAAGCCTGTGACAATATGGATGTCGTATAGTCGATGAAGGGTTAGCAATTTCACGTAAATGCATCTACCACCAGGTGGTGGTCAAGAGCAGTCACGTGAATCACGTGACAACCTTGATTCTGGGAGAAGGTGTTAAGGCGTGAGAGAAAGTAGTCGGGTGTTCTGGAGATCCTGTAGATAAGAGTTATAGCATAGTTTATTTGACAACCTTTGTACCGAGTAAGATGTTTGAATCCAATTAAAAGTAGTGTTAATAAATCAACTTTGTTAATTAACATAGCCTGATGTTCTTTGTTGAACACTACACATTAAAGCCATCCTTACCAAGAGAACAGAGAACATCACATAGCTTTGAAATTGTTTTCTTAAATCTGAGCATGTTATTCATTTTGTTAATTATATTTTTTAGTCGCCCCAAAAGCATGCTTTATTGGTATTATTCCAAACATAGGAATTAGGATCAGGTGTAGGCCACTGGGCCCCTGGCTCCTGCTCCGCCATTCACTAAGATCATGGCTGATCCGATTGTAACCACGCTTGTACCCCTGATAACTTTCACCCCTTGCTTATCAAGAATCTTTAAAAATATATATTTTATGGGATGCGAGTGTCCTGGCAAGGCCAGCATTTTTTGTCCATCCCCACTTACCTTTGCTTGGTCATTTCTGGGAATAGATAGGAGTAAACTGCATTGCTGTGGGTCTGGGGTTACATGTAAGCCAGACCAGGTAAGGACAGCAGATTTCATTCCCTCAATCGCATTAGTGAACTCGGTGGTTGTTTATGGCAATCAATTATAGCTTTGTCGTCACCATTACTGAGACGAGAAATTTAAATACAGATTTCAATCCGGAATAAGGTGGGTGAATTTGCGGCATGGGTTGGTACCTGGGACTTCGATGTTGTGGCCATTTCGGAGACATGGATAGAGCAGGGACAGGAATGGTTGTTGCAGGTGCCGGGGTTCAGATATTTCAGTAAGCACAGGGAAGGTGGTAAAAGAGGGGTAGGGGTGGCCTTGTTAGTCAAGGACCTTATTACGGTGGCAGGAAGGATCTTTGATGAGGACGCGGCTACTGTGGTAGTGTGGGCTGAGGTTAGAAACAGGAAAGGAGAGGTCACCCTGTTAGGGGTTTTCTATAGGCCTCCGAAAAGTTCCAGAGATGTAGAGGAAAGGATTGCAAAGATGATTCTGGATAGTAGCGAAAGCAACAGGGTAGTTCTTATGGGGGACTTTAACTTTCCAAATATTGACTGGAAACACTATAGTTCGAGTACTTTAGATGGGTCCGTTTTTGTCCAATGTGTGCAGGAGGGTTTCCTGACACAGTATGTAGATAGGCCAATGAGAGGCGAGGCCATATTGAATTTGGTACTGGGTAATGAACCAGGACAGGTGTTAGACTTGGAGGTCGGTGAGCACTTTGGTGATAGTGACCACAATGTTTACTTTAGTGATGGAAAGGGATAGGTATATACCGCAGGGCAAGAGTTATATCTGGGGGAAAGACAATTATGATGCGATGAGGCAAGACTTAGGATGCATCGGATGGAGAGGAAATCTGCAGGGGATGGGCACAATGGAAATATGGAGCTTGTTCAAGGAACAGCTACTGCGTGTCCTTGATAAATATGTACCTGCCAGGCAGGGAGGAAGTGGTCGAGCAAGGGAACCGTGGTTTACTAAAGCAGCCGTAACACTTGTCAAGAGGAAGAAGGAGGCTTATGTAAAGATGAGAAATGATGGTTCAGTTAGGGCTCTCGAGAGTTACAAGTTAGCTAGGAAGGACTTAAAGAGAGAGCTAAGAAGAGCCAGGAGGGGACATGAGAAGTCTTTGGCAGGTAGAATCAAGGATAACCCTAAAGCTTGGTATAGATATGTCAGGAATAAACGAATGACTAGGTAAGAGTAGGGCCAGTCAAGGACAATAGTGGGAAGTTGTGCTTGGAGTCCGAGGAGATAGGAGAGGTGCTAAATGAATATTTTTTGTCAGTATTCATACAGGAAAAAGACAATGTTGTTGAGGAGAATACTGAGATTCAGGCTACTAGACTAGAAGGACTTGAGGTTCATAAGGAGGAGGTGTTAGCAATTCTGGAAAGGGTGAAAATAGATAAGTCCCCTGGGCCGGATGGGATTTATCCTAGGATTCTCTGGCAATCTAGGGAGGAGATTGCTGAGCCGTTGGCTTTGATCTTTAAGTCATCTTTGTCTACAGGAATAGTGCCAGATGACTGGAGGATAGCAAATGTTGTCCCCTTGTTCAAGAAGGGGAGTAGAGACAACCCTGGTAACTATAGACCAGTGAGCCATACTTCTGTTGTGGGCAAAATATTGGAAAGGTTTATAAGAGATAGGATGTATAATCATCTGGAAAGGAATAATTTGATTAGCGATAGTCAACATGGTTTTGTGAAGGGTAGGTCGTGCCTCACAAACTTTACTGAGTTCTTTGAGAAGGTGAATGAGGGTAAAGCAGTTGATGTGGTCGATATGGATTTCAGTAAAGCGTTTGATAAGGTTCCCCACGGTAGGCTACTGCAGAAAATACGGAGGCAGGGGATTCAGGGTGATTTAGCAGTTTGGATCAGAAATTGGCTAGCTGGAAGAAGACAAAGGGTGGTGGTTGATGGGAAATGTTCAGACTGGAGTCCAGTTACTAGTGGTGTACCACAAGGATCTGTTTTGGGGCCACTGCTGTTTGCCATTTTTATAAATGACCTGGAGGAGGGCGCAGAAGGATGGGTGAGTAAATTTGCAGATGACACTAAAGTCGGTGGACTTGTGGACAGTGCGGACGGATGTTACAAGTTACAGAGGGACATAGATAAGCTGCAGCGCTGGGCTAAGAGGTGGCAAATGGAGTTTAATGCAAAAAAGTGTGAGGTGATTCATTTTGGAAGGAATAACAGGAAGACAGAGTACTGGGCTAATGGTAAGATTCTTGGCAGTGTGGATGAGCAGAGAGATCTCGGTGTCCATGTGCATAGATCCCTGAAAGTTGCCACCCAGGTTGAGAGGGTTGTTAAGAAGGCGTACGGTGTGTTAGCTTTTATTGGTAGAGGGATTGAGTTTCGGAGCCATGGGGTCATGTTGCAGCTGTACAAAACTCTGGTGCGGCCACCTTTGGAGTATTGCGTGCAATTCTGGTCGCCGCATTATAGGAAGGATGTGGAAGCATTGGAAAGGGTGCAGAGGAGGTTTACCAGACTGTTGCCGGGTATGGAGGGAAGATCTTATTACGAAAGGCTGAGGGACTTGAGGCTGTTTTCGTTAGAGAGAAGAAGGTTAAGAGGTGCCTTAATTGAGGCATACAAGATGATCAGAGGATTAGATACGGTGGACAGAGAGAGCCTTCTTCCTCGGATGGTGATGTCTAGCACGAGGGGACATAGCTTTAAATTGAGGGGAGATAGATATAAGACAGATGTCAGAGGTAGGTTCTTTACTCAGAGAGTAGTTAGAGCGTGGAATGCCCTGCCTGCAACAGTAGTGGACTTGCCAACAATAAGGGCATTCAAATGGTCATTGGATAGACATATGGACGATAATGGAATGGTGTAGATGGGCTTTAGAGTGTTTCACAGGTCGGCGCAACATCGAGGGCCGAAGGGCCTGTACTGCGCTGTAATGTTCTATGTTCTATTAACTAAATTTAAATACCCTCTGCTTCCGTGTTGGGATTTGAACCCAAGTCCGCAGGGCTTTAGCCTGGGCCTCTGGATTAATAATCCAACAATATTACCACTATGCCAGTGTCTCCCCCACCAAGAATCCATCTACCTCCACCTTAAAAAATATTCAAAGAATCAACTTTCACTGCACTTTGAGGAAAGGAGTTCCAAAAACTCACTACCCTCCGAGTGGAATAAAATTCTCCTCATCTCTGTCTTAAAAGAGAAAGCTCTTGGGCGGGATTCTCCTTCAACCAGATCTGTTTTCTAGCACGGCGCACCCCTGTCGGCAGCGGGAACTTCCATTTCGGCAACCGGCCAATGGAGTTTCCCATTGTGGCCACCCCCACGCCGTCGGGAAATCTGCGGGCGTGAGTGCGCTGCCGCCGAAGCGGAGGATCCAGCCGACGGAGAATCCGGCAGCTTATTTTGAAACCGTGTCCCTTAGTTCTCTGTACTCCGACAAGAGGAAACATCCTATCCACACCCACCCTGTCAAGGACCCTCAGTATTTTATTGGTTTCAATCAAGTCGCCTCTTACTCTTCTAAACTCCAGTGGATGGAAGTCTTGCCCGTTCCAACCATTCATCATAAGACAACCCACCCATTCCAGGTATTGACTAATAAGCCTTCTCCGAACTATTTCTCATGCACTTCCATCCTTCCTTAAGTAAGGAGACCAATCCTGTATACAGTACTCAAGCTGTGTTCTGAACAGTCTTGTACAACTGAAGAATGACCTCTCTACTTTGATATTCAATTCCCCTCACAATAAATGAGAACATTCCATTAGCTTTCCTAATTACAAGTCGTACCTGCATACTAGCATTTCCCGAATCATGCACTAGGACACTCAGATCTCTGATGAATCTCAGAGTTCTGCACAACTTCCTCCTATCACTGATCCAGAAATGCCTTCCCTATCCCCGGATTCATGGACTGGGAAGAGAATGATCGGCTGTGAAGTGGAAGAAGCTAAATAATGAAACATTAATTATCTACCCACTTGGGAAGTAAAGCAATTATTCAATTAATCAACATCACGTAGTTTCTATTTACAATTCAAACCTCGAGGCCTAATGGATGTTTGGATAATTGGGAATTGTATATTTCAAACATTCTTCTAACTCTTGCGCAAAAGTGAACATTTCAAAGAGAATTGTGTGAAGTTAACAAAATCCCTAGAGCAAGGTGGTTGAAACATGTGTGTTATTGTTGATTCGATTTGACATTGCTTGATGGTGTCTTTAATGGGAGATTGTTAAATACAGAGAGCAGAAAGGACATGCTTCACTTATTCCTCAGGGGAGACTGGAGCTTGAAAATTGAAAGTATTAGAAAAGATGTAATCAAGATAGAATTTACAATGTTGCGTGAAATATGACATTATAATGCGCAGAAAGAAAGTTGACAGAAATTTCAAGGCCATTTCTTTGAAAAATGAACAGAGCCAAATTTGCCCCACCAGGTCCAAGAACCTATGAATCATCCATTTAATCTTTCACAAATGATTGGCAAGTCTGTGTAACGTCATCTCAAGTTGTTCAGCTCTGAAGAAGAGTCACACGGGCTAGGAACCTCAGCTCTCTGTTTCCCTCTCCACGGTGCTGCCAGACCTGCTGTGTTTTTACGGCATTTTCTGTTTTTATTGTCTCCAGTTTATTTGCCCATATGTTGCAGAGTCAATAGATAAGCCGAGAGTCACCAAAATACCTGATATTTTGCATTTTTGAAAATCTGGGTTGATTGATGATGTGTAGAGATCGATGTGGAAATCGGAGACACATTTTTCTTCGAGCTTCTATAAGTTCTCTTGTCAGCTATTCAAATGTGACATTTGTATGATGCAGTCATATTAGCAATGATAGCAAAACATGAAATTGTCATATTACGATACCGGGCCAGACCCAAACATTTGCTCGGATGCCGAACAAGAACCCCAATACTTCTTTTAAATTTGTAAAACTGTGAGAGAATGATTGTTCCATGAGAGATTCCACACATAAATAGGAATAAGGTATATTAAAACTAACTTTATTATCTATACAGTATTAAACTACCTTAACTTAATAGAAATGTAGATTACAATTACCAGTTAAAAATGCTTAACAACAAAGGAAACATGTCAACTTCTAATTGATACCATTTCTATCTCCAATCAAGCAAAACCCATCACAAGTCAAAAAACAGTTATAAATTAAGTTCGCAAACACAGGATTACTTGCTGTCCTCTGGATAGAGAGTTATGTGAAAGACTGATGAACAGGGTCCATGTCTGTAAAATGAATGCTGAATCCGACAACCTTTTCAAAAGCTGCTTTTCAGTTCACAGCTTCCAGAAACTAAAAACTACAACTGCCTGCTGCAGAGCTGGCTCCTTCCATTACATACATCATTTTTATCCCACTCAAATCCCATGACATACTGACTTAAATTTTAAAATGTCTCTGATTATCCACTCCTCAGGGAATCCCCAGAAATTAGAATAAAATCCCATCACGCCTTTCCTTGAAAACATCAGCATGGTTTGAAAGATTGATTATCTCACTTTTGCAACACCTTAATTACACCTTTTGCAGCCAAAATATCTGTCTGTCTTTTGAACCAGGATTTTAAAAAAATTACTGCAGCACGCACACACATCCTAATCGAGACTTATAAAACATTACTGCAACAAATACATGTAATACTATACATATGGGTTAATACCAATTTCTTACAATCTTCACAGTAAGTTCAGTGTAATTTTAATATCAATATTAATTTCCTACGCACCTTTCAGATACAGCACCTATCAAACTAGATTGTTAATGAAAACTGAACAATGTGTGACATGGACCTTCAGATATACTTTGATACTACTCTCATCTTCATTTGAGACATGCTATTCAGTAATGTTACAAAAGGCCCCTATGATTTCCCTACTGGTGAGGTTGTAAAACTCAAGTGGCTCTGAACAACTGAATGTAATTGGAGAATTTACTTCAGAGATGGAGGGAATTGAGAAATCAACCTTTTATCATTTCCATGGTGATGCCCGGAAACAAGGGTAACTTCTTGACATGGTCAGGGAAAGAATGACCTGAGCGAGAAAGAGTGATTTTTTTTTTCACCAAATGTCATTCGCAAACATTACTTTTCAACCTTCAAACTATTTAGAGAAAACATTCCTCCAATTTAAGAGTTATAAATTTGAATTTCCCCTGCGATTTAACAGTCTGTTCATTAGCCATATAAAGAGATTTCCTTAAATTTGCCCAATGGGTCATAATAGCTGCTAAGGTTACATCAGATGTGCTACCCTTCATTAATGTGTTTCCCAGAATTCGGCGAATTTGCGCATTATAAATTACCTGAACTGGCTAACTTATATGGGGTCAGCACTTTTTGCTGATAATAGGCAGGTGCCAGAAAGGCCTTAATTCAACTACCAGTAGGACTGAATGCCCTAAATTTCTTGTTTCCTTTAAAAGTTAAACAAGCATGAAGAAAATGATAAGACACCAAAATGTTTTAAAACTCTTTTGTAAGATCAAGCGTCGTAGCCTTTTGGCTCAGATCTGGTATGTCTCTCTTGAGGGGACCATGAACTGGGTTCAATTTGAATTTGAATTGGTTTTTGGAGCAGCAAGGAGCTGGATTAGGGGTTCGCCCCTGACCGCACTCTGAGCCCTGGCTTTGGAACTCAGAAAAAGTAATTTTTAAAAATTAAAAAATTTAAAAAATAAAAAATGTCAGTTTTATTAGATGTAGGTCTCTACCTTTCCTAGATCACTCAGATGAAGGTCAAACAAAGCATTCCTACTTCTCCTATAGTGGATCAATGGGGAAAGCAATTTCAATCCATCCCGGTACCATCTCTGGTCACCTCAGGGTCAGCTGGCCCGACAAAGCCACAAGATAGGATGCAAATACAAATTTGAATCTGGCTTGTATCATGTGTTCGTCAACTGTCAAACTTTAAGCATCTCAATTCATCTGAAACTCGCCTTACCTTGGTCAAAGCCACCTTATTTGATTCATCCTTCCCTTTGGCACCAGGATTCCATTCATTCTCTCTCAAACCTTTTTCCTATCACAGTATAAAAATGTGCTTCAAAAGGAATAGATTGAATCTTTTCATCAAATCTTTCCATTCCAATTATGCTCATGACTTTTAAAATAAAATGCAAGAAAGTTTATCTGACAAACTCATCAAAGGATATGGAGTTAAGGTAGTGTTCAGACCTCATTCAGTGGCAGCGGGACTGGCTGAATGGACTGAATGGCCTACCTCTGTTCCTACATAGCCTTTGTTAACATGGAGAACTAACTATTTGAAGAAGATACAGAGTGAAATTAGTCTTCGGGCAAAAGAACAAAATTGGTGATAGCAATTTAACAGCCTATTTTTACACACTTTCTTGCATTTCTTACTCTTTGACTTCCCCAGGTACATCTACCATAATGTTGGCAGAAGATCCATAGGAACACTGAAGAAATGGTTTCAATGGGTTATGGGAAGAACCGTTCTGGCAATACAACTCTAGATACAAGGTGGAAACTCAATGCCAGTTGTCTCAGCAGCCTTGCACACTGCCACCTTTTCTGACGATATTATTCATCCTAATCCTACTTTTCTACCTACTGTCCTATTTTCTTTTGTATTTTCTCATGTTCAAATATTTATATCATTCCATTTTAAATGACTTTACAGCTTCAGCCTTAATTTCCATTCCAAAAGCATATGTAAAAAAAATCCTTTTAAAATTCCTTCATTGTTCTTTTCAAGTGAATCCTCAGTTTATATACCTTGTTCCCACTACTTGGCAAATAGCACCAAATCTTTTACTCGAGTCTCAAAGCCTTTTATCATTTCAAACCTCTGTTCAATTAAATTAACCTTCTTTGTTCCTGTGACAAAAGTCCCAATTTGTCAAGTAATTTCTGATAACATATTCACTCATTCCTAGCTTCATGTGAATGAATCTTTACCATACTCATTGCATAGAGTTATTCAATTCTCTATAATGTGCCCGAACTGCAGGTAATATTTCAACTTTAATGCACCCAATGTCTTTTATAAATGAGCATAATTTCCTTTCTTTTTAAATTCATGTACCTAAAATATGATGCTTAGAATCCTAATTCTTCTTGAACCTTTACGCCTGCTGTTACAATCAGGTGAGCAGAGGTGGAATGGCTTCCCTCTTTTAGCACTACTCATTTAACCCCAACAGAGTTTTAAAAATGGAGATGCTTGCCAACAGAGTGAATATTTAACTGTTTACATGCTGTAAACAGACACAAATAGACTGGTTTCCTTAATTTTCTTTTACAAGGGAAAAGAGGATTGTTTTGACACAGCCGATGCACACACGCACACATACACAAAGACACATACAGATACACACACTCAGACACCTATACATAGACACACACAGAAACATACAGATGCACACACAGACACATACACACGCAGACACATACAGATACACACACTCAGACACCTATACATAGACACACACAGAAACATACAGATGCACACACACAGACACATACACACACAGACATAGGCAGATACACACAGACACATCCACATAAACAGACACACTTACACACACACACACACACAGACAGTACAGACATATGCACAACCATACACACACAGGTTCTTGACTTGAGTGGTTCAAAGCTGAGCTCAGTGGTTCCTCAGGATTCAGCATCAAGGTGATTTAATGATGGAGGCCGGTTTAGGTCAATTGGCCAAACCGCAGTTTGCGATGCAGAGTGAGGCCAGCAACGTGGATTCCAGTCTCGTACCGGCTGAATTTATTCATGAAGGCCCACCTTCTCAACTTTGCCCTTCACTGGAGTTGTGGTGATCCTCAGGTTAAATCACCACCAGTCAACTCTCCTCCTCAAAGGGGAAAACAGTCTAATGTAATCTGGGACTATGGCGATTTCACTCACTGTTTAATGATATTGGTGGTCAATGTATCTTTCATTCTGGAGATAGCAGTTGTAGTGTTGATATTTTTAAACATCCCTGCATGCAGTACATGGATATTCAAACGGCAAGCAAGGTTTGAGCTTGCAATGTGGAGAGAGAATGACCCACACAGGGGTCTTGAAACTTGAGCCTTTTTTCTGCTTCTGTGCCTGGCTTGGAGAAAACAGTTTCTTAAAGCATAAAAGAGTTAACTAGCTTGTTACATGATCCTCTCACTCATCAATTGACCATTACCCAAATATAGTCCTGACGAGTGTATTCAGGTGGATAGTTGTGACTTTATTAGATTATTTCTCAGTAAATTCCAGATTTCATTGCCAGTAGTGATTGCATCTTATGCATTGTCCAGTGGTTGTCTCGATATTTCGTGATGGGTTAACAGATGATCCCTTTCCTTCTCCTTCAATGTAATCGCCTCTGCTGGGGTTTTCTAAACAGCTTAGCTCCACTTAATGGCTTTGGAATTTGTCATGTCATACAAATTTTCACCCATTTTGCATCTGCGGTTTCAAATAACTGGAATGTCGCCTCAGTCTTTTAGAACTTAATCAGTGATTTTCAGCCAGCTGGTAAATGCATTAAGTGGTTTTTGATTTAAAGCATTGCTCTGTAACACTTCACTTTCATCACAATACGTTTGGTGATATTTAAACTGCCTCTGATAGGCAAGAAAGGAATGGTGACTCAATTTCCTGTTTTTTATGTGCTGATCCACCATTCTGAAATCATCGGTCAATTGGCTTCCATCACATTCATGAGGCCCAGATTGTATTATAACCCATTGTGTGGTAGTAATGGGAAAAGCTTTCTAAGCTGTTTTAAGAATCACAAGAGAAGCAAAGTCAGGATTGGGCTGCTGAAAGATGTGGAAAGGTAGGTTCAGAATGAGACTCGGATACAACATTGACACAAAACAAATTGGTCGTGAAATTCTTGGGCGCGATTTTCTCACCACATTGTCTTGAAGAACATGGGCACCATTTACCCACCACATTGTGCTCCACACCGACCGGGCATTTAGAGTGCTTCACAGGGGAGACCCAAATCGGGCTTACTTCCCGTGAGTCACCCGACCCCACCAATCTGGACCTGAGCGATTTAGTTCATTTAAATATGTGCGGCTTATGTGAGGCCGTATTCCCCTGGTACCCGGGAATCACCGGACGTACCAGCAAGTCCTCACCCGAGCGCCCATTCGTGCTGATCTTCACAAGATGAGACCGGGTGTGATGGCCATTCTGGGGGTCCCAGGTACCATCTGAGCTGCCGGGTGGTTCCGGGACAGGGCAGGGCAATACCCTGCACTCCTCCAGGCACCCAGGCACCTCTAGTAGTGGCAACCAGGAACTGCGAGGGTAGCGATTGGCATTGCTAAGGGTCAGGGCCTGAGAGGGGCCATGTTCATGGAAAGCGGGGATGAGGGAGGTATGAAGAGGGGGGTGTGAAGGTGAAGAGGGAGTATGAAAGGGCTTCATAAAGGTTGAAGGGGGGTCCCAAAAGGGGGGAATGGAGCTTGGATGATGGTGGGGTGGGGGGGAACAATGACTAAGTGTGGGTGAATCCAGGATTGGTTTTCAGCCAAACTGGTGGCGGGAAACACCCTGATAAACGAGTCCAAAATGACGCTGGGTGAGATTCAGCAGGCAAAAATTTAAATGATGTTTTGGGCATATTGGGCCATAATACGAGATAACATAAACATACACTTAGATAAATATAAGTTAATTCTAGATAGTCAACATGGCTTTCCCAAGGGCAGGTCATGTCTGACAAATTTAATTGAGCTTTTTGATGAGGTGACACAGGCAGTGGATGAGATTAGTGCTGTGTATGTTGTATATTTGGACTTTCAGAAAACATTTGATACGGTGCCACAGGTAAATTGGTCAGCAAATTATAAATGTTTGGGATTGATGTCAACTTGGCAGCATGGATTCTGTGCTGGCTAAGAGGTAAGAAACAGAAGGTAGGTATAGATGGGCATTTCTCAGACCGGAGACAAATTGAAATTTGTATTCCCCAGGGCTCAGTGTTGGAACCCTTGCTTTTTCTGATTTATATAAATGATTTAGAGATGAGTGTTGAGGGAAGAATCTCTACATTTGCAGATGATACTGAGCTAGGGAGAATAGTGAATTGTGAGGATGACGCTGAGCAACTCCAGAGGGACATTGACAAGTTGGCCAAATGGGCAGACACCTGGTAGATGGATTTCAATGCAATGAAATGTGAGGTAATGCATTCTTGGAGAGAAGAAACATAGAGAGACAATATAGTCTCAATGGTACACTTTGAGGGGAGCACAGGAGCAGAGGGACCTCAGGGTTCTAATGCATAATTCATTGAAGGTGGCCAGGCAAGTTGAAACACTTGTTAAGAATACTTATAGGATACTTGGGTTTATAAATAGAGGTATAGAATATAAAAGCAAGGAAGTAGCCTCTACAAATCATTGGTCAGACCACATTTGAAATATTCTGTTCAATTCTGGGCACTTTATTTCAGGAAGGATGTTAAATCCCAAGAGAGAGTGAAGAGGAGATTTATGACAATGATAGAAGAAATGAGAAATTTTAGATATGAGGAAAGATTAAAGAAATTGGGCTTGTTCTCATTCCAGCACAGAAGATTAAGAGGTAACCTTATTGAGGTGTTCACAATGACGAACAATTTTGACAAGGTAAAGGAAGATATTCTGTTTCCACGAGTTGCTTCTAGGGGTCACAATTTCAAGATGGTCAGCAAGAGAGCAAGGAGCGAGAACAAGAGAAACTCCTTTACTCAGAGAGTTGTTGAAATTTGGAATGCACTGCCTAGAGAGTGGTGGACTTTAACTTCAGTCTGCTGAATTATGCCCCTTAAAATAATTTCGATAAATGATATATATTAAGGAAATTTTCACAAGATCTAAAATTTTAATCTAGAATTTCAGGCAGGAATGGGGTGGTTCATATGCAAAGCTTGTTTACAATCCAGTTTACAACAAGGCAAGTGTAAAATTAACACTTGACTCAAAGATTGAGAGAGTATCTTGGGAAGTAAATGATAAACTAACCTTTATTGTAAAGTGCAGCAGTTCAAGAAGGCAACTTCACCACCACTTGCTCCAGCGCACTTAGTAATGGGCATCAAACATTTGCGTAGCCAGTGACATCCACATCCCTTGAATTAATTTAGAAAAAAGAGTGAGGAAGGTCTTGATGTAATTATAGGGACCTTTGGTGAGACCACACTCTGAGAGTGCTGTGAGTATAGTTTTGATCTCCTTACCCAAGAAAGGATTTTTGGTTTGCAGGCTGAATGAGGTGACATCGCTGTTTCTAATTAAGGGATTAGCAAAATATAATTAAGCTGGGAATGATTACACTGGAGGAAAGAGGGCTGAAGGGAGACCTTATCAAAAGTTTCAGGATTCCAAGGATGGCGTTATGCTGAACCATAGTACAATGTTCGACGACACAGAATTTAGAACTGATGGGGAGAATAAACAACGGAGGGAGTCAGAGGGAGTTGAGTAGCTGTTTTGGGGAGATTTAAGAAATGGAGTAACGTATCATATTTTCTTAAGTTTCGGAGCAGTCAATGGACCACAATGGTTTCAGAGAACTATTGGAGTACCTTAAATTGGTGACAATGGCCAACTATCCCAGCATGCTTTGCCTTGTCCTTCTAACCTAGAGAGCAAAGCAAATGTAGAGGAAGGAATGTAGAGAGAGTGTGTGTGCGTGTGTGTGTGTGTGTGTGTGGGGGGGGGGGGTGGTTGCTTCCTTTTGGGGGGACGGGGGAGGGGATGATGGTGTAGGGGTTGCGGAAGGCGCAGAGGAGATGGTGGGTGCATTGTTGGAGGGATCCTTTTCATCTCTGAATGAACAGAATGAGCCATGAGATTCAGGCACCAAGATAATGCTGGCAGTTACTAATGCAATAATGTGCCAGAGTAACTGATAGCACTGAAATAATGAGAAGGCAGCCAGAAGATAATGAAGATTTTCAAAGTCATGAGGAAATAAGGACTGGCCTACATATATCTGAGTCCCACAAATAAGGCTTGTCAAACAGAGTTGCAGGCTCAAAAAATTAAGGTATTGTTCTTAGCGTGACATCAGCTTGTTATGAGTATTTGCTGTAATGGGAGCTCAAAAGAGAGTGTGCATGTGGACATTTGGAAGGATTTCTTCACCTTAACTGTCACCCAAAAGACAGCAGGACAGGTTAATGGAGTAGTTAAGAAGGCGTACGGCATATTTGCCTTCATCAATGGTGGCATAGATTATAGGGGCAGGGGGGGTAACTTGGAGCTGTACAAAACTTTGGTTAGGTTACAGCTGAGTACTGTGTATAGTTCTGGCTGTTTCACTCTTAAAAGAATGTGATCGCACTGGAGATGGTGCAGAGGAGGTTCACCATGGGTGTTACACAGGATGGAGCATTTGATCCATGAAGCTGGATAGGCTTGGGTTGTTTTCTTTCGAGCAGAGAAGACTGATGGGGACCTGATAGGGCGGTACGGTATCACAGTGGTTAGCGCTGTTGCTTCACAGCGCCAGGGACCCGGGTTCGATTCTCGGCTTGGGTCACTGTCTGTGCAGAGACTGCACATTTTCCCCGTGTCTGCGTGGGTTTCCTCCGGTGCTCCGGTTTCCTCCCACAAGTCCTGAAAGACGTTGTTAGGCGAATTGGACATTCTGAATTCTCCCTCAGTGGACCCGAACAGGCACAGTAGCGTGGAGACTAGAGGATCTTCACAGTAACTTCATTGCAGTGTTAATGTAAGCTGACTTGTGACACTAATAAAGATTATTATTATTATTGACGTGTATAAGATTATGAGGGGTGTGGGCAGGGTGGTTAGGAAGCAGTTATTCCCTTAGTTGAAGGGTCAATAATGAGGTGGGGGGATAATTTTAAGGTGATGGGCAGGTGGTTTAGAGGAGATTTTTCACCCAGAGGGTGGTGGGAGTCTGGAATGTTTTGCCTGGGAGGTTAGTAGAGGTGCGAATCCTCACAACCTTTAAAATGTATGTGGAGGAGCACCTGAAATGTCATAAAATCCAAGGTTTGGGGCCAAAGTGGGATGAGTAGATTTAGTGCAATTTTGTCAATGCAGACTTGAAGCATTTGAAGGGTCACTTCTGCCATGTTCCTTGTATAGTTCTCCAAGATAGCTAAAAGTTGTAGACTTTGTCATAATATACATCTATGTATATAATGGAGTGCAGACAGGCAGTGATTGACACACAGGATGACCAGTAAGCACGCAGAACAGAACAGCCAATCACCAGACAGGACACAACCACTATAAAGCCAGAGGGCACCAGTTTTCCCGCTCTCTCGGGACCCAGCCTCTGAGACAGTCCGAGTTAGTGAGCTGGCCAGTGCAAACACCATGTGGTAGCTAGTAAGTCTGGTTAGGCTAGTATCAGGTCTCCAGACAAATCAGCATAATGTCAACCCACAGTTGAACATGTATATCAGTTTAGATGTTAAATAAAATTGTGTTGCATCTTATCAAGTGTTGGAGGCCTGTCTCTCGCTAAACTGCATCAAGTGCAGTCCACAGCGACCCAGTCTACCCAACACATCAGTGTTTACAAAGAACATCAAGCTATGTATTTAAAACAAAGCTAGTTTATTTTACACTATTTTAAATGGTTCACATACTCTTAAGTAATAGCTAATAAAATAACAGTATTGAATCTATGTTACAGTAATCTATTATGTCTCTCTAATACACCAACACTCTATCTCGATCTCGCACTATCCTTCTCCATAAGCTTCTCCCAGAATGCTTAGAGACGCAGCCTTTTATAAGACTACTCAGTGGTGCCATCTAGTGTTGAGATATATGAACGTCATCTTGTTAACTCTCCTGAGATTATATGTATCATTACAACATCTGTACTGCATGACTCTATGACTCTACGACATGAAGAACTTGGTCAGCTTGGACTTTGTGGCAGTATCAGGTTGTATTAATTGCTTGTTATTTGCCATAAAACAATATCATCCAGCAGTTGGATAAGGGCAATCCTGTTACTAGTCAAAACATGTACAGCTTGTTGTTGAAAACCTCTGTGGGCCCGAGCCATGTGGAGAATATAGTCCAGCCCCTTGTGGCCCAAGTCACAGCAAAGCTGCTGACAGTATTAAAGAAACATAAACATGGCACATCATAAATGAAGTCTCTTCTGCCCATATTTTAAAGAAATATCCATTCTGTCCCACTTGCCTTCCATTTCCCCATTGCCCTGCAAAATCTTACCCCTCATAAAATGTGCAGTTCCCTTTTGAAAGTTATCTGCGCATCTTATCCCGCCGTCCTTTCCAATATCATTTTGTTCCTAAAGTAATTCTCTCAAAGTCACTTCAAACTGTACTTACAAATGTGTTGGCTGGTGATTTGCTTGCATAATTATGCAGCTGTTGATCTGCCCAATCACTCTCTCATCCGTTACTTTTCCCCAGCCGATAATACAATGGGTTCAGTAAAACGGTTCTTAAAAGATCTAACTCGGTTCAAGGCCAATAAATGCCGTAAACATGCTGCACCACAGTCAATTATGATTGAATGTGATGGTGAGCGCATCCAGTTCACTACATTTTTTTCAATTCATTTGTGGGATGTGCATGTCGCAGGCTGTGCCAGCATTTATTGCTCATCCCTAATTGCCCTTGAGGGCGCAGTTAAGAGTCAACCACATGTAATGGGTCTGGAATCACATGCAGGCCAGACCAGGTAAGGATAACAGATTTACTTAAGGTTATTAGTGAACAAGATGGGTTTTTACGACAATCGACAATGGTTTCATGATCATCATTAGATTTTTAATTCCAGATTTTTATTAAATTCAAACTTCACCATCTGCCGTGGCGGGATTTGAACTTGGGTCCCCAGAACATTACTCTGGGCCTCTCGTTTACTAGTCCAGTGACAATACCACTACGTACTGACCCTAGGGAACGAGCACCCTATCTGGGCCCATGCCCCCACTCTACCCCCATAATCCAGTAACCCCACATAACCTTTTGAATACTAAGGGGCAATTTTAGCATAGCCAATCCACCTAAACTGCACATTTTTGGTCATTGGGAGGAAACCGGAGCACTCGGTGGAAACTCATGTAGGCACAGGGAGAATGTGCAAACTCCACACAGTCACCCGAGGCTGGAATTGAACTCGGGTCCCTGGCGGTGAGGCAGCAATGCTAACCACTGTGCCACCATGCCTCCTGTTCTCAAATGATTTGGGTTCTTCAATATTTCAAAAGTTCAGGTGAACATAATCCAAACCAAGATTTTCTCTCATGCTCTCTCAGCACTTGATTATTGTCCAAGTTGAATAGCTTGCTTGTTTTCTTTGGCAGAAGTTTGGAATTATTAGCCTTTGGTCAAAAGTTGCCCAAGCTTGACATGGATGACATCAGGACTGGGTGGCATAGTGGTTAGCACTGCTGCCTCATAGCACCAGTGGCCCGGGTTCAATTCTGCACTCGGGTGACTGTCTGTGTGGCGTTTTCAGGTTCTCCCCGTGTCTGCGTAGGTTTCCTCTGGGTGCACTGGTTTCCTCCTGCGGTCCAAAGATGCACAGGAGTGGTGGATAGACCATGGCAAATTGCCCCTTGGTGTCCAAAGATGCGCAGGTTAGGTGGATTGGCGATAATATATACGCAAGGTTACGGGGATAGGGCGGTGCAATGGGCCTATGTAGGATGCTGTTTCGGAGGGTCGATGCAGACTTTTTGCACTGTAGGTATTCACAGGATTCTATTGAATTTATTGAGAACAGCAGATGCGAACCCACGCTGTGCTGCGAGTGGTTGTTTGGGATTCTGCTACTGAATAACATGATATTGAGTAACATTGCTGCATGCTAATCTCATCAATTGGGCAATATATGTGCGGCTCATGGCATTACAAACAGGAGTTCAGTTGGATTTGGACATAATTTCTGGATGAGTAAGAAAATAGTACCTCAGGATACATCTTTCTCATCGGCTTGCTGGTGTAACTGTTCCTTTCAATATTTTATGGGAAAAGCAGCTGGATCAAAAATCTTACCTATTTATTGTGGTTTTAATTTATTTACTTGAGAGTGATAATCTAAGTCAACTTGAGAACCTTCCAGTGTTTTACTAAAACATATTGCAGCCTTAAGGTCAACATTTCCTCCATACAAGGATTTCACAAGATGAGGTCTAATTTGATTGCTGTACGACGGCGATGAGTTTGACAGGATCCTTAATTAAAGTTTTAAGGTTGATCAGAGGAAGGAAAGTTGACCTTTTCAAACTGTGCATATTCATTCCGTGCAGACAGAGGAGGTGAGATTAGCAAAATAACCATGTATTAATATGCAGTGAAAATGCTGCGGCATAGAGCCTCCTGTTTAGACTCGGGAATGTAGGTTTAAGCTATCATGTAATAAAACCGCCTCAACAGACCTCATTAACATGGCTAAGCCTACAGGATCAATCCTGCAATGTTCCTGGGGAGACCTGACTGCAGGGAGACGATTTCTTGCAGACACAAAAAAGAAAATTGCAATTTTCTATTTTTTCGTGAATAACATTATATAAGTATGAGACAGTAAAACTGGGTGGCTTGATTCCCTTTCTGGAACGGACCGTTACGTCAGTGAATGTGCTTCAGAAGGATTTTACAGTTTGGGAAGTGTTCTGTGACATCCTGACATCATCAAAGGTGCTGCACAGGTCCAAGTCTTGTCTTATTTACTCCCAGGCCGAATGTGGCCTTTGTTTGCATGAAGACCCCATGAATATCCGATGAACTACTCCAGACTGCCGTCACACATGCTAAAAAAAAATCCTGGGCACGTCCAACAATTATATCAAGCAAATATTTTGTGTTCTGCTTCTTTTACATACGGGGCCCTGGCAATCCAATCCCTTTGCTCTGCTCTCCATCTGGATACTTCCCACCTCATGTCGAGCTCATTCTGTTCACTTTTGTTTTGCCCTGAAACTGACTGTCTAAATCCATCCCCTGCAACAACCCACCCATCCCGCCTGTCATAATATCCACTCATGTATATAATGAGATGCAGACAGGCAGTGATTGACACACAGGATAACCAATGAACACACACGACACACGACCGCACTGCGCATGCGTGATGGCACACAGAACACGCTGGCGTCAGCGTCACGACGTGTCCAAATTGTGGCTCCGCCCATTTAAAGCGGCAATGGCCAGCCAAAGGAAGGCGATGTCTACAGTGTGGAAAGCCTGGGCATTACGCTGCCTTCTGCAGGTCCGCTCCACCGAGCAACAGCCAGCGAGCCCAGCTGCAGCGCAGACGTGTCCGCTGCGTACAACAAGGCATGCAGGATTCTGATCCCGACAGCCCAACGGACCCCGATGCTGACTGCCTCGAGTCTCCATATCGGGTGGGCATCATCACCACACGTGAGTTGGTCTCCACCGCGCCTGCAAACCGCCAATTAATTCTGAGTGTGGATCCTGACGACGAGTGGTGTGCTGTCATCACGGTCAACCAGTCTCGCATCCAATTTAAATTGGACTCTGGCGTGTCTGCAAACCTCATATCACAGTCGGACCTCGACAGCATCCGAGACCAACCTAGCATTCTTCCACCAACCTGCCAGCTCCTTGACTACAATGGTAATGTCATAGCTGCCAGTGGATCGTGTCAGCTAGGTGTATCTCACAAGGCAATCAAGGCGACATTAAGATTCAAGATCGTCCGGCCTGACAAGGCATCCCTGCTCGGTGCTCGTTCATGCAAACTCCTAAATCTGGTCCAGCGAGTCCATGCCATGTCCTCGACACCGGCGACGTCCTCGCCCAATGCGAATCTCCAGGCTGAGGTAGACAACATTCTCACGCAATACCACAATGTGTTTGATGGGATGGGCACGCTCCCATATCGCTGCAAGATATTGCTAAAGCTGAATGCCACCCCAGTCATCCATGCACCACTCCGGATGCCGGGTCCCCTCAAGGATCATCTGAAAATGCAGTTGCGAGAGCTCCAAGACCAGGGCATCATCTCAAAGGTCATGGAACCCACAGACTGGGTCAGCTCCATGGTCTGCGTCAAGACACCCTCTGGCGAACTCCGTATTTACATTGATCTCAAAGGACTGAATCGCAACATCATGCGAGAGCATTACCCGATCCCGAAGCGTGAAGAATTAACCTGTGAGATGGCTCATGCCAAATTCTTTACCAAGCTGGACGCCTCCCGCGGTTTCTTGCAGATACAGCTGGACGAGTCCAGTCGGAAGCTGTGCACGTTTAACACTCCGTTCGGCAGGTATCATCTCAGCTCCCGAAGTATTTCATCGCATAATGGAGCAAATGATGGAGGGCATCGAGGGGGTGTGAATCTATGTGAACAACGTGATCATCTGGTCCGCGACGCCTGAGGATCACATCGCTCACCTCAAACAGGTTTTCCAGAGGATTCATGAAAATGGCCTCCAGCTCAACAGGGCCAAATGCTCATTTGGTCGGTCCGCTATCAAGTTTCTGGGTGACCACATTTCACAGCAGGGTGTGCAACCTGACGCTGACAAGGTGCTGGCAATCAATGCCATGAAGACCCCAGAGGACAAAAAGGCGGTCCTCCGTTTCCTCGGGATGGTAAATTTTCTCGGAAAATTCATTCCCAACATGGCATCCCACACCACGGCCCTCCGACATCTCGTTAAAAAGTCAACAGTGTTCCAGTGGCTTCCTGAACATCAAGCGGAGTGGCTTGAGCTGAAGGCGAAGCTCACCACAGCCCCGGTACTGGCGTTCTTTGACCCAACCAAGGATACCAAGATATCCACAGATGCAAACCAGGACGGCATTGAGGCAGTGCTCCTCCAGCAAGATGACTCCTTGTCCTGGGCTCCAGTGGCATATGACTCCGACCGAACAATGGTATGCCCAGATCTAAAAGGAGTGCTTGGGTCTCCTGACAGGAATAGTCAAGTTTCATGACTACGTATACGGTCTGTCAGAGTTCACGGTGGAAACAGACCACAGGCCTTTAATCCACATAATCCAGAAGGATTTAAATGGCATGACACCTCGGCTGTAGCAAATTCTTCTTCGTCTCCACTGATATGATTTTGGACTCGCCTACACACCGGGTAAGGGGCTGATCATCGCGGATGCCCTATCCCGATCCATCACCACGCTGTGTTAACCGGGCGTCTTTATTAGCCACATTGAGGCACAGGTGCAGTTGTGTGCCAGCAACCTCCCAGCCACTGATGAACGAGTTGTCCAAATACGTGAAGAGACTGCCAACGATCCTCTACTGCAGCGCGTGATGCAACACCTCGCCCATGGCTGGCAAAAGGGGCAGTGCCCCCAGTTCTTCAATGTTAAAGGCGAGTTAACGGTTGTCATAGAATCATTCCCCAAAGCATGCAAACCATGGTGCTCAGACAGATCCATGACGGTCACCTTGGAGTCGAGAAATGTCGACGCAGAGCTCGGCAGGCAGTTTACTGGCCTGGCATCAGCCAGGACATTGCCAACACGGTCCTAAACTGCACTACATGCCAGAAATTTCAACCAGCTCAGCCCAAGGAAACACTGCAACAGCACGAGATCGTGACTTCTCCGTGATCCAAGGTGGGGATAGACCTCTGTCATGCAAATGGGCGTGATTACGTGCTCTTGGTCGACTACTTCTCCAGCTACCCGGAAGTGGTGAAATTGTCAGACCTCACGTCCAAATCAGTCATCAAAGTCTATAAAACCATAAGACCATAAGACATTGGAGCGGAAGTAAGGCCATTCGGACCATCGAGTCCACTCCACCATTCAATCATGGCTGATTTCAACTCCATTTACCCGCTCTCTCTCCATAGCCCTTAATTCCTCGAGAAATCAAGAATTTATCAACTTCTGTCTTAAAGACACTCAACGTCCCGGCCTCCACCGCTCTCTGTGGCAATGAATTCCACAGACCCACCACTCTCTGGCTGAAGAAATTTCTCCTCATCTCTGTTCTAAAGTGACTCCCTTTTATTCTAAGGCTGTGCCCCCGGGTCCTAGTCTCCCTTGCTAATGGAAACAACTTCCCTACATCCACCCTATCTAAGCCATTCATTATCTTGTAAGTTTCTATTAGATCTCCCCTCAACCTCCTAAACTCCAATGAATATAATCCCAGGATCCTCAGACGTTCATCGTATGTTAGGGGCAGATTTGCTATCAACCAATCAGATCACAGCTTCCATCTGACGTCACTTTTGGATAAAAAACTGGAAAACAGGAAGTTACCGTTAGGTTTTTATACTCAGAGAGACTGCTCCTCCTCCTCCGAACGGCTCCTGAAATTAGGCCTGAAGAAAGAGAGAGAACAAAACAGTAGGGAAAAAGCACCTTCTCCCACTCTTCACCGAATTACCTCACTGCACCAAATTACCAAATTCTCACTCTGTCTGTGTCTCACTCACTCAGTCTGTGTCTCCTTGACCTGCGCAATCACCAAGTTCAATAACAGTGTTGGACCATCTCCTGTGTCGGAAGCCTGTTTCTAGTTTCACTGCATCCAGTTGAAGTCAACGTTGAACCAACTCACATAACACATCACCGCCAATCCCCAGATTGATGAGAGTAAGATTGAAAAATCGTGTCTCATGAGATTAGTGGGATATTTATGCAATGAATTGACACCAGATACTGGTTTTGGCTGGTTAAGACCAGGCCATTTTTGTACACGACATTACATATCATCTGTAGCACAGGAACAAGCCACATGGCTCCACCGATCCAGGCCAGTGTTTATGCTCCACTTCTCCATCTAACTCCCTCAATGTATCCTATTCTTTTCTCCCTCGCCTTGTGGGCAGAATATTATGGCCCTTTGATGACGGGAATAAGGCTGGAAAATGCGGTGAGCTGTTCGAACATCCATTAACTGCAACGTGCCTCTTCGAAGGAACAGGTGCCAAGTCTCAGAGGATGATAAGGCCACTGAATGTCCATCAATCTTTGATTCCTGAACAGTGTGTCTGAATTCTTGGTGTGTCAGCACCCTAGAGGCAGCTGCCAAAGATCAAACAGTAAAGAGCAGGGCCTCACAACTGAGGATCCTCTCGCGGCCAAAGGGAAAGTGTGTGGATGAGCAATGGTCAGCTGTGCACAATCTCCCTAATGTTCCCAGCAGCGGTCTGGGGTCTCGGATCTAGGGCCCCTGATGTGGCCGTGGATGAGTTTGCAGAGCAAGGGTTTCCAGCACAACTGACTCGCTGGATTGCACTCTGAAATAAGCAGGATTGTCATGCTCAGGGTGGGAGAGACTTGGGGGTTTTGAGTGTACTGGGATTGAAGCTCAGCTCCAAAGCTAGGAAAGAAGTTTGTAAATCGGAAGTTAATAAATGGCCCCTTGCCATTCAATTCAAGTGCAAATATTTCCCAAAGCTTGCCTGCTTTGAAGGAAAACATACATGATAACATGGCAACAGTTAGTCAGGACGAGGACACCAATGACACCAAGGGAACAGCTGGTTAACCAATATCCTTTTAAAGGTCCACAGTGCCTCTTCAAGGTAAAGGAAGCAAATAGCAAAGGAGATGAAATAATCAGTAATCAATTCCTTTTCAAAATTAAGGGAAGGTGTTTAAGGTATTTTTGATAGCCCTATTTATCCTTTTCAGCTCAGGTGAATTGGTTCAGCTCTTTTCTGCTGTGCCACAGTCCATGAAATGAAACCCTCATTCCCACTCCAATCTTTCAATTCTGCATTCACTTTCCTCATCCTCCTATCTTAAGTTAATTAATATGTGACATGTACTGCCCTTGAGATATCTTTTTAAAAGACATTGTTCATGCCTTCTGCTATTCCCTTAGCAGCACCGCTTCCCTTTGCATTCCTCTATCTTTAGACCCAATACAGAACAACAGCTGGATTTCCCCCTTCCCTTCCATGTTCCAATCCACTTTCTTCATTACATCATTAACGTTTACACCTTGTAAGTAATACGGCCTCCCGTACTTCGTCTCGACTGCAGGGGATGTCAATTATTCATTACTCCACGAGGCCAGTTTTATGTCAAAGAGCTACTTTCTGTAACCATATACCATGAACTTGCACATGTTCCTGCAGATCAGGGTCCCCTGCTTAAAGTCAAAGAAAAGCAGCGACTCCAGTGTGGCACCTCTTGAGAGTCCAGGGTTTCGTCAATTCATGATTTCCTTCTGGTACCATCACAAAATATCCATTTCAGCAAAGAAACTTAAAATTTAATGATGGCCAATATATGTTTGCATTCAGCAACATAAAGCTGTGCATTAAATACAGTTGCCAGCAGAAATAGAACATCAATTAGAAACAATTAAATGGTGTTAAAGAGAGCACATGAGAAATATATCCTGCCATTGTACAACACTGTTGATAACTGGTAAGACTTTAACGATACCATCACTGCTCCGCTCATCCTGGTTACCTGCATTGTAAACAAACTTGCCATGGCATTCTAACACACCAAGTCATTGCAACCCAAATGAAAGTCGAGGGTTTTCCAAACACTGTTTCATTAACTGGGTGGGTCGAACAATAATGTCACAACAGCAAACTTCATCCTCACGTGACACATCGCAGTGAGATCAGGCATCACATTAGGTTTGTCATTTGGATAATCAACCAGCAGATTAGACAGAAGGTGGCAAAAATTGAAAGCACCAGGGATGCTGAGGCAAGTGTGAGTGGAAATTGTGGAGGCACTGGCCTTAATTTTCTAATTCTCCTTTGGCTCCAGGATTGGTTTTAGAAGACTGGAGAATTGCAGATGTTACACGCTTGTTCATAAAAGGGTGTAAAGATAAGACCAGCAACTACAGGTCAGGTATTTCGACTTTGGTGGTGGGGAAACTTCTAGAAACAAAATTAATACTTGCATGGATAAAGGTGGGTTAAGTAAGCAAAGCCAACATGGATCTGTTAAAGATAAGTTGTGTTTAACTAACTTGCTGGAGATTTTTGAGCAGGTAACAGAGAGAGCTGATGAGAGAGATGCTGTTGATGTGGTGTACGCTGACTTCCAAAATGCATTTGATTTTGTGCTGCACAACGCATTTGTCAGTAAAGTAATTCCTGGGGCAGCACGGTGGTGCAGTGGTTAGCACTGAACTACAGTGTTGAGGATCCGGGTTCAAATCTCAGCCCTGGGTCATTCTCCCCGTGTCTGCGTGGGTTTTATCCCCACAACCCAAAGATGTGTAGGTTAGGTGGATTGGCCATACTAAATTACCCCTTAATTGGAAAAAACATAATTGGGTACTCTAAATTTATTTTAAAAATGTAAAATAATACCTCATGGAATAAAATTAAAAATAGCAACATGTTTAGGTGATTGGCTGCGCGACAGGAAACAGAGAGGCGTGGTTAATGGATGCTTTTCAGGCTGGGGGAAAGTTTAATAATAACAACAATCTTTATTAATGTCACAAGTAGGCTTATAGTAACACTGCAATGAAGTTACAGTGAAAATCCCTTTCAGGTGCTCTGAGGGAGGATTCAGAATGTCCAATTCACCTAACAAGCACGTCTTTCGGGATTTGTGGGAGGAAACCAGAGCACCCGGAGGAAACCCAGGCAGACATGGGGAGAATGTGAAGTTTACAGTGGCGTACCCCAGCGGGCAGTGTTGGGATCATTGCCTTTTATTAATAAGCGCATAAATTACAAGAGTAAGAAGGTTATGTTGAACTTATGTGAGATACTGGCTTGACCTTGGAGCATGGCATCCAGTTCTGGGTGTCATATCTTAGAAAAATGTGAAGGCATTATAGGGAGAGTACAGAACAGATTCAGGAAAATCCTTGCAAGGATGAGAAACTTCAGTTATGAAAATGGATTGGAGAATCCTAGAATCCTAGAATTTACATTGCAGCAGGAGGCCATTTGGCCCATCGAGTCTGCACCAGCTCTTGGAAAGAGCACCCCGTTTATGCCCACGCCTCCATCCAACTTTGTAATCCAGTAACCTCGCCTAACCTTTTGAACATCAAGAGACAATTTAGCATGGTCAATCCATCTAACCGGCATGTCTTTGGACTGTGGGAGGAAACCAAAGCATCCAGATGAAACCCACACAGATACGAGGAGAAAGTGCAAACTCCACACAGTCACCCGAAGGTGGAATTGAACCCAGGTCCCTGGAGCCGCGAAGCAGCAGTGCTAACCACTGTGCCGCCATACCACCCGAAGTTGGGCTGTTTTCCTTGGAGAAGAGAAGAGTAAGAGTAATCTTAATAAAGGCATTTAAAATTATCAAGAGCATGGACAGAGAAAGGAATTGTTCCCATTCTTGAAATGATCGAACACAGATCTAAAATTGTTGACAAAAGAAGCAAAAGTGACATAAGGAAAAACGTTTTCATGTGGTGAGTGGCTGGGGCCCAGAGAAACCTGGCCTGGAATTTGTGGAGGGTACTAGTTATTACTGACTAAAAGTTTAAAGATGTCTGTTATTGATGGGAGCTGCGGGGGGTGGGGGAATAATTTAAGCAGCATCAATTTCTCTGACCAGCTCTCCTGAACAGAAAGGTATTTGATTTGCTTTCCCCTTTATAAGTTTTGATGTATTTACCAACCCATTGGATTTGGTCTCATCTAATTTCTATTTAATAGCCCCACAGCAAATCTGAGATAGGATGAATTCAAAGAGTTGGTTTATTTTCAGAGTGGGGTGGGGGAGTGGGGGAGTTACACTGTTGCCCGCTTTGTTTTCTTACAGTAAAAGAGGAAGAGAGAAAGGAAAGATTTTCAGCACAAAGATCACAGAGAAAATAAATATTTTTTCATGTGGGTCAGGGTCCAGATGCAAAGTCATAGGTATTCCTTTACGGATGTTGGCAGGTTGAAAACCAATGCTGTATATTTATTTTTCCGATGGTGTTGACTTCACATGATGAGATAGGCACACAGGTGAATCAGTTTCGTCAGCAGGGGTACAGATGTTCCAGTCGAAACAATTTAGAGGGGACCAGGAATTCAATCTGGCCAGAGTCACCTTTCTGTGATGCTGCTAGTTAGATGGTAAAAGGCAGATTGAGATTTTGCAGTGCAGCAAGGCAATATTACTGGTTACACCAGCTAGAGGTCCCTCTCACATGGCTCCCAATTTTCGACATTGTATTTTACTCGCGGTGTGTATCCCTAATTTGGGTTCTCGAGATGCTTAAATGTCCCAAACATTAAGAATTGAAAGGAAGGTTGCAGGGCCCTTTACCTAGCAGACAAGAGGACTTAGCCAGCCTGAGTAATGAAATGTCGATGGCATTTGTACACTTGTCTTTGAATTTGATGTTTGCAGCCCCGGTGGAGGGGCGGTGTTATTAGTGCATCTTCAAATATAACAAGTTGTAAATTTCTGTGATGCTGCCAGGTAGCTGCTTTGGTTTGATGGTGACAGACTAACATATCTCCGGCCACGTTAGTTATTTGTCCTGCATCTTCAAAATGTTAGATATAGACATGAGGACAGCTACATATATTTTATTTAAAAAATACAGTGTGAGGCCTTTGTCCCCTCACAATGCCAATAACATGCTGAACAGGAAGTGTCTAGAAATGTTTTTCTGGATTTGATAACCTTCCAGAGACGAGGTCATTTACAGACAAAGGAGCACATGGAACTGGAATACATTTGATCAAAATACCACCCCCAGCAGGTAACAAGCTGGCCACTCAGCGTTAGCTGTTGGATATGCCACAAGGTCTCAGGCCCACTTGCAGTTGGGTTGATACCAGTGATGGCAGAATGAGTCCTTTAAATGGTCACATGATTAATTGCCCATTTTAGGGCCGAGAAAAGTGATGTATCGGGAATGTCAACAATGGATCTTCTCAACAAGAACCTGGTTCAAGCGGATGTGGAATAGCAATGGGATTCCGGTCTACTGCTTTCCCACTCACCTCCATGCTCATGAGCAGCAAGGGCAGAAGTTTCTACTCAATTTGTTCAGTTCTGGGTATTGCACCTCAGCAAGGATACATTGCAGCACAGATTCTCCAGAATACCAAGGCTTCGAAGATTAAGTCACGAGGCCAAGTTGCACAGTATAGCTTTGCATTCCCATGTTTTTACAATCCCCATGAAATCTTATAGCTTTAAAACAAAGATATGAATCTGCCAGTAACCAACTGCAAGAATCACACTGCAAATTTTTTTTTTTTTAAATCACTTTTTATGACTCTTACTGTAACAAATGCACTAAAATCAGCACAGACTAAACATTATCATAGATCATAGATAATCATAGAATTTACAGTGAATAAGGAGGCCATTTGGCCCATCGAGTCTGCACCGGCCCACTTAAAGAGTCAGTTTGTAGATGTTGGTAGATTTTCAAGGAGTGTTTGCAAGCAGTCCTTTGAAGGTTAGTGGGGTGACTAGATTTCTTCTTTTAATATGAGCTTGAAAGGGATGTTGGAACCAGCCAGAGAAGGGGCAATGAAGCTTATGTCAGAGAAATGTTAGATTGAAGCTTGGGATGGAAATGTGTTTTGATGCTCAGAAAAGCTGAAAAGTAATTCTTAGGTGTGCAGCTGAGGGTGCAGAGTGCTTCACTCCAACACCTTCGACACGGCACCAAATTACATGGACGTATGTGAGAGGAAGACAAAATGGTGCCGTGTGATAGCGCAAGATATTTGGCACCTGTATTTAGCCCTCAGTGATGGCAAAAATAATCATAAGCGACATCAGCTCAGACATTCTAAATCCAGTTCTAAATGACTGTCAGCCCACAGCACAAGAACTTGTCAATTTTTGGTGCCAATTATCATTCATTTTCCTCCTGTGGGGAATGAAAATGCCACTGCAGTGCAACAAGCGGTATGCCTTTGTGCTTGCCTACTGCTTCACTGAACAGATATGAAAAAGAAAACTTTGCTGGAGATATATGCTGTTCCGTGTCTCATATGGGTGTATTAATTGAATGTAAGAACTGGATAATGGTTTCCAGCAGCAATGCCACTCAGTTAATTAAACACACACATTTTCCGAAAAATGAAATGCAGTCTCCCGCTTGCTCCATCTATTTTTGCGCTTCTCACTGTGCTTTGGCTCTGATTCCAAATCTTGTGATTCCAGACCTGCTGTGAGAGAATTAACATGGAAAGAAGTGATGACAGAGATTGTTGGACTATACGCGAAAGCTCCAGCAACAGTGAAGTAAGGAAAGAGAGAGAAAGGCAGAAGTACCAGGAAGAGAGCGATAGACAAACATCAAGAGAGAGAGAGATGCAGGATAGATTAACCAGGAAACATAAAAGCAACAGACAGATGAATATAAAAGATTAATGCTCAGCAAGTCTTCTAGAGATACCCCCAAAACTCCTTGATTTGACCAGGTACAGTGGACATTGATTTGTTATGTTGTCGGTGTAACATAAGCGCCTTCCTTGTGGTGCACTTGACAAAGGAAGGTTCAGACGTGGAGATAACTTCAACATGTTTATTAAACGATTTACACTTCTATTACTCGGGTTTGACACTACTGCTAATCCTACTATAGCTACCCAGACTGACTAACCAGTTGCTGCAATCCACATGGTGGGTGTAATATTGAATCAACCCTGTGTCTCTACTCACTAACTGTCTCCACTGGAAAGAGGTAGACCATGTGTGTGGTGTCCTTTATATATGGGTTGTGCAATGCCCCCCTGTGGTCATGTCACCTCTGTGTGTATCGTGAATGTCCATTGGTCATGTCCTATCTAACTGATCTATCGGTTGAGTGTGTGTGTGCGATGTCTCCGGTGCTCCCTCTAGTGTCTAGCTAGCCTACATGCATTTACATTGATGCACATCACCACATCCCCCCTTTTTTATATGTTACATATTTTCTGTACACTTTGAGAAAATTGAACAAAGAACAGGTAGATAAGGTAAGGTATATACAAGTCATGGGGACAGTGATTAAACAATAAGTCCAAACCATTCGTCTGAGCCCAAAAACCATCAATCATCATGGTCAAAAGTCTCTCTTGGTTATGAACGCCATCAACGTCCCTGTGCCACAGGAACCAAGAAGTGGTCAAATCACTTCACTGTCTGATTTGGAGTCCCTTTCTTTTTCCGATGTTTGTGATGGTGCTGTCAGATGGCATCTTGTAGCTGATAAGGTGTTTATGTTGAAGAGGTACCATCAACAGTATCATTCGAGGTCATGGATGGGCCATATATTGAAGTTGGATAAGACTGTACATACTGGTTCTGGCCACATGCTGTGCAGGAAGGGTGATCCTGCTGAAAACCGTTGAAGCTTGTTGAATTGGAAACAGAATTGCTGCTCGCATAAATACCTGGTGATGGTGTGAAACTAGAACCTTGCATCTGATAGGAATATGCCATCTGGCCAGGCTGGGGTGCAGCAAATCCTGGGCTGTAACTAAGGCATCCAGTCTGTAGTGCAGATTGCGTTTGCGGTAGTCCTCCTTCGGTCTTGATTCCATTAGTGGGCAATCCGTAGTGCTGGCCTGTTTGAGAATATGCTGCATAGACTGCTGGCTGCTGCATGCCTGAATACTGGGTTTGTCCAGCATGAGCTGTCATTGGCTGCACTGCTGGTGTGGAAAAAATGTGTGGATATAGCTGTGGTAAATATTGGTGTATTCCTCTTGGACTGTAGCCGCTGCTTGTTATTACTGACCCAGTGTAATTGTTAAGTGATCCATCTCCTGTCGTTGTGGCATCTGCTGTCACCCTGAGCATGCCATCACTAAGGTTGTGGCACTCCCTGTCTGGAGTAAAGTACGGCTTACGTGAATCAGAGTCGGCGTTTGGTCGCTCCCCATCTGGAGTCTGGTCTGTTTTAACTGAATCAGTGTTGGTTTGTTGATGCTCCCCGTCCGGAGTCTTAACAGGGTCACTGGAGTCAGCTGAGATTTCTTGAAGCTGCACGTCTGGAGTCGGAACATGCAGGAATGCATTGACTTGTGGAGAGGTTCGAGCGAATGAGGGTGGAAGTATCGTGGTGTCACCGGAGTCACCAGTGGTCTCACAGCGATCGTTGAGTGCCTCTGTACACATTATCTGAGGTCTGTCACTTTGCACATCTTGCATGGGAAGTGGGATGCTGTCGTCACCCGTCTCACATACTGTGGGTAGAGCCTCAGTAGCTGCTTGTTGTTCGCTTGGGTTGGGTAAATTGTCAAAGTCTTCATCTGATGGTGCAAACAATGTGGGTGGACTGTCATTGTCTTGCTGTTGTCCTTCATTTGGGCTTGGACTGTCATCGTCGCTTTGTTCTTCACTGTAGCATGATAGACCGTCATGGTCGTCCTGCTGTGCACTGGAGCGTGGTAGACTGTCATAGTCTTCTTGCTGTTTACTTGAGCATGGCAGACTTGCATTTTCTGCCGCTCGTTGGTCAGAGGAGGTTGCTAGACCCTCATGGTCTTGTTCCTGCAAGGACTGCGTGTCGGAGTCTTGCGTTGCTTCTATTGTGGAGGCTGTCCACGAGCTCGCTGCGGAGGCTTGTGACACTGGAGTCACGTCTTGTGTGTGCAAGGACTGCGCTCTGGAGTCTTGCGTTTCTGCAATTGTGGAGTCTGTCCACGAGCTCGCTGTGGAGGCTTGTGACACTGGAGTCACTTCTTGTTCGTGCAAGGACTGCGGTGTGGAGTCTTGCGTGTCTTCTTTCGTAGAGTCGGGAACCCTGAGCGGTGCATGGACCACGCTCTGTGTGGCAGCAGCCCGCTCTCTGTGGGCTTGTACCGCTCTCTGTCTCTTGGTTTCAGGCTGCAGCATCATCCTGCACTCACGAGTTGGGATGTCATATCTGCTGGGCTGAAGATCCTGAAATCCTGAGAACGAATCCGCGTCTGTGTCGGATTCAATACAGGGGTCTGCAATGTGAAACACGTCCAGATGTGGTTCGGATTTGGTACTGGGGTAGCCTCCCAAGGTGAAAGGTTCATCTGTGTCGTTGTCTTCTGGGACCATATCTATGCGTCGGAGCTGGCATTGGGCTTGCGAGATCCAGAAAAAATGTAAAGGTTGGTATCGAAGTATTCAAGGTCGGAATCGTCGGTTTGGGCATAGGTAACTGCTCGTTGCAGGGTTCTTCGGAGGTTAATTTCATTTCCTGGTTCAATTTGATGTATTGTGCTTTCATTCCAGGTGAAGGAAGGTTGTTTTACAGCTTTAAAGATTTTTTCTTTGATTTGGGATGTTTCCCCTTTAAATGGGCGTGGTCCGGGGCCTCTGACATCATGACGCACGTGACGTAGCGCGTAGGAAGCGATTGCGCATACGCAAACGGACCTTCCCGTTATGCGCGCTTCTCGCTCAACTGCGCAAGTGCAGTACCTTTAGAAAGATGGCCGCTGATCAAAATTGTTCTCTGCTCCGGGACTTCGGCCTCGTGGTGAGTACTGGCGCTTCTCTTACCTTTTCTTGCTGGTTGGAGTGTGTTTTCCTCACAGTATTTGCCGAATTTGTCCAGGACTGCCTGGAATTCGTTCCTGTTTTGCCCCTTGGAGAACTTGAATTTTCAAAAAGATTTCTTCTGCTCTGGCACCGGCGATGGTGAGGAGAAGCTCTGTCTTTTCAGTATCGGCCAGGTCTTCTAGTTCGACTGCTACCAGGAAGATTTCAAACATTTGCCGGAATACCTGCCAGTTTTTGCGGAGATCGTCGTGGCACTGGAGCTGCTGCGGAACCCGGATCTCGAACATCGTGCCTGGGTATCGTTGCTGGTTGTCACTGTACACTAAGGTATGGCTGTATGGATTGAAACAGTTCAGTCCTGGTACCATGATTTGTTATGTTCTAGGTTAACATAAGCGACTTCCTTGTGGTGCACTTGACAAAGGAAGGTTCAGACGTGGAGATAACTTCAACACGTTTATTAAACTATTTACACAACTATTACTCGGGTTTGACAATACTGCTCATCCTACTATAGCTACCCAGACTGACTAACCAGTTGCTGCAATCCATGTGGTGGGTGTAATGTTGAATCAACCTGTGTCTCTACTCACTGACTGTCTCCACTGGAAAGAGGTAGATCATGTGTGTGATGTCCTTTATATATGGGTTGGTGTAATGTCCCCCTGTGGTCGTGTCACCTCCGTGTGTATCGTGAATGTCTATTGGTCGTATCCTATCTAACTGATCTATTGGTTGAGAGTGTGTGTGTGATGTCTCCGGTGCTCCCTCTAGTATCTAGCTAGCCTACATGTATTTACATTGATGCACATCACCACAGACATCTTCAGGATGATGGCATGCATCATAGTTAAAACTCCCCCAGCCCCAAATGTTTGCTATCCGTAAGACATATACTGCTGCACTATCAAATCAATGGAACTAGTCTCGCCTCTGACACAAAGATGTGCAACACAACCTGAATGCATTTATCCTCATGTCCATCCTGACAATTGGGCACGTTTTAAACAACTGTAATATTTTAAGAATTAAAAAAAGTCATTTTCAGTGTTGTTACAAATGCGAGACATTATAAGGCTGTGGTAGATCGAGACTACTGAAGGCTTCCAGTAGTTAACCAGGGGTTTACTGATGAAAAGCAAAGGCAGGTAAGTAGCAGGCACACAACTAATTAGAACAGGTCTGGTCACTTCGGCTCCGGGGCCCACATTGCCCTGCTCAAACGCCCTATTGACCAGGGTTCGTGTGCTCCCTCGTGATTGGCTCCCGCGCCTCCTAAAGTAGCATGTTGCCACAAATGCAATAAGTTTTAACCTGCCTCCATTAATATAAGGTGAAGTCCTGGAACCTGGAATGGTAAAATCATATTAAACTCTGGCCAGAGACAGAACCATGTAGTTTGGCTGAAACCTAGCGAAAACTAAGTGCCAGTTTTCACAACTTAACAAAAATGGTCTCTCTGAACACAGACTCTTAAGCCATAGGGCCCGAAGTGAGAGATGCCAAAGTAACTGCTGCTGTGTGGAGGAAAAGACTGTTTTATTTCAGCCACTGAGCAGGTTACTGAGGAGAACTGATTTTCTGTCCAAAGAAGCAGGACTTGTGGAGATTTAAGGACCAAGGAATCCCTGGAGTGGGCTTTGCTGCTGAAAGTCAGTGACAAGATGTTCACAAGGCTGAGTTGAGCAACTCTCAAAGGAGAGTGGAAAACTCCTCTCAGCATGGCAGGGAGCAGGGAGCCTGTTGAAAATCCTGGAGGGGCTGCTAATCCATCTTTATGGCTACATATCTGCTGCAAGAGTGGTGTAATGTATAAATTGGTTGTAAAATATTTTTAGTTGAGTTAATTAGTTAATGGGTTTGGTATATGAGTTGTCTCTTAAGCAATGTTTAGTCTCTGTCAATCTTTAGTTTGTTCCAGTAAAAGTCATAACATTTGAAATCTTACCACACAATTCTTTCCTTTAGTCACTTGCCTTTGGTCATCTCTTTTTCAAAGTTATCGGCCTCCATGGCCATGACAACAGCTTTGTTTTCAAATAGGTGGCTGTGCATATCACAGGGCGGGAAGATATTGTGACTTTCTGCCATGTAGTGCTCTGGTCACATCAATACGCCTGCTTATCTCTCGTTCCCTTGCTCAGCTCTCTTGTCAGGCACAAAACGTTAACAAGTACAGTTAAAATAATCAACTTTCATTGTTGGCGAACCCATTTAATCGAACCCAGACCGAACAGCTAAAAACAAAAATGCTGCTTGGTAAATTCACAAACCTGCAAATAAATTTAGAATGAACACAAACAGCAACAAATAATTTCATCAGTAGGCGCAAGTTAGTTGTAGTCATCAGCTTTTGTCACAGCAGTTTAATGAGCAGAGCATAAAAATGAATGAAACTGTTGACAGGAAAGATTGATTAACATTTGAGATGGAAACATTTACCATTAATTCAGTCCATTTGGGAGTAAATCAAAATAGGAGAGCTGGTGGACAAATTGAAAACAATTATGCGCTGGGTAGAGTGCATTGGACGGGAGACCATGGAACATTGAATTTAAGAATCATACGGCACAAAAGTAGATTGTTCGGTCTGTTTTGAGAAAGCTGTGAAAATAGTTTTACTCGCTTAGCTGAAGCAGCACAAAGACCTTTAATCTTTATTGGACTACATTATACTGTTTTAAACACGTGTAATGACCCATACAGGCAGCACGGTAGCACAGTAATTAGCTTCAGTTGCTTCATCCAGGGTCCCCGGTTCGATTTCCGGCTTGGGTCACTGTCGGTGCGGAGTTTGCACGTTCTACCCGTGCCTGAGTGGGTTTTCTCCGGGTGCTCCGGTTTCCTCCCACAGTCCAAAGATATGCAGGTTAGGTGGATTGGGCATGCTAAATTGCCCTTCGTGTCCAAAAAAAGGTTAGGTGGTGTTACTGGGTTACGGGGATAGGGTGGAGGTGTGGGCTTAGATAGGGTGCTCTTTCCAAGGGCTGGTGCAGACTTGATGGGCTGAATGGCCTCCTTCTGCACTGTAAATTCTATGTGCTTTTTCGGGGCTCCAGGGTGATGGCCACTTGAAGAATTGGTTTTCACTGGAAGATGATTTCTGGTAAACAAATTTGCACCCAATAACTGATCAAGTGATCAAGCTGCCTGGTAAATAAACAACAGTAAACATGAAGGAGGTAAATAAGTTAATTACAGGGTGTAGGTTCTTGTGTGTGGTTCTGTTTATAAGCAGTTTAATGTAGAACACCTTTTTCAAGCAGAAATTAGTTCAAATTCTGGGCATTGGCCAACAGAGTTTGAACTTTTTGATAACTCAAGGTCCTCTACTAATTGTGAGTTGGACCTCTGGGATAGCGAAGCTGAGAAGATGAAGAGACAGAGTTCCTAGATGCAAGATTCAATTCCAGAATATTAGAACCAGGGAAGACCTGACCTGAGGTAAAATGCTAATGAGGTCTCTGTTGAACTGACAACCCATAACCATGGGATGATTGAAAGTGATCTGAAGGGGCAATCTTATCCGAAGTAAGTCGAAGGTCAAAGAAATCTCAGGCCTTATGTGAATCTTTGAAACATTACTCAGACCAAGTGGTTAATCTTCCAATTTCTGCTCAAATCTGACTTGAGTTTTTAGGGGGGGTGATTCAAATGGGAGTAAATGGAAATTTGAGTTAAATGTGCTTCAGAGTATAAATAACTGACTTCATTGTACTTTTAATATATTGGGGAGGCGGTAGCATGGTTGTATTGTCATTGGACTAGAGACCCAGGATTATGATCTGGGAACCTGGGTTCGAATCCCACCACGGTGGTTATGGAATTTAAACTCAATAAAATATCTGGAATTAAAAGATCTAATGATGACCATGAAACCATTGCTGGTTGTTGGAAAAACCCATCTTGTTCATTAATGTCCATTATGGAAGGAACTCTGCCATCCTACCCCCTCAATGGCAATTAGGGATGGGCTGGTGCAGCCTGCGACGTCCACGACTCATGAACAAATCAGAATATATATATATTTTTATTTTAAATAAAACTGTTTAAGATAGAGTGTAATTATGATGCTTCATTACTTTTTTGTATAGTTAAATTGTTGTGTTTTAAACAGTGAATCTTACGGCTGGATTATTTCAGTAAATACTGGATTTTCATATTTCCAAAGTAAAATGTTACTCGTCTTTACAAGAGCAAAACAGATGTTTAATGCTACCTTGTGATACCCAAAGTGCAAAATGTGCTGTTCTCTAATATGTCTCCCTCAAATGAAAGGGGACAAAATAGTTAATGATTTTGTAGAATAGGATTGCTGTTCTTGGCCTGTGTGAGAGCCAGCTCATTTGCATTTCAAAGAAACTCAATACCAAACATTTTAACAGAAAAATTAATTTAATCCAATGTTCCATTTGAATAAGCCTATAATTTTTTGTTCAAATGCCATGTTGTAATTTCTAAAAACTGTAATCATTTTATTCATTGAAAGGCTTTATTTTATTCTTTCATCAAAATTGATATACCTTTCAGTTTTTTTAATAACTAAATATTAAGGTGCACACGTATTTTAATAAGATGTTTTCTTTTGTTTGTAATACTGTATCATCCTTTCAGGGTTTATTATGAAGAATTAGAAAATTGTGCACTGTTGGCTTTTTCCCATAACACTGTACATGTGATGAACATATTTTAACTTCTGTGAGCGTCAATTCATTCATAAAGCAAATTTTGAAAAGAAAATTGGAAATGCTAGGTGATGGCTTCAGGTTTATGATCCATTGGGGTGAATTCTCCGTCGGTGGGACTCTCCGTTCTGGCGTAGTGCACTCCTGCCTGCGGGTTTTCTGGCGGCGTGGGGGTGCCTACAATGGGAAAGCTCACTGGCCAGTGGCGGGACCAGAGAATTCCGCTGCCATCGATGGCGCGCTGCCGAGAAACACATGGCTGGGGAGGCAGAGAATTCACCCCATTGTATTTGTTAACACATCAGCAGCCCTGCCATAGGCTACTATTTAGCAGTTCGTTGATACTGGGCACGATCGAACAGAAATGAAACAGAGTCCTGTGTTGAGCGCGATTAGCTGGGTGTGTACCGGTGCTCGCAGTGCTGGGAAGTACCCTGCGATCTAATGGGACTCTGTTTAAGATAGAGTGTAATTATGATGCTTGATTACTTTTTTGTATAGTTAAATTGTTGTGTTTTAAACAGTGAATCTTACGGCTGGATTATTTCAGTAAATGCTGGTGTGGCGAGCAATCATTTGGGACATCCCTTTCCGAGATGTTGAGGAATTGGCTGGTGTGCGGAATTAATAACGTGGCCACTCAGAGGAAGCTGTTGGCAGAGCATAGCTTGATATGAAGAGAGCCGTTCAGCTCGCACTGTCCTGTGAGAACATGGATAAAGGGGTTCAGGAATTCCAAGGGTCCATGGAGTATACTGCAATTCAGCAGCGTCCCAGGGCAGTGCTCGAAGGGCCAGGTCGTACCAAAACCAAAACCCAGTGTACAACACCGCGCCCAAGCTCAATGTTCAAGGATCACCATGACCAGCAGGACACCTCCCCAGAGGACGAGGATGAGTTTTGTCAACATTGCCAAACCTGCAGGTGTAGAACGCGTGGCAACCAAGGTCGCCAGAATCAGCAGAGAACATGCCGCCCTGGACAGATGATGATGTCATCTCGAGCCAAGGCCTTCCTTATACATGGCCCCACCGAGGTATAAAGGTAAATAAACACTCCGTGCTGATGGAGATAGACACAGGGGCTGTCATCTCCATTCACGGTCAGCAGACATTCTGTTGACTGTGCACAGGAATCCTGCCATTGAACCTACATGACACCAAGGCCAGATTGGTGATGTATGCTGGGGAACACTGCGCACCATTGCGACCACCATGACCCCAGTGGCCCACAGGCAACAAACACTCAAGCTGCCTTTGATCGTGGTGCAAGGGCTGGGGCCAAAACTGTTGGGCCGTGATTGGCTGTGTATTTTGCAGATGGGCACCTAAAATCTATATGAGTTCCGCAGAAAATAGAACATAGAACATAGAACGATACAGCGCAGTACAGGCCCTTCGGCCCACGATGTTGCGCCGAAACAAAAGCCATCTAACCTACACTATGCCATTATCATCCATATGTTTATCCAATAAATTTTTAAATGCCCTCAATGTTGGCGAGTTCACTACTGTAGCAGGTAGGGCATTTCACGGCCTCACTACTCTTTGCGTAAAGAACCTACCTCTGTCCTATATCTATTACCCCTCAGTTTAAAGCTATGTCCCCTCGTGCCAGCCATTTCCATCCGCGGGAGAAGTCTCTCACTGTCCACCCTATCGAACCCCCTGATCATTTTGTATGCCTCTATTAAGTCTCCTCTTAACCTTCTTCTCTCCAACGAAAACAACCTCAAGTCCATCAGCCTTTCCTCATAAGATTTTCCCTCCATACCAGGCAACATCCTGGTAAATCTCCCCTGCACCCGCTCCAAAGCCTCCACGTCCTTCCTATAATGCGGTGACCAGAACTGTACGCAATACTCCAAATGCGGCCGTACCAGAGTTCTGTACAGCTGCAACATGACCTCCTGACTCCGGAACTCAATCCCTCTACCTACCAATAAAGGCCAACACACCACAGGCCTTCTTCACAACCCTATCAACCTGGGTGGCAACTTTCAGGGATCTATGTACATGGACACCTAGATCCCTCTGCTCATCCACACTTCCAAGAACTTTACCATTAGCCAAATATTCCGCATTCCTGTTATTCCTTCCAAAGTGAATCACCTCACACTTCTCTACATTAAACTCCATTTGCCACCTCTCAGCCCAGCTCTGCAGCTTATCTATATCCCTCTGTAACCTGCTACATCCTTCCACACTATCGACAACACCACCGACTTTAGTATCGTCTGCAAATTTACTCAACCACCCTTCTGCGCCTTCCTCTAGGTCATTGATAAAAATGACAAACAGCAACCGCCCCAGAACAGATCCTTGTGGTACTCCACTTGTAACAACTCCATTCTGAACATTTCCCATCAACCACCACCCTCTGTCTTCTTTCAGCTAGCCAATTTCTGATCCACATCTCTAAATCACCCTCAATCCGCAGCCTCCGTATTTTCTGCAATAGCCTACCGTGGGGAACCTTATCAAACGCTTTGCTGAAATCCATATACACCACATCAACTGCTCTACCCTCATCTACCTGTTCAGTCACCTTCTCAAAGAACTCGATAAGGTTTGTGAAGCATGACCTACCCTTCACAAAGCCATGCTGACTATCCCTGATCATATTATTCCTATCTAGATGATTATAAATCTTGTTTCTTATAATCCCCTCCAAGACTTTACCCACTACAGACGTGAGGCTCACCGGTCTATAGTTGCCGGGGTTGTCTCTGCTCCCCTTTTTGAACAAAGGGACCACATTTGCTATCCTCCAGTCCTCTGGCACTATTCCTGTAGCCAATGATGACATAAAAATCAAAGCCAAAGGTCCAGCAATCTCTTCCCTAGCCTCCCAGAGAATCCTGGATAAATCCCATCAGGACCCGGGGACTTATCTATTTTCAGCCTGTCCAGAATTGCCAACACCTCTTCCCTACGTACCTCAATGCCATTTATTCTATTAGCCTGGGTCTCAGCATTCTCCTCCACAACATTATCTTTTTCCTGAGTGAATACTGACGAAAAATATTCATTTAGTATCTCGCCTATCTCCTCAGACTCCACACACAACTTCCCATCCCTGTCCTTGACTGGTCCTACTCTTTCCCTAGTCATTCGCTTATTCCTGACATACCAATAGAAAGCTTTTGGGTTTTCCTTGATCCTACCTGCCAAATACTTCTCATGTCCCCTCCTTGCTCGTCTTAGCTCTCTCTTTAGATCCTTCCTCGCTACCTTGTAACTATCTATCGCCCCAACTGAAACTTCACACCTCATCTTCACATAGGCCTCCTTCTTCCTCTTAACAAGAGATTCCACTTCTTTGGTAAACCACGGTTCCCTCACTCGACGCCTTCCTCCCTGCCTGACCGGTACATACTTATCAAGAACACGCAGTAGCTGATCCTTGAACAAGCTCCACTTATCCAGTGTGCCCAACACTTGCAGCCTACTTCTCCACCTTATCCCCCCCAAGTCACGTCTAATGGCATCATAATTGCCCTTCCCCCAGCTATAACTCTTGCCCTGCGGTGTATACTTATCCCTTTCCATCATTAACGTAAACGTCACCGAATTGTGGTCACTGTCCCCAAAGTGCTCTCCTACCTCCAAATCCAACACCTGGCCTGGTTCATTACCCAAAACCAAATCCAACGTGGCCTCGCCTCTTGTTGGCCTGTCAACATATTGTGTCAGGAAACCCTCCTGCACACACTGTACAAAAAACGACCCATCTAATGTACTCGAACTATATCTTTTCCAGTCAATATTTGGAAAGTTAAAGTCTCCCATAATAACTACCCTGTTACTTTCGCTCTTATCCAGGATCATCCTCGCCATCCTTTCCTCTACATCCCTAGAACTATTTGGAGGCCTATAGAAGACTCCCAACAGGGTGACCTCTCCTTTCATGTTTCTAACCTCAGCCCATACTACCTCGGAAGCAGAGTCCCCATCTAGCATCCTCTCTGCCACCGTAATACTGCTCTTGACTAGCAGCGCCACACCTCCCCCTCTTTTGCCTCCTTCTCTGAGCTTACTAAAACACCTAAACCCCGGAACCTGCAACATCCATTCCTGTCCCTGCTCTATCCATGTCTCCGAAATGGCCACAACATCGAAGTCCCAGGTACCAACCCATGCTGCCAGTTCCCCTACCTTATTTCGTATACTCCTGGCATTGAAGTAGACACACTTCAAACCACCTACCTGAACACTGGCCCCCTCCTGCGACGTCAAATCTGTGCTCCTGACCTCTATACTTTCATTCTCCCTTACCCTAAAACTACAATCCAGGTTCCCATGCCCCTGCTGCATTAGTTTAAACCCCCCCAAAGAGCAATAACAAATCTCCCCCCCAGGATATTTGTGCCCCTCTGGTTCAGATGTAGACCATCCTGTCTGTAGAGGTCCCACCTTCCCCAGAAAGAGCCCCAGTTATCCAGAAATCTGAATCCCTCCCGCCTGCACCATCCCTGTAGCCACGTGTTTAATTGCTCTCTCTCCCTATTCCTCATCTCACTATCACGTGGCACGGGCAACAACCCAGAGATAACAACTCTGTTTGTTCTAGTTCTGAGCTTCCATCCTAGCTCCCTGAAAGCCTGCCTGACATCCTTGTCCCCTTTCCTACCTATGTTGTTAGTGCCAATGTGGACCACGACTTGGGGCTGCTCCCCCTCCCCCCTAAGGACCTGGAAAACACGATCCGAGACATCACGTACCCTTGCACCTGGGAGGCAACATACCAAACGTGAGTCTCTCACGCTCCCACAAAATCTCCTATCTGTGCCCCTGACTATCGGGTCTCCAATTACTAATGCTCTGCTCCTCTCCCCCCTTCCCTTCTGAGCAACAGGGACAGACTCCGTGCCAGAGGCCCGTACCCCATGGCTTACCCCTGGTAAGTCCCCCCCCCCCCACAAGTATCCAAAGCGGTATACTTGTTTCTCAGGGGAACGACCGCAGGGGATCCCTGCACTGACTGCTTCTTCCCAGTCCCTCTTACAGTTACCCATCTATCTCCAATCTTTGGTGTAACTAATTCCCTGAAGCAGCTATCTATGACCCCCTCTGCCTCCCGAATGATCCAAAGTTCTTCCAACTCCAGCTCCAGTTCCCTAACTCGGTCTTGGAGGAGCTGGAGATGGCAGCACTTCCTGCAGGTAAAATCAGCAGGGACACTAACGGCATCCCTCACCTCAAACATCCTGCAGGAGGAACATTGCACTCCCTTCCCTGCCATCCCTCTAACTTTCTACCAAGATCTGGCTAACAACTAAATTAAAATATTCAGAGGTTTTCCAGGAGTGACAGGGCAAAATAAAAGGAACCAAGACATGCATTTACGTCAACCGAGTGGCCCAACCCAGATACTTCAAGACATGACCAGTCCCCTAAGACTTGCTCACAAAGGTGGATATGGAGTTGCAACGCTTGGAGATTTTGGTCATTATACTGTCATGGGAATGTCCCTTTAAGAAATGTTTGTCTGCAGCGATGTCATTGTGTGGGTGGAGCTGGGCGGTGGCCCTGGTTTTTGCTTTCGTTTTGAGCTGGAAGCTGTTTGTGGCTCTGAGTTTTACTTTCGGTTTAGACAGTTGGAAACTGGATTCAGACAAAAGAAGGCTTCTCTGGTCTCTCTGCATGTTAAAAAGGTTTTTGAGATCACTTGATAACTTCAAAGCAATAACTGTGTTCTGAAAGGAATTCAAATCTACTGTTTTGTGGTAAAAGAGATTGTCTGGTTTATGGATGTTGTTACTTGAGGGAAACAGTAAAGGAAGTTAAAAAGGGTTAAGTATAGAGTACTGTAGCTGTGTGGGGTATTTATGTTTGTAGTTCATAAAATACTGAATGAAATGAAGAATAAAAATTGCTTTTTGTCACAAGTAGGCTTCAAATGAAGTTACTGTGAGAAGCCCCTAGTCGCCACATTCCAGTGCCTGTTCAGGGAGGCTGGTACGGGAATTGAACCGTGCTGCTGGCCTGCCTTGGTCTGCTTTCAAAGCCAGCAATTTAGCCCTGTGCTAAACCAGCCCCAGTAGTGTGTGCCTTTATAAAATGTTCGCTGAATTAGTAGAATAAACTTTGTTTCTGATTTAAAGTGTTTAAGGCTCTGTTGCCATCACCTGGAAAGTGGGCCCTTGTGTGCCTCATAACTAAAATCTATAAACAGTTGTGGGTCAGGTGAACTCCATGATATACTTTGGTGTTCTCTAAACCCTGGCCCATAACAATACGCCCTGTACGATCTGTGGAATTGGCCGCACAGTGGTCCCAGTAATGAAGCTAGACAAGTCTGGTTGCCTCTGCAGGGATTACAAACTTACTGTAAACATGGCATCGCGCCAGGACCGTTACCCCTTTCTGCATGTGGAGGACTTGAATGCAAAACTGGCCCCATCATGTGACTCATTCACCAAACTGGATGTGAGTCACCCATATCTTCAGTTAGAATTGAACACGACATTGTGGAAGTATGTAACTTTAAGTACCCATAGAGGGTTGTTCAAATACACTTGCCTTCCCTTCGGCATCTCTTCCGCCAGCTTAATGTTTCAGAGGGTGATGGAAGGCATCCTCCAGGGGCTACCCAAAGTGGCAGTCTATCCAGATGATGTATTCTTCGTGGGGACCACTGAAAAAGAACACATGAACAACCTACAGGAGATCCTCAGATACTTTTCCAAGTATTGGAAATCGCTTCCGATTTAAGTCTGACTTTCCCAAGTTTGGGCTGAAAGGTCGAGCTGCAGCAAGACACGCGCGGGAGGTATCTCAACCACAGGACATCGGGGAGGAATTTGTAAACGGGGGGAAGCTTTTTATCAGCGGAACTTTTGAGATGATGCTCTTTGGCTCCTGGGAAATGTGTTGGAGAAAACAGTGTCTGTACCTTATAAGGTCAAGTCCCAAGGGAAGACCTTATGTAAACACATAAACCACCTTAAGAGACGAGAGCCTGCCTCAGAGGACGCCCAGCCAGGGACATTGATACCTCCACTGCCTCATGGACCTCACCTTAACCAAGGCATGCAACCCGCCATGGCCCAAAGCCCAGACCGTCAAGATGATGATGACTCTGGCTCGGATATAGACACAGAAACATCCACACTAACAGACGACATTGTGCCCAGAGCCAAACTTCCGGCAGTATCCAGGCGGAGACTGACTCGAAAAAGTCAGTTGACAATCTATTGTAGAATTTACAGTGCAGAAGGAGGCCATTCGGCCCATCGAGTCTACACCGGATCTTGGAAAGTGCACCCTACTTAAGCTCACATCTCCGCTCTATCCCCGGAATCCCACCCCGACCTTTTTGACCCTAAGGGCAATTTATCAAGGCCACTCCACCTAACCTGCACATCTTTGGACTGTGGGAGGGATCCGGAGCACCCGGAGGAAACCCACGCAGACTTGGGGAGAAAGTGCAGACTCTGCACAGAAATTGACCCAAGCCAGGAATTGAACCTGGGACCCTGGAGCTGTGAAGCAACTGTGCTAACCACTGTGCTACCGTGTTGCCCAGAGTATTATACGCTACCCGACCCAGACCCGCCGCTATCTGAAGCTCAACCGTGTGAAAAGCGGCGCAGAAGGCCTCCCCGGTTTGTGACAGAGGGGTAGGGGAGGGGTGTCATAACCCTCACGAGGCCCACGGGAATGCCCTATTTGATCTCTGCGAGGGAATCGTGGAATATGAGCTTCCCCGCTCGCGGGCCGAAGCCCGCCCAGATGGGGCTCGTAAGAACTCAGGCTTAAGGCCAGCCTGGACCGGCATGTTGATTGTCCAAATCCATACTCAGTAAATATAGTCGCTGCCTTGGGCAGACTTATTGCGATCGTAAACAAATCTGCGTTCACCTTACCACTCGGCATCCTGCGTCTTATTAGTAGCACTGCTGCAGCGAGGGAGGCCATGAAGTGCAATCATGTCAGCTGGCATATGCCTGGCCACTTTCGGATTGGCATGTGCTGTGCAGTGTTGCTGACCAGCTGCTAATTGCTGTGTCTCTGCTCTAAGTATGCACAATGGATGGATGGATTATGATGCCAATTAGCCTCTGAGATTTATTGATGCAAGGCTAATTAGCACTCTCTCAGAATTACTCCCCACCCTTCCCTCCATTCCCCTTGGCCATCCAACTTGCAGCTGAATTGCTTTTGACTTATTTTTGTTATTGCAAAGTTTCTGGAAGTGAAGTGGTTGTGTCTTGGACTGAATTTTTGGATTTGAAGGCAGTGTTGTTGCATATACATACTAATTAGGATCAGTGGCAGGCCACTCAGTCCTTTGAGCCTGTTCTGCCATTCAATGAGATCATGGACGAATAGCAGAGGTCTGAAATGTCTTCTATCAGGAAGCTTGCTCGGGTTATGAGGGTTTTAGTTGCTGGCCCTCTTGGGGGTTGCAACATGAGAGGGATATGTTGCAGAGGTGGTAGAGAGGGGAAACTCTTTGACAATGACAAAAGCTGCTTGGCAGGTTTGTCCATGCACCAAGCATCTCGATATTCATGATTTCACTGTTTTCCAGTAAGCCGCCACATCAAAGCCCTCATCTGAGTCCCTTGTTGTAGGATTCATCTGTGATATTGCCCTCCAGTGAGCTAGCACAAGTTATCCTTTTCTCTTAGCTTGGCTTGAGGCCTTCTTGTACCCACTGACTCACCACATGCCAATCTAGGTTATAAATTACTCTCAAAGCAGTGGTTTGCCATAGCTAGAAGGAGGTGAAAGCGAAGAGAGATGGGTGTGTGGCTGACAATAATGTCGAAGGCATTTGTGCGTAAGCAGGAGTGTCTGCGAAGTGAGATTGCTGTTGGGTGAATGAGAGATTGGTGGTGCAGTGGGTAGGATATCATAGAATCCTTACAGTGCAGAAGGGGGCCATTTGACCTATCGAGTCTGCACCGAACCTCTGAAAGAGCACCCTACCTATACCCACTCCCCTGCAACCGCGTCTAACCTTTGGACACAAAGGGAAATTTTAGCATGGTCAATCAACCTAACCTGCATATCTTTGGACTGTTAAAACTGGAGTACCCGGAAGAAACCCACGCAGACACGGGGCGAATGTGCACATTCTATACAGGTACCCGAAGTCGGAATCGAACCCGGGTCCCTCGTGGCACTGTGAGGCAGCAGTGCTAACCACTGTGCCAACATGCAGCCCTAATGTAATACGAAGATGCATTCACGAACCTTGACCGCTGGTTTGGTCATTGAACTGCTTCTAGCACAGCATCATGGCCAGACCATAGAAATGCTTCAAGGCTTACTGGCCCCCTGCTCCTATTTCCTTCTCAGGGTTTGTGTAGAGGGCCACCTTCACCCCTGTGGAAATATTGCTTCTCTTTTCCTTTCCACCTCCTTTACAACTGATGTTGGTGCTACATCAGGAAATCTGAGAGCCCTTTCTCTTGCCTGCTGCTCCATTTGGTGTACTTCTCCATGTCGCCACTTCCTCCATGGACAGCCAACAGCATCTTCTGTAGAATTAGGGCAGTTCTCCTTTACGAAGGGGAAGCTCCTTTGAGATGTGCATGCTCACTGAAATGCATGCTAACCAAGCACACTGCTGATCCCACATGTTGAGTCTGCAGGCAAACAAACACACAATCAAAACTATTGAGATATAAATAATATTACGATATAAAGGACAGCTGACAATACAGTCAAATCCTCTAGTCGACGTTGCAAGCAGGAAGAATAAGTTCAGCGCTGGGGTGGTTCTCATTGAATTGACTGAAATGAAGAGGCAGCATAATGTTTGGAAGCTGCCTCCCTCAATTGAACTGAGCATGGAGTAATCGCAAAACACATCGCAAGAATGTCAGCGCAAAGATCAAAAGTCAGTGTACCTCCTTGCTAATCATTTCTCCGACGTATAATTAAATGGATGCCTGTTCTGAATTGAGTGCTTTGTTCAATGCGATAGAGTCACCGAGTCATACAGTACAGAAACAGGCCCTTCGGCCCACAATGTCTCTGCCGACCATCAAATGCCAATCTATGCTAACCCATTAACCAGCACTTGGTCTATTGCCTACTATGCCTTGGCGATTTAAGTGTTTGTACAGATGCTCCTTAAATGTTGTGAGAGTAACTGCCCCCATCACCATCTCAGGCAGCGTATTCCATGTTTCCACCACCCGCCGGGTGAGCAATAACTGATGTTTCACTTGTGCTTCTATATACACATATGTATTTATTAATTTGTTGATTTGTCCCATTTTTAATTGGTTTAGTTTGATTCAAAGGAATATATATATAGATACATAGGTATATAGATGAACTATGACTATAGGATTGCATGGTTGTATCTCTTCAAATAAAAGTTTATAAATTAGGTGAAGATCAGGACCCTGTCCTATTCTTCATCACCTCGTGCTCCAAAATAGAAAACCTGTTCAGTCAATGCTTGTGAAAATCCATTGAAAGCCTATTGACATTCAGGAAAGCATCATTGTATTTTCAGAGGTTCTCTTCACTTTCTAGAAAAATTCAATTGTTCACATTATCAAGTTATCCTGGCGGGTGTTTAAACTTCACTGGTTTCTGCATGTGTTTTACTATACAACTTTAGATACAATTTCCCTTAGCTCCTAAATTTACAGTGTATTATCTAATGTTTACAATGGCCACTAAAACATTGAAAGTTTAATTGCATTACACAATTTTTTGCTTCACTAAATCTGATATCCAGCTTCATCAGTGAGTAATCTGCTATCTTATCTGCCAATGATAAGTATTTTGAATCAATTTCAATGAGCAATTAAGTAATTCAGTTAATTATTTTTTGAGCATATTGCTATTCACTCTGCTATGGATCATCCTGGAATAATGCCATTACACTTCATGTGCTTGTTGTTTAGTACCATAATAGATAGAAAAATTGTTGCGATCCCCAGAGAGACGATAACTTGCAAAAAGAGTTGAATTTCCCAACAAATGACTGAAATTACCACAGGACACAATTTCATGTTTTAAGGCTTTTACTGTAAGAAACCAACTAAAATCAATGTGAGTTAAATGTTAATTATCAGGCACCTAATAACTAAATCTAAAGAAAAGGTACTTTCCCATTAATTAGCCAATGCAATCGAGATACGTCTTACATAAAGTGCTGCACGTTTGTGGCAGCTGGCATGACAGGAACAAATCCAAAGAAACTCTCAATTCTCCTGTAGGCTCACTTCTCCCTGCTATAAGAGATCAAAACTTCCAGCGTTGTGCAAAACACATTTTACACAACCTGATCTGATTTTCAACAGCAAGGCCCATCTCAGCGACTCCTTGTTCCTTAGATCTTCAAAGTTATGTCTGTTCTGACCCTTCCCTTCAAACAGAAAACAAAGGTTGTGATTCAGCGGAAAAAATTCCAAGTCCATTGCGGGCACGTTTGGCGGGGTGTTTCTGGGCGGCTGCAGTGCTGAGACTGACACCGCTGTTCAATGGCACTTAGCTATTTTTCTGGGCCTTGGGGAGTTTCTCTCTGTTGAGGCCACACTTAGGATGTTTTCCTGCACTGGGGAGCTGAGCTTGCCTGCAGAATCGGCTCCTACAGATCAGGGCATCATTTTGAAAGGGTGTCCCGATCTCTACACCCCCCTCCCCCCACCTTTTCAGGAGCCCCCACTTTCAGGAACCCTCTTCACCCCCCCCCCCCACAACCTATCTTCAGCTCCCTCAAACCTTCCATCACCCCTCCTTTCATAGGAATGGCCCCCAGGCCCCAACCCTTGGCAGTGTCAATCGGGCACCTGAGCACCTTGACACTGTCAGCATGGCACTCTGGTAGGTTCCCATACGCTCTGGCAGTACTACCCTGCCCTGTCCCTGACCACTCAGAGGGCTCTAATGGCTTGCGAGACCCCCCCGAGGTGCCATCAAGCCTGGTCCACGAATCGGCACCCGGATGAGTCCTCAGCACCCGGATGAAACCTTCCAGGTTTCCACATGACACAGTGGGAAAATTGTACCCAAACTCTCTCAAGCTTGGTTGTTAAACAAAACAGTCCTTCTGTTTCTGCGCAAAAATTGCAGTTTTGTCTTTCCCTAGCAGTAAATGCTTCATCCTAAAAATCAATTTTCCCTTTTCTACGAGTTTTCTATGTGAAGGTGTGAAAACTGACACCCAATATTGCAATAGGTTCCTGTTTGAATTTCTCCCCCATGGCAGCAAGATCACATGGGCATGTCTCCTTGTCAGGGTGCTTTGAGCATTCCTTATTTTATATTAAATTAAGGGGACATCTTAATAATAACTTTCTTCACAAGTGTGGCTTCATAACAAAATCAAATAGCATTTCTGGTTACAATTATATCCATGTGATATTGTGAATAAACATCATATATGTGTGTGTGAAAACAAATCCTAATATCACTTGGTTTGTGACCATACATAAAGCAGGACTGAATTTTCAATCAAAAATGGCAGCCAATTGAAAAAGAAAATGTTAATTCCAGTCCTTTGTAGAGAATTTCAATTGTTAGTTACTCTTTGTTCTTCAATAGCTATCTGAAGTAACCCTGGCCTGTTTGCAATTTGGAGTTATCTGCTGATTTTGACTTTGTTTGACCAAAAAGAGATGCTTCCTTCGGATTCCATCCCAGGTTAGTGCAGCGATACTATTGTACATTTTGATTTAACAAAGAAACTCCTTTTTAAAAGTTCACTGAGTCAAAAGCCATACATCTGATTTGAGCAAAACGCAGTTGCACACTTTCACATCCAACAGTCAGTACCTGTGATAAATGGGGATGCCTATTTCCACAGCTAGAGCAGAACAGCTATGTAAACAGTTCCATGAAACAAGTATTACATTCAAAGCGAGCAGCGTTCTGCTGATGACAGTGAGTAATGTTCTACTGAAGTTGCATTTTCACTGCATTACAATGAAAACTATCCAGCATAATAAATAACTGTCAAAGCATCAGATTAGAGATATTTTATGAATAGTATTCAGCAACTGAATAATCATAACTGTTCCACTTAGAAGAGCCCTTTCCCTTTAAATGACCTTGAACAATGGTGTTGACGAGCATTTTTGCAGCTGGTTGATCATTGTTCTTTTACTGTCAGTGAAATGGCAGCTTTCCTTCATTTCGCTTTTGGTAAATCTATAGCCTTAAATTTCGTTCCCTCTTCATTTTAAGTGGCTTATCTTTCTTAAATTCCCATCAGGACAGTTATTTCTTCAAAGACTTGTTGAATGTATCCCACAGCTCCGATGCCTCAGGTAAATAGTCGGGTAACATTTGCTAAGTCTCCATCCTGGAATTACTCCTCAATTACGAATGGATCATTTCAACCACCTCCCTTCTCTTAACAAGCAACCAGGATTCCCGCTCTTGGTTGTTACCCATCGATGATGGAAATACTTGTGGGCATCTGGCGAGGACAAAATCAAGCTTGCCTCTCAGCACCTTCTGTAGCTCTGCTGCTTGGCCAATACTATCTTAGCTGATATATGAACATGATAGGCAAGATTTTCCCAGAAATCAGCAAAAGACGATGGCAGGTGGTAAAAGGTGTTGAAGCCACCAATGGCAATGGCGGCTTTCTCCACTGCAGAGTGCAGCACTTTTAAAAATGAACTTCATGGACCAGGTCTCATGGTGTATCGCCAGTGGGACAGCCTCAGATATTCCCATATTGGCAGCAACTTTGAATCGTGAGATCGGGGCGCCATTTGTAAAGACCACCCTTGTGCAGAGCCAACAAACCAGTTTAACCTGGAAGCCCACCTGGTATTCCCCCCACTCGCCCCGCGGAACCCCTTGGCACAGCCCACGATATCCTAGAACTGCCTGGACAATATCTGGGCAGCCCTCAGCACTGCCTAGGCCTTCCCGTCTGGTGAACACCTTCGCAGACTGTGACATTATGTGTAATGTCTGGCACACAAAGTGTTTATGTGATACTTTATTCTGCCACCGGATGGAGCTGGGGAGCTGAACTATAAAAGGGAATGCCTTTCAGACTTCTGGGAGAGTGTAGTGGGAGAGCAGATAGTGAACAGAAAGTTGAGAGATAGTTAAAGAGATAGTGTGTTAGAGACAATAGTTAGTTATAGTGTAGATAATGTTATATTACCCTACGTAATATATATATTACTCTTTGAACCAGCCGAGTTAATGAAATAAACAATAGTCTTTTTTTAAAGATTAACTTATTTCATTAGTAATATAAATAATATTTTGTGAGTCATTTGTACTTAATACTCAACTAGTAAAAGAAATAAAATGCCATAAAGATAACCAACTAACTATACAATGTAATAATGAACTAACTGATAACTTCTCTCTCTAGCTATTCTGTGTCTTGCCTGTTCACTCTCCTGAAGCACACTCTCTCGGAAAGAGCGGGAAAGTCTTTCTTATACCATCTCATAATGAGAAATCTAGTGTTGAATTGACTGTACTACATTTAAATACATTGATCATGTATATTAATATACAGAGATCACAACAGATAATAATTGTATTATGTAGTGTTGCTAGCTTCAGGAATAGTGTTCAAACTGTATTGAGAGTAGTGTAATAAAATGGGCAGCACAGTAGCATAATGGCTAGCAATGTTGCTTCACAGGTCCAGGGTCCCAGGTTCGATTCCCGGCTGAGGCCTCTGTCTGTGCAGAGTCTGCACGTTCTCCCCGTGCCTGCGTGGGTTTCCTCCGGACGCTCCGGTTTCCTCCCACAGTCCAAAGATGTGCAGGTTAGGTGGATTGGCTATGCTAAATTGCCCTTAGTGTTAAAAAAAGTTTGGGTGGGGTTACGTGGAGGGTGGGGGTGTGGGCTTGGGTAGGGTACTCTTTCCAAGGGTCGGTGCAGACTCGATGGGCTGAATGGCCTCCTTCTGCACTATAAATTCTATGAAATTCTATGAAATTAGCTTTGTTAATTCAACATAGCTTTGTATTTGTGCACACTAGAACCTTTATCTATCCTGAGTTTGACAAACACAAAGAACACCGAGACCAGTTGTGATTCACGCTGTTTTGCCGTCATGCTGCCGTGGTAGATTTTCTAACGGGGGGATGATTCCGGTGTGGTGTCCTGATAATCACATGTTAATTTACTACAATGATATTCCTTTTTAAAAATAAATTTAGAGTACCCAATTCATTTTTCCAATTAAAGGGCAATTTAGCATGGCCAATTCACCTAGCCTGCACATCTTTTTGGGTTGTGGGGGCAAAACCCACGCAAGCACGGGGAGAATGTGCAAACTCCTTACAGACAGTGACCCAGAGCCGGGATCGAACCTGGGACCTCGGCGCCGTGAGGCAGCAGGGCTAACCCTCTGCGCTGCTGTGATGCCCTATTATAATCATCTTCCTGACTGTTGTAGCCACCTAAGTTGGCTAACTCCCGATTTAAAATGGAGGACAGCAAAGGCTGAAGGGAAATTCAGCCAACATAGGCAGAACCCAGCAGGTGCAAGTTACTGTGTATTAAACTCTGCAAAAGCCCAGACAGCATCGATACCAGCAGCCATCTGCATAATAATGTAGCAGCCATCTACATACTCATGCGCAATCCCCAGGAACAATCGCAACATTTGGGACAAACAAAGCTAAGCCAGACTTCCCGGTGCCAACGGGAGCCAACACAAAAGAGGTTAACGGACACCTCCAGACCGCCCATCGATCAGAGAAATGCTCCAGTATTGGAGAAATCGAACCAAGCAATTGGAACGAAGTTCAATCACCTAGAACCAGGTACAGGGTCCGCCCCGAAAGGTGGGAAGCCCCTGGGGACTATAAAAGTTAAGCCCCAAGTTCAAATCGTCCTTCTTGACTGGGTCACTCAGCAACGTGAACCAACCCTTGTCAGTGACCGGCAGCTGCCGCCGAGAGACCGTAAGTCTTAAGTCAACGCTCGCTACGAGATAGGCGCTCCTAGCCACCAATCTGTACCAATTTCTAATCCCGCAGAATCAGACCCGAACGAAAGGCCATTTGTTCCCCTGACCTGGTGGGCCAGTCCAAAGCTAAGTATAGGCCTGTTAGTTGTAGAAGTAGCTTAGACGTAGAATTTGTGCATGAGTAGCGATTACTGTGTATAATAAATGTGGTTTGATTTGAATCTTACTAATCGGTGTACTGAGTTATTGATCATTACTTAGACTTGAACCTCGTGGCCGTATCATAAAGATACCTGGCGACTCGAGAGCAAAGGTTATAAAACAGAGCCAATTGAACCAACCAAAAGTTAGCAACACTGTGAACGTCGGGAAGTGTGTCCCATCACTGATGGGGGAGGGGACAATTGCCTCATGTGTTTACTCTGACATAAAGTGCAACTTTGTTGTTCTTGCGATACTTTCCTCTCCTGTTGCAAAACCCGCCCAATAAGAATGGGAACGTAAAATCCTGGCCTGCGAGTTGGTCAAGAGTTTGGGACATGGCTTATGTTACAATCAAGCTGATGTTTCTACTCGACCAGTCAGATTCCAGGATGGAATCCAGCCTGATGGATCCTAACCTTTTTTTTTGTTTGGAGACGTGGATGAACAGTGTGGCAGGACCGTCAATGCTGTTTTTCACAAAAGAATGAAACATTTATTAAACTAGAAAATATTAATTACAACACACTGCTCCTTCACTCCAACTGTATCTTCACAAATATATATGGATTTGTAAGGATAGCACAAGTTATAAAATCCATCTTTTACTCTAATTCTCTCAGCAACTAAACAGTCCATGTGAACCTATAGGCCAACTGTGGTTAGACACACCATACTCTAAAACCAAGTGACATCCAAAACAACTTATTTGGATTTCTCATCAGTTCCCCCCAGATGCTTGTCATACCGTGAACCAACTGGTCTGACTGGAATACTGGTTTCCATTTTCCACTCTTGACGATCATGCCTTGGAATCTTCTCCCAAATGGTACTTTCTCTGGGATAACTTCAGCAAGAATCCACCTCCAGGATTTCAACCTCTCCTTCTGGTATTCCTCTGCCCTGGATCACCATGTGCATTCAAACTTCCACACAATCTCTTCGGCATCCAGCCATGCCAACAGAGCACCACAGCTTCACAGGCTGTGTTAAGATGTCACCAACCTTTTGATCATCTTGGATATTTGGCTACTCGCAGGTCTGCACCTTGCAATCCTGTCTTTGAATTGGAATCGTTCTCTTTGCTCTTGACCTCACTGGACAGAACCTTTATTTTTCCACATCCTTTATCTTTGTTCATTTCACTCTACAGTCACTTTGGCCCTCTCTTTTATCCAATTCTCTGGTTTCTGGGACTTTCTGTTATTTAGATTTTGGGACTTGCTTTCTGTCTCTCTGTATTGTCCTGCCTGTCCTGCTAGTGACTGTGGAATGCTTCATGTATCTAGGTCATCTAGTTCCAAACTGAACTCAAGTGTTTTTGTTGTCTCAGTGAGCGGCTTGGTTTCTAAGCAAAAACTTAGTAGTTTTTGTTTGCCCCATGTTTGCTTTAGGGGTCGGAAAACTTTCATTACAATGCAGGCATCTAAACCTACCTAGAGACTTGCAGGTAACTTATTTTCTCACATGTAAGCTAGAAGTTTTAATCATTTCTTTGCACACAAATACAGAAACATAAATTAAGCTTTAACCTAAAGCTATACCTTATTTCTAATACCCACAAAACCACAATACTTAAAGCTATCTCTATTACGAAACACAGACCTCTGGAACACCAGGAAAAGTTGACAGTTACAATAAAAAGGAAAGAAAAATGCTGAAATTGTGTGATTTGAAATGGACAGGTGAGCTTGGATTTAACAAGGCTAACCATCAGCTTTGACTCAGTAGAAATAGCCATGCCTCTGAGTCAGAAGATCATGAGTTCATGTCCGGCTGCAGAGCTGTGAGCATGTAATATAGACCAACACTTATAGTATTGAGGGTGATAAGCACGTTCTAAAGTCCTGCCTTTCAGATAAGGCACTGAATCCAAGCCCCATCTGTAAACGATCTTGTGATACTTGAAAGAGAACAGGAAGGTTGAAATGATATCCGGATCGACATTTGTCCACCAATTATCAGACAGCAAAACAGGCCATCTCACTGCTGTTTATGAGGTGCTGTGCACAAATTTAATGCCAGTATTACGACAATGACTACCCTTTAAACATATCTCATTGATTCTAAAATGCTTAGGGCATTTTGAAAAGGTGCAATAGAAATGGAAAAGAAAGTTGCAACATAAAGGGACTTGAGGGGGGACTTGTGCATGAAACAGAAAGTTAGCACACAGGTAATCAAGAAGGCTAATGGAATATTGCCCCTTATTTCAAGGGGGTTGGAGTATAAGAGTAGGGAAGTCTTGCCGCAATCATATGAGGTACTGGTGACACCACATCTGGAGCACTGTGAGCAGTTCAGGTCCCCTTATTTAAGGAAATATATTATTTAATTGGAGGTTCACTAGGATGATCTCCTGTATAGAGAGATTGTCTTATGAGCAAAGGTTAAATAGGTTGGGACTCTATTCATTGGAATTTAGAAGAATGAGAACTTATCTCATTGAAACAGATAGGATTGTTAAGGGGCTTGACAGGGTAAATGCTGAGAGGATGTTTCCCCTCATGGGAGTGTCAGGGACCAGAGGGCGTAGTCTCAGAATAAAGGGGTGCCAATTTAAGACTGAGATGAGGAGGAACTTCTTCTCTCAGAGGGTTGTTAGTCTTTCAAACTCCTTGTCACAGAGAGCTGTGGGGGCAGAGTCCTGGAGTGGGATTCTCCGACCCCCCGCTGGGTCGGAGAATCGGCGGGGGGCGGTGTGAATCCCGCCCCCGCCAGCCGGCGAATTGTCTGGAAAATTCGGCGGAGGCAGCTGGCGCGCCGGTCGGTGCCCCCCCCCCCCCCCCCCCCGGCGATTCTCCGGCCCGCGATGGGCCGAAGTCCTACTGGTGTCATGCCAGTCCAGCCGGCGTGAATCAAACCACCTACCTTACCGGTGGGACTGGTGGCGTGGGCGGGCTTCGGTTTCCTGGGGCGATCTGGCCACGGGGGGTGCCCCCACGATGGCCTGACTCATGATCGGGTCTACCGATCCGTGGGCCTGTGCCGTGGGGGCACTCATTTCCTTCCACCTCGGCCACAGCCTCCGCGATGGCTGATGCAGAAGTGACACTCCCCCCGCGCATGGCGCGGGGATGACATCAGCGGCTGCTGACGCTCCCGCGCGTGCACGGATTTCCGCCGCCCGGCGCAGTCCCTCCAGCCCCGGCTGGCATGGCGCCAAAGGCCTTTCCCGCCGGCCAGCGGCACGCCAACCACTCTGGCGCGGGCCTAGCCCCTCAAGGTGAGGGCTTGGCCCCTAAAGGTGCGGAGAAATCTGCACCTTTCGGGGGCCCGACGCCGGAGAGGTTATCGCCACTCCATCCCGCCGGGGAGGGGAGAATCCCGGCCCTTGTGTATATTTCAGGCTGAGATAGATAGATTCTTGCTCAGTAAGGGAATAAAGGATTATGGGAAAAGAGCAGGAAAGTGGACGTGAAGAATGTCATATCAGCCATGATTCTATTGATTGCCGGAGCAGAGGGGCCGAATGGCTTACTTCTGTTCCTATTTCATATGGTCTTATGGTCCAAGTTCTAATTTATTTTTCTTAATAATTGCATAAGTTCACTAAAATCAATGCCAAAGTTACTTTGGTGTTGTTCACACCTCATTTTATAAATTTTTTCTGATCAACTAAGAGCAGATAATGGCTAAGCCCCTATCTACAGTAATTTAGTTGACTACCCCAAAAATGCATTTTTTTATTCATTTAGCTAAAATCTATTTTTTTTTCTCTAATTGGCAAACACAGGGACAGTTGCCATAATCAAGGTATGGTTGTCATTCCTGTTATGTTCTTCTCCTTCTTTTCAACATAAATGTATCTATCACAACAAGAGTGAAGGTTCTCCATTTGGGAGTATAAGCGTTGGTGCCGGAGTTGAATTGCGTGCGTTTGCCGTTCCAGTAGGGGGCACTATTTCTCGAACAATTCATGATATGCTAATTAGTCAGCATTCTGCCCATGTGAATCTCGAGCAATTCTCATTCCCACCGGCATTGGAATCGGAGCTGGAATTGGCGCTGGAGAGTTGGACGAGCTTATAAACGCTCCACTCCCCACACTCTCAATCCAGCCATGAAGATGGCTGCACGAAGAGCAGCACCAGGCTTGGCAGACATTGAGCTCAAGAGATTATCAGATGGGGTGGAGGAAAGGCGGGACAACCTCTTCCCCAGGGTGGGCAAGAGGCTGCCACTTGCAGTCGTCAACCGGGCTTGGGCGGAGGTGGCAGAAGCGCTCAGCATGGTGACCCTCACCAGATGGCACAAAGTTCCGCAAGAACATGAATGAAAGGGCAGCTCGAGTGAGCCACCACTTCTGTGCCCCTGGAATCACTCCTGTCCCTCACTCCTCACATCACACCCTCACTCCCATGGAGGCCAATCAAAACCCACCTGACTGCATCTCCCTCCATCCCATCCTGCACCAAACCCCAATATCTGTAGTGTCCTTTTTGGCTAGGTGCCTTGCACACACATGTCACCAGCCACAGATCCCACTTGTAAATCGCCTCCAAGTGTCTCACCATGTCCTATATGTCTCCTAGGAAAAGACCGCCCGGAACAGAAGGGGACGTCCCGGACCTCTGGGCTCTCACCCCTACCGAGCAGAGGGTGATGGCATGATCCACGGACGTGCAGGAGAGGGCTATCTCTGAGGCAGAGGTTGGTATGCGGCAACCAAGTGAGCCCCTAGTGCAAAATGATGTCCATAAAGCAAGTGAATCACCCCAGACTTTTACTTCCCAAGATCTCACCATGTGCCTTGTCTCGCAGGATCACAATCAGACCAAGCTGTCCCGTCTGGGGTATCTTGTCGCCAACCACAACCCCAGCACACCCCGGAGGACCAGTCTGGTAAGACACTGACTTTTCGGCACTGCATTCGCCTGCACCCTCCTCCATCGCAGAGACTATCACCTTAATGGGGTATTTTGTGAAGGGACTGCTGGGTCACCATCTGGTGCACATCAGGTGGCGGTAGGGACTCCCGAGGGAGCAGACGGTTGGAGGGATGCCCAATCCCAGGAAACAGCTGTCATCTGGAAAGGTATCGCGTTTCCGGAAAGTACACAACCATCACTCATGGAGATGCAAATGTAGAGCCTGAATCGACAGGAGTATGGTCTCAGCAAAATCCCAGTACCTGCAGGTGCAGTTGGAGGAATCCAACCGCCCTCAGGTGCAGGAAATCGTGCCAATAATTAATGGTATCTAGGCCATTACTAAATGAGTGGCATCCGCGATGGAAGCCTTTGGTCAAAAAGGTTTGTGGCACACTGTGCGGTCGATGGCTGAGGCTCAGGACAGGGGAGCCCAGTCGCTGGCAGCCATGAACTGGGCCCATATGCTGCAGCGCTCCAGTCACAAAAGGTCATGCCAGAGGGTGCCAAGTGCACTGGCCAGACGCTGGCCGAGCTGGGCCATGCACAGAGGGACATGACCACTGCGCAGGGGCATGACTCACTCACTGAGGGATATGGCCCCAATCTCTCTACTCCATAGCCCAAGCCATCAAGACCTTGGCTGAGCCGAGAGTGAGCCTCCAGATTTGGCAGCCCCGGGTGATGATAGAGCCTCCGGATCTCACTCCGGCCTCACTTCCATCCCATGGAGTAGCCCAGGGGCCATCGAGTACCCCAAGGAAGAAGGAAATGATGGGGCCTGTGCCGGTGCCTACTGCAGTGGAGGTGCTGAAATACCTCAACACTTCTGGAACACCCCTCCCCCCCCTCCCACCTGACACTGGCACATCTAATGGGTAGCAGGCAGAAAAGGGTGGCACCTTGTCAACTGTGACACCCGAGGGCAGCACGGTGGCACAGTGGTTAGCATTGCTGCCTATGGCGCTGAGGACCCAGGTTCGAATCCCGGCCCTGGGTCACTGTCCGTGTGGCGTTTGCACATTCTCCCCATGTCTGCGTGGGTTTCACCCCCACAACCCAAAGATGTGCAAGTTAGGTGGATTGGTCACGCTAAATTGGCCTTTAATTCGAAAAAATAATTGGGTACTTTAAATTTTTTTCAAAAAAAAAGAAAAAAACTGTGACACGCGAAAGTCAGTCAGCCCATCTCGACCGAGGCCTTCCAGATGACGGCCGCCAAAGGCATCTCGGCTCCTCTTGTCCAGTGTCCTCCCCGAGCAGGCCATGTGCGTCCAGCTTCCATGCAACCGCAACGGCAGCTGTGGACAGGTAGATAGCAGGGATTCCTGACTGTGCTCCAAAATTCATTCTCTCCAGGGAGGGACAATAGCAGAAACATTAGCAAAATGAGTATTCCCTTGTTCATCCAGATCCGGCAGGCTACATGGTGACCCTGTGCTGCACTTCACCCCACATTCCTCCCCCCAAACTGATCCCCACCCCTTAGCTGTTCCCCCCGCTATGTTGCCTCCTCCACTGCACCCCTGTCCTCAGCAGTGACTGGAATCGGGAAGCCTTTATCCTCACCACTTGTCCCCGTCAACAGGAGTACCAGTGGCTGCTGCAACCCATGTCAGAATAAGACTGTGCGACCCCTGTCCTGTCTCCACTAATCATCTCCATGCTTAGAGGCTTGTCTGTGGGCAGGTCCTACAGAGGGGGGGGGGGGGGGGGTGGTAGTACCAGGTATTGCGGTACCGAAGAGGCTGATGACCATTGGTTAGACCCAGGAGTCTACCATTGGCTGTTGTTACGTCGCTCCGCCCTGATAGGCGGAGTATAAGAGATGGTGCTGTCCCAGCAGCCTTCACTTTCTGTACCGAAGCTGCTGGGGAACAAGTTCTAGTAAATTAAAGCCTCAGTTATGAAATCACTTCGTCTTGAGTGTAATTGATCGCGCATTAATTTAATCTACTAGAATTTAAGCTGGAAGGATGGATCTCCGAATCAAACCGGAGTGTCTTCAACTCAACCCCCACGCGGAGAACTTGGCTGCAATATTTAAACACTGGCTGGCGTGCTTTAAAGGCTACCTGGAGACGGCCGGAGGCACCCTCTCAGAAGGACACAAAATGCATCTCCTGCGCTCAAGGGAAGCCCTGGGATCTACACCCTTATCGTGGAGGCAGTGAACTATGATGCCGCGATCGAACTGTTGGAAGGGCATTATATCCACCCTGTAAATCAGGTCTACGCACGTCATCTGCTTGCTACGAGACGGCAAAGCCCCGGGGAATCGTTGGAAGATTTTTACCGGGCGCTACTGGTGCTGGGCCAAAACTGTGGCTGCCCGCAAGTTTCGGGGAGCAAGCACACGGAACTTTTAATCAGGGATGCTTTCGTAGCAGGTATGAGCTCCTCAGATAACTGCCGAAATCTCCAAGAAAGGGACACCCTGGGACTTAGAGAGGCACGGGCCCTGGCAGGGTCCATGGACGTTGCCTACAAAAACACGCAGTCCTATGCGCCCGACCGTGCGGCGCCCCCCTGGGCGGCGTGGCACCCCGCAGCGGCAGCTCAACAGACCTTCCCCCTGACCCCCGCAAGCCTGCGCTATGAGACGGCTCAGTAACGCCGCTGGGTCCCGCTGTTTCTTCTGCGGGCAGGCGAATCATCCCCGCCCGCGCTGCTCGGCCCGCACCACCACCTGCAAAGGATGCGGCAAGAAGGGCCACTTTGTGGGGGTCTGCCAGGCCCGCGCCATGGCCGCGGTGTCCAGCAACTCCGGACCGCCACTGTAACCCCCCCCTTCAGGCCCCGACCGGCCGGCGCTCACCGCCACCCCCCTATCCTAGGGCCATGGTCGACCCACGGGCGCGGCCATCTTACCCACCGGACACCACGCTGGACGGGTGGGCGCTGCCATTTTGTCCATCCCTGCCACCATCTTGTTCATCCCCGGACACCATGTGCGACCCATGGGTGACGCCATTTTGGATGGGGCCCCAGGCCCCCAGCTCGGCCGACTACACACTGCCCGATCAGAACTCGCAACTGCTTCATCTGGCCTCGGTGACACTGGACCAAAGTCGACCCTGGACAGTCGCAACGGCTACAACGACGGTCTTCATCAACGGCCACGAGACGTCTTGCCTGATTGACTCTGGGAGCACGGAAAGCTTTGTTCACCCCGACACGGTAAGGCGCTGTTCACTTGTAACCCACCCTGTAAACCAAAGGATCTCCCTGGCCTCCGAGTCACACTCGGTGGAGATAAAGGGGTTCTGCCTAGCGAACCTCACTGTCCAAGGCAGGAAATTCAACAATTTCCACCTGTATGTCCTGCTGCACCTCTGCGCGGCTACCCTCCTGGGGCTGGACTTCCAATGGCATTTGCAAAGCCTGACCTTTAAATTCGGCGGCCCTATACCTACCCTTACTGTCTGCGGCCTCGCGACCCTTAAGGTCGACCCGCCTTCCCTGTTTGCGAACCTCACCCCGGATTGCAAACCCGTCGCCACCAGGAGCAGCGGTACAGTGCCCAGGAGCGGACCTTCATCAGGTCAGAGGTCCAAAGGCTGCTGCGGGTAGGGGTCATCGAAGCGAGTAACAGTCCCTGGAGAGCTCAAGTAGTGGTGGTAAAGACCGGGGAGAAGCATAGGATGGTCATTGACTACAGCAAGACCATCAACAGGTTTACGCAGCTGGATGCGTACCCTCTCCCCCGTATAGCCGACCTGGTAAACAGGATCGCACAATACAAGGTCTTCTCCACGGTGGATCTCAAGTCCGCCTACCACCAGCTACCACACCGTAATAGTGACCGCAAGTACACTGCCTTTGAAGCAGATGGGCGGATCTACCAATATTTAAGGGTTCCCTTTGGTGTCACTAATGGGGTCTCGGTCTTCCAGCGAGAGATGGATTTGCATTCATTTCATTTTCGAATGGCTGACCGGTACGGCTTACGCACAACGTTCCGGTATCTGGATAACGTCACCATCTGCGGCCATGGCCAGCAGGACCACGACACCAACCTCCGCAAATTCCTCCAGACCGCGAAAATCCTTAACCTGACATACAATAAGGATAAATGCGTGTTCAGCACCGACCGTCTAGCCATTCTAGGCTACGTAGTGCGAAATGGAGTTATAAGCCCCGACCCCGAACGCATGCGCCCCCTTATGAAGTTCCCCCTCCCTCACTGCCCCAAGTCCCTGAATCGCTGCCTCGGGTTTTTCAGCTATTATGCGCAGTGGGTCCCCAACTACGCAGACAAAGCCCGACCCCTAATCCAGTCCACAACCATCCCCCGGTCGACGGAGGCCCGCCAGGCCTTCAGCCGCATTAAAGCAGACATTGCAAAGGCCACGGTGCGCACCATCGATGAGTCCCTCCCCTTCCAGGTCGAGAGCGATACGTCCGACGTAGCCCTGGCGGCCACCCTCAACCAAGCGGGCAGGCCCGTGGCTTTCTTCTCCCTTACCCTCCATGCTTCCGAAATTCGCCATTCCTCGGTCGAAAAAGAGGCACAAGCCATAGTAGAAGCTGTGCGACACTGGAGGCATTACCTGGCCGCAGGAGATTCACTCTCCTCACGGACCAATGGTCGGTTGCCTTCATGTTCGATAATGCACAGCGGGGCAAGATTAAAAATGACAAGATCTTGCGGTGGAGTATAGAACTCTCTCCACCTTCAGCTGCGAGATCTTGTACCGTCCGGGGAAGCTAAATGAGCCTCCTGATGCCCTGTCCCGTGGCACTTGTGCCACTGCACAAGTGGGCTGCCTCCGATCCCTCCACGAGGACCTCTGCCACTCGGGGGTCACTCGTTTCTTCCACTTCATCAAGACCCGCAACCTGCCCTACTCCATCGAGGAGGTCAGGACAGTCACCAGGGACTGCCAAATCTGCGCGGAGTGCAAACCGCACTTCTAGCAGCCAGAGAGGGCGCACCTGATAAAGGCGTCCCGTCCCTTTGAGCACCTCAGCATGGATTTCAAAGGGCCCGTCCCCTCCACCGACCGCACCACGTACTTCCTGAATGTAATTGACGAGTACCCCCGGTTACCATTCGCCATCCCCTGCCCCGACATGACCGCAACCACCGTCATCAAGGCCCTCCAGGGTATCTTTACACTGTTCGGTTTCCCCGCGTACATACACAGTGATCGGGGGTCCTCCTTTATGAGCGACGAACTGCGTCAATTCCTGCTCTGCAAGGGCATCGCCTCGAGCAGGACGACCAGTTACAAACCCCGGGGAAATGGACAGGTGGAGAGGGAGAACGGAACGGTCTGGAAGACTGTTCTACTGGCCCGACAGCCTAGGGCTCTCCCAGTCTCCCGCTGGCAAGAAGTCCTCCCGATGGCCCTCCACGCCATCCGGTCGCTGCTCTGTACAACCACAAATCAGACACCTCATGAACGTCTCCTTGTTTTCCCCAGGAAGTCCTCCTCCAGGACCTCGCTCCCAACCTGGCTAGCGATACCCGGACCCATCCTGCTTCGGAAGCACGTGCGGGTGCACAAGTCAGACCCGTTGGTCGAGAGGGTCCACCCGCTGCATGCTAACCCCCAGTGTGCCTATGTGGCGTTCCCTGACGGCCGGCAAGATACAGTCTCCCTTCGGGACATGGCGCCCGCCGGAACCCCACACGCTCCCGAACCATTACACCCCCCCCCCCCCACAGCAGTGGGAGGGGTCAGTACTCCCGCCGCTCCTGCCTTGGCCCGCCTACCCACCGACGCCCCCTACAGGCACCCCCCCCTCGTGTCAACCGTTTGCCTCAACAGCGCCGCCTAGGGTTGATGAAGCTGGCAGGGAGGCCGAAACCATGCTCCCGGTGTCGCAACCACCGCGACCCCCACCAGAATCACCACTGAAGCCCAGACGACCAGGCCACCCGATCGACTGATTGCTTTGCTGTGACTTTAACTGTTGTAAATATCCTCGACTGCACGGTACCTCCATACCTGATCATACTATGTTAAAGGTGACTGTTACCACTGGCCACCACCCCCGCCGGACTCTTTTTTAACAGGGGGTGAATGTGGTAGTACCAGGTATTGCGGTACCCAAGAGGCTGATGACCATTGGTTAGACCCAGGAGTCTACCATTGGCTGTATTACATAGCTCCGCCCTGAAGGCGGGTTATAAGAGATGGTGCCATCCCAGCAGCCTTCACTTTCTGTACCGAAGCTGCTGGGGAACACGTTCTAGTAGATTAAAGCCTTCAGTTATGAAATCACTTTGTCTTGAGTGTAATTGATCGCACATCAGGGGGTGAGGCAGGGAAGTGCGCGTCTGCTGGGCGAGTAGCTGCAGTGTGATGTGAGCCCTCTGTGAGAACTATGTCACATAGTTTGTGACAACCTGTCCAGGGGCAGAATGTATGGGAGCAGGAGCAATGTGGACAGGCAGGGCTTGAAGACAGCTGGTGGTCCTGCGGAGTGGACTAGCTGATAGTGTCACTGGTGAGGCCTCTACCCTCAGAGGGGCAATGTGCCAGCGAGGATGGTAAAGGCCACCATGCATGTGTTCTTTTTTGGGGGTGAGGTCTGCTATTTTCCTGTTTCCCCTGCCGTGGGGCTACGCTTCTGATGAGTGCACTCAGGAGTGGTAGCAGCTGGGTGGCACGGTAGCACTCTGGTTAGCACAGTTGCTTCACAGCTCCAGGGTTCCAGGTTCGATTCCCTGCAAGTTCTCCCGTGTCAGCGTGGATTTCCTTCGGGTGCTCCGGTTTCCTCCCACAGGACAAAGATGTGCAGGTTAGGTGGATTGGCCATGCCAATTTGCCGTTAGTGTTCAAAACGGTTACCTGGGGTTACTGGGTTACAGGGATAGGTTGACGGTGTGGGCTTAGGTAGGGTTCCCTTTCCAAGGGCCAGTGCAGACTCGATAGGCTGAATGGCCTCCTTCGGCACTGTAAATTCTATGATTCTATGATTGAGCTTGGCCATGCCCATCCCCTTGATGGGTCAGCTGTGTTTGAGAGGTGGCCTGGTTGGGCTCCCAAATGACCAGAGGCTCTGTGAACATTGACAGGACACAGAGGGCAGTTGCAGAGTGAGTAGACAGGGGCCTGTAACTTGTCCCTAATGGGTGCATTTAAACAAATACTGTAGCAATGGCAGTCTGAGTCAAGCCATGCCAATCCTGAGTGGGCACCCCAAATCCATGGAACTGTCAGCAAGTTGCTCCCCGCTACTCCTCCCGACCCTGGCAGCTACCCCCAGCAAGCCATACAATTTTAAATATTTTTCAAACTTTACTGCCCTTCCCTCTCCCCCTCAGCAGCCATGGCACCCAGTCCCCGATTTGTGAGTACCTATAGTAAACTACACCTGCATCCCGTACCAGCCTCCCAGAACAGGCGCCGGAATGTGGCGACTAGGGGCTTTTCACAGTAACTTCATTTGAAGCCTACTTGTGACAAAAAGCGATTTTCATTTCATTTCATTTCATGACTTCCATCTGAGAGTCCCGGGCCATACTAGGTCAAGCGCGCCAATCAGATTTTAATGGATGCAAATGCCAGCTTTGCATGCCACCACCGACAGTGGGTACAAACCTCGTTATCTCCACCAGCGAGGGACTGGAGCATGGCGCCTGAATCAGCACCAAGCGTGATGCTTGATTTTGGCCAGACACCCGATTCTCTGCCCAGAATTTTGCCCATGGATTGGTGAAACCATAATGTGGGTTCATTATTTCCAGATTGTGTACTTTTGAGCTTATTGATCTTTCTCATGTTGATCATATTTTACTAGAAATTTTACGATGAGCATCAGACGATCCTGATGTGTTCGGCCTGTAGAGACCTTCACTGCCTGTAGCAATTCTAATTTTCATGATTTGTTTATCTGGTGTGGAAATATCGAAGTTCAGAAAACATCCGTGTTTTCGCACAAAGTAGATTCAGGTAAGAAATCCAATTCCTTCTAGTTGAGTATTGGAAATTTTGAGTTCATCTTTTAGCTTGCAGTAGGATTTTTAATGCGAACCGGAACATTATACAGCTATCAGCTTTTCTCCAACACTTTTTGAGTTAATTTAGCCCTGAGTTACAATACCTTTAAAAGCCACTGCATTAGCTAGTTGTAGGCATTGCATGGCTGTAATGGTGGTTTTATTGATCTCTTTCTGATTGTCCCTGGGTTTATCTCTGAGCTCTACCCTTGAAGCAGTGATTTAGGCAGGAAAATGGCTGCAGACTTCAAACGAAAAGGGAGAAATAACATTCTTTTTTATAGGCTTCCTTTGGCTGTCACTGGATGGATTCTTCTTCTGAGCCCAGGCCACAGAAGGTATGTTCAGCAGCAATGGGTTGTCATGTCCGTAGGTTCTGCTTACATGAATCCCTCCAAATTCTGCTGTTCAATTCATCTTCTTGCTGATGACTTTTAATATTTAAGCTCTCCAACATTTTAACAATCGTACTGGGAATCAATGCCTGATGCTCGGAATAGCATGTTATCCCAGAATGGTGATATAGGGCAAAATTCTCTAACCACGTGCGCCTGGTGACCAGAGAATCCCACCCAAGGCTAATGGCCAATCGTGACGATCTTGCGGCAGGCGGTGCGGAAGAATCCAGTCCATAATTTGCAGAATCCTTACAAAGCTGCAGAATCACATACGCATGGTGAGTTTTGATAGTTGCTTCACTTTCACACCAACTCCTTTCTTCTATTAGTGGAAACTGTTGAGGCTTGTATATTTTACTTCAAATCTTCAAAAAAAACATGTTGCCACTCTGCCTCTCTTGTCTTTCACATTTCTTCAAAAGCGGTTCTGCCACCATCCATAATGTTACTTTTTTCTTGTCTTTGACATCAATGAACACAAGAATTGGTGAAATAATAATGTGGGTTCTTCGTATGAAGATCAGACTACATACAGGTAACATTCACCGGCAGCTAAGTATAGTGCATCTGACTTCTACCACTGCTGCTCATCGACTGACTACAAGTCACGGGACAAACGCATCGCATCCTATCGAAGTACTAATGATTGACAGAGTTTAAAATGCTCATTCTTAAAGGTAGCTGCACATCATATCACAACATTACTTAAAAGAGCTCTTAAGCATGAGTGAATAATTCTCTTTTATTTTAACTGCTTTTATGGGAAAAAGGTGTCATTTCTATTTGCACAGAAGTTAACCAGAAGGTTAGCAGGAAATCCTGGCACAGTTTGCAAGATAAAGTGTTACAACTATTAAAAATGAATGATGGCTTACCTTTTCATTGGTAGCTTTGGTCCATTCTTGTGAATGTCATGTAGAAATCGATAACTGAGTTCATCAGTGTCATATAAATTGATATCTCTGCACTCTTGTAATTGGACAGACACAGGATGGGAACGGTGCTTTATTCTGCTCTGCTTTCAACGCTCCTTTGATTGCATTGTAGATTATTCTTCAATAAGGCTTCTCCCCATCTCAGCAATCATCCAGTAATGCAATGAGAAGGATCAAATTAAACAAATAGGTCAAAAACTTTCCGTTCAACTTGCTTTATAAAGAAAGCTTTTTTTTTTAAGATGTTGAAAAAACTAACAAGATAATGTTCAAATGCTCTTAAAATGGGAATGTACATTTAAATGAAAACATGTGTGGAATACTGAGAGGGAATCAGTGAATTTGAATTGAATAACCATGGTGCATTCATTGAAAGTGAATCGGACCAAATGTGTTGGTGCATTGCAAGCATAACCAATTAACGTTATCTCATGTGATTGGTTGAATGTGACCTGTTTATGTCGCTGGGCCTTGGTTGACACAGGTGAATAATGGCGTAGTAATGGGAGTAATTGGTTGTGGAAGAAATGCTGATCTCCCTAACTGTTCTTTAGAGACCCCAGTAAGATGTGACTGAAGTTAAAGGAAGTATGAATATTTTAGAAGCATTTACTTATGTATTTTTTCCAGAAATTATTTTAGTTATCTCATTGTTATGCTTGCATTCTTCTAAAAATGTGGCTTCAGGCTGTTGTAGTCTTTTCCATCATCACTGAAGCTTTGCATGAATGCTTCCAAAGGGCAAAATTAAATTCGGCCTGGGAATTCTATTTGAATTGTAAGCATTTTTACAGGTGACAGTACGTCAAGGGCTCCCAGACGCAAAGACATCAGTTATTGACATCCCAAAAAATGACAAAGGCTGCAAAAGTACAAAAATCGTACTTTGCAAAGTGAGATGTGCTAATTGAAAGCAAGCTGCCTGTGTAACGGTGAATGGGGGAAAATGAATGATTTTACCTGGTTGAGCTGGAAGCTTCTTTCTGACATTGTTCAGAGTTGGTGGCTGGCATGGTCTAGGAACCTTTTAGCAAACTATTCAACTATTAAGACCTAGGAGGATTTGTGTTCGTCATTTGAGCATTTTTATACGACACGCATGATTAGTCACATGGAATTAACTCCTGTAATTTTAATACTCCAATCTGACAAAGCTCAGAAGCCTGCACCCTGCTCTGCTGTAATATGTACATAGCTCAACACCATACTACAAATGCCAGGTTTAACATTTTCCTCCCCATTACGTAATCCAGTAATGCCCAGAATTTCTAATCGCTGATCGTTACACCTTACACCTTACAGGCAAAATGAAGGGTGATGATATAAAGAACAAAGAACAATACAGCACAGGAACAGGCCCTTCGGCCTTCCAAGCCTGTACCAGTCATGAAACCAACCTTGGCCCAAACCCTAAAGTACAAAGAACAATACACTTTAATAGTTCTTTTCACTGAATTTACTATCCCCTCCTTTTACTAAGATCTAATCCTGCAAGTTATAGCCACCATTGGAGATACCGCATCTGGGATTCATTTGGAAGGAGTAACATGGAACCTGACCCGATCAGCATACAATATATGAACTGTAAACCTTGACTGACTATTTTTGTCAGTAGTATCTCTGATATTACTGTGCCTGAGATTTAATGTTACTCTGAAAACACTGTACCAAAAAAGTTGAAACCTTTGTGTTCTTTTTATGGTTAATGTTCTTCTTAAGCATAAGAGGTCAATGCAAGTTGTTCTTTGGTGAACAAATGTTTCCCTTCAATAGTTTTCTGAAGAGATTATACATCAATTAGAATGGACTTGCAGTGTCAAAAAATGTATTTAATAATTTTAGATGGTGCAATGAATCGTGGAGATCCCACCATAGAAGTAATTATTCAACTCAGCATACCTTGCCCTATTCCATATTGGAAGAACCTAATCCAATCCCCCTCGCCTGTGATTTCTGTGCAGCCTTCCATGTTTTGCTTCTTTAAACCTTTATCTTATTTACACTTGTAGGGCATGATTGAAGCAGCAGACTGTGTTGTGGCTGATAGTAGCTGGGAGACCCCGCTCCCGGGATCTATCCACCTCCCAACGCCTCGCGAGATCAAATGCAATCTCGCGAGGCGTTGCGATGCAAATTCCGCCATTGTGGCGGATCTCTTTTTGTCAAATCTGCATATTAAAGCACAACAGCTAGTCTCACTTCAATGTGCAGATTCCGGAGGTACCCGAGATGTATGATCTATCCCCTTTGCCCCAGAGATCTCCTGCAAGCACCATTCAGTGCTGGTCTCCACAGATGGGGACCAGATAGAACAGCACTCGTGGGGGACTCCCAGGGTATTGGAGGCCCCCAAGTGCTTTCCCTTTGAGCAGGGTGGCACCCTGGTACTGCTGGTGCCATTCTGGCACCCTGGTAGTACCAACCTGGCACCCTCAGTGCCACCTGGTTGCCAGCCTGACGGGCACTGCAAGGGTGCCAAACTGGCATTGATTTGCACAGTGGTGATCCGGCTGGGTGTGCCCTGCTTGGATGTTGAGGGGGGTGGGGGGAACGAGAGAGCACTTGGGACCCTCCCATAGTGCTTTGGAGCTTGGGATGGGGTTGGGAGTCGCTTCGGGGGCTCCAGAGATTGAGATGCCGTTTAAAAATGGTGTCCCGATTTCTCGTCACACTGAGGAGTTTCGGTGAGCGGAGCTCCTCAATGCAAAAAATGGGACTATGTATGGCCTCAGCTGTGCGTTCCCCTCTGAGGCCCCTATCTAAGTCGGGTGCGATATTATAGCATTGTGTTTCTTGACACTGCAAGTGCCGGGAAACACGTGGCTAAACATGCTCGCTATGGGACTTTTTCCCATTTAATTAAATCCCGCCCGTAATGTTGTGATTGACTTGACATCAATAGTGAGAAAGCATTCCATAACCTAATGATTATGTTCAGTTCAAACATTCTTTTAACCCTATTACAAACTTCAGCCAGAAAATTAGATATCCCTATTGGAGCTCATCAATGCTGATCTCCCGGTAAGTGGACTATACGCTGTTTCAATAACACAGCAGTGAGACCCGTGCTACAATAAACTGGATGCTCTACATTATTCACCTTGCCCCCATGTGCCTGACTCCCATCTTGCCGAAAGCAGACTGAAATGCAACCAACGTCAAACCAATAATATGTACACGGTAGCACAACAATGGGCAGCATGGTAGCACATGGGCAGCATGGTCGCGCAATGGTTAGCACAGTTGCTTCACTGTCCAGGGTCCCAGGTTCGATTCCCGGCTTGGGTCACTGTCTGTGCAGAGTCTGCATGTTCTCGCCGAGTCTGCGTGGGTTTCCTCCGGGTGCTCCGGTTTCCTCCCACAGTCCAACGATGTGCAGGTTAGGTGGATTGGCCATGCTAAATTGCCCTTTGTGTCCCCCCACCAAAAGAAAAGTTGGGTGAGGTTACTGGGTTACGAGGATAGAGTACAGGTGTGGGCTGAGGTAGGTTGCTCTTGTTGCTAACTTTTCGGTTGGTTCAATTGCTCTGTTTTATTACCTTTGCTCTTGAGTCGCCAGGTATCTTTATGATACCGCCACGAGGTTCAAGTCCAGGTAATGATCAATAACTCAATACACCGATTAGTAAGATTCAAATCAAAGCACATTTATTATACACAGTAATCGCTACTCATGCACAAATTCTACGTCTAAGCTACTTCTACAACTAACAGGCCTATACTTAACGGGACTGGCCCTCCAGGTCAGGGGAACAAATGGCCTTTCGTTCGGGTTCTGAGTCTGCGGGATTCGAGGTTCGTACGGATTGGTAGCTAGGAGCGCTTATCTTGTAGCGAGCATTGAATTAAGACTTACGGTCTTTCGGCGGTCACTGCACCGGTCACGGTCAAGGTTGGTTCGCATTGCTGGGTGACCCGGGCAGGATGAAGAGAGTGAGTTGAACTTGGGGGCTTAACTTTATAGTCCCCAGGGGCTTCCCGCCTTTCGGGGCGGACCCTGTACCTGGTTCTAGGTGATTGGACTTTGTTCCAATCGCTTGCTTTGAATTCTCCAATACTGGAGCGGTTCCCTGATCGACGGGTGGTCTTGAGGTGTTTGTTCACCTCCTTTGTGTTGGCTCCTGCTGGCGTCGGGGAGTCTGGCTTAGTTTTGTGTGTCCCAAATGTTGCTATTGTTCCCGGGGATTGCTCATTAGTATGTAGATGGTTGCTACATTATTATGCTGATGGTCGCTGGTATCGATGCTGTCTGGGCTTTTGCAGAGTTAAATACACAGCAAACCTGCACCTGCTGGTTTCTGCCTGTGTTGGCTGAATTTCCCTTCAGCCTTTGCCGTTCGCCATTTTAAATCGGGAGTTGGCCAATTTAGGTGGCTACACCTTTTCCAAGGGCTGGTGCCTCCTTCTGCACTCTAAATTCCATGATTATGTGAAAATACAAGAGTTTTAATGGAAATATTTGACCTACAATTGGCCCTTGACAGAAAACAATAAAGCATGCCACACGATTTGCAAATTAGGTTTGATTTTCTGATGAGTGCCATAAGCTCTGAACATTACAGGGCAATTATGTTTTAAAATGTTCCCTTCGGCTAAAAAGCTGAATCGTAAAACTGAAAGCCCTGAAAAAGGGGATGGTGCATTCTTTGTAAACACCTCAGTTCTAAAAAGCGCCCATGTGATCTCAGGTTGCCCCAATGGGAAAGAAACTTGAATAAGTGCCCATTGATGGGTGGTTTTAGCGCTTCTGGCAGGTGTTCACAGGGCAGGACAAAACTGCTGCTTTGGAGGAGCAGGAAAAACTGCTTGCATTGAAGATCAAGTAGGGTACTTTTGAGAGTTTAGTTTCCGTTCAAATAAAGGGAACTGAATAGATAGGAATTTTGAAGATTTAGAGGTTGGGGTTGCCTTCCCAGCAGTTATCAGGGGCGAAATTCTCCGGTATCGGCACGATGTCCGCCGACCGGTGCCAAAAATGGCGCAAATCAGTCGGGCATCGCGCCGCTCCAAAGGGGCGGAATCCTCCGCATCTTGGGGGGCCCAGCCCTAACCTTGAGGAGCTAGGCCTGCGCCGGACTGATTTCTGCCCCGCCAACTGGCGGAAAAGGCCTTTGGTGCCCCGCCAGCTGGCGCGGAAATGACATTGCCGGGCGGCGCATGCGCGGGAGCGTTAGCGGCCTTTCACGGCATCCCCGTGCAAGCGCTGTGGAGGGAGTCTCTTCCACCTCGGCCATGGTGGAGACCGTGGTGAAGGCGGAAGGAAAAGAGTGCCCCCACGGCACAGGCTCGCCCGTGGATCGGTGGACCCCGATCGCGGGCCAGGCCACCGTGGGGGCACCCCCCCCCCCCGGGGCCAGATCACCCCGCGCCCCCCCAGGACCCCGGAGCCCGCCCGCGCCGCCTTGTCCTGCCGGTAAGAGAGGTGGTTTAACCCACGCCGGCGGGACAGGCATCCTAGCAGTGGGACTTCGGCCCGTCTGGGCCGGAGAATCGCGGGAGGCCCGCCAACTGGCGCGGCGCGATTCCCGCCCCCGCCGAATCTCCGGTTCCGGAGAATTTGGCAACCGGCGGGGGCGTGATTCACGCCAGCCCCCGGCGATTCTCAGACCCGGCGGGGGGTCGGAGAATCTCGCCCCAGATCTGGAAAAATCAGGTGGAGTGCGATGATTATCAAAGTACATTGGATATTTCAACCTGACATGGCGGGGATAGGTAAACCTCTGTTGGCTTTGAGGCTGTTCCTTTAATGCGGCATATTTACCAGAAGTGTGAGTTATAATGAATGCATTTTGTAAGGTGCATTTAGGTTGTGCGATAGTTAATATGAAACCTTTTTCTGTGTCTTTTTTAGCAGTTGCTTGTTAATTAATGTCTGATTTGAGGTGGTTTTAGTTTGTTTCAGTAAAAGTTTAAAAAAGGGGAATATTTTCCAACTGTTTATTTCTGTTGATGTGGTCGGTGTTCCTTTCTTTTTATAATATTTCAGTCTCAATGGGGATTGTAACATTAGGAATACTGCCAGAATAGTTGGTACAAACTTTAATGAGAGAATTCTCATCCCCGGACTACTCTTGATCTTGAGTCAGCCTGTCACTGAAATATAAGCTCCCAACCTCTGATGCTCCTCTGCTCTCTGTGTTTGCCGATAAGACCTGAAACAAATAGAATATTAGCTAATTGTTTTGCATGAGCCAATTAAGTTGATGTCTCCATTTATTAAGGTCATTGATAACCCCAAGCCGATTGTCAATGAAAGGTCACCTTTATTCATTTGCTTTGGGTCTGATTTGAACTGAGCCTTGGATCTGAGGAGGTTGTTGTATTTTGGGTTCAATGTTTCTACTCTTGTTGTGAATATTTCAAAGTCCAACTTTGTCGACTTTTTTTCAAACAAGGAGATGAATCAACAGGAGGGTCGGTGCAGACTTGATGAGCTGAATGACCTCCTGACAATAATAATAATCTTCATTAGTGTTACAAGTAGGCTTGTACAGTGCAAGGAAGTTACTGTGAAATCCCCTCGTCACCGCTCTCCGGCACCTGTTCGGGTAATCTGCACTGGAAGGAGTCGATGGATAAACAACAATGTTGACCCTCAGAATGAGTGTGTCATGAATCAAAGTGGAATTAACATGAGTTGATGGAGATAAGAAACATGTTAATCTGGAAGTCAACAAGATCTGAAATACAATAACATTGTAACTGCCATCTTCATTCAGATTCGTCACTTAAGATCAGTTACAACATCTATGTAAAGGTATGAGTTGAATATATTTAAACACAGTGGGAGGGACAACAAGAAACTGCTTCCCCTTCCAAGTGGAATAGTATGACGCAGTTAATCAGTGTGAGTCAAACAGTGACATTGTATTAATGTCGACTGTAAGCTCACTTGGTCAAATTGACTTTGAAAGTAATGACTCTTAAATTTGTCTATCATGAGTACAGTAGCATGGAGTCACTGACACTTAATTTGTTTCTTCCCAGGGGCATTACAGTGAAATTCTTCATTCCAGTAAATAATCTTCCCTATTTAATTGTAAAACGCAGGTAAGCATTGTCATTATTGTGGGCTTTGAAGTTTTGAAAAATATAATGTGAGAGTCACTTTCTAGTGTAGTCGGCTACAGAATGGTTGGTAATGTCTTAAAAAACGTTGGTTTGTATGCAATGTTGGTAACCTTTCTCGAATGAAATCCTGGAGCTTTAAATGGTGCAAATGGATTTCATCGCTATATCCTGGGATTCAAATGATCTCCACTTATCAATTCAGAATTTTGCAGTGTTTGGAGTGAATCAGAAGTCATAGAGCCATGGAGGTTTACAGCACAGAAAAGGCCCTTTGACCCACCGTGTTTGTGCCGGTCAAAAGCAACCACATAAACATTCTAATCCCATGATTCAGCACTTGGCCCATAGTCTTGTATGCCTTGGGATCGCAAGTGCACATCTAAATACTTCTTTAATGTTCTGAGGGTCTCTGCCTCCACCACGCTTTCAGGCAGAAAGGTCCAGGCTCCCACCACTTCCACTCTAAACCTTCTCCCCCTTCTCTTAAATCCATGTCCCCTGGTCATTGATCCCTCCACCAAGGGGAAAAGTTTCTGCTTGTCCCCCCCCCCCTTCAGTCTCCTCTGCTCCAAGGGAAACAACTTCAGTTTATCTAATCTCTCTGAATAGCTAAAACTCTCCAGCCCAGGCAACATCCTGGTAAATCTCCTCTGCACCCTTTCCAGCGCCAACACATCTCTCATATAACGTGGACTCCAGAACTGCACACAATACTCTAAAGTTCAGGTTAAAGTAAAGAAATAGTGCTGAATATTTGAAGAGTTTGATGCACTTCTGTTGTTAGCATTGCCACATTGACAATACTTATAGCAAGGTAATAAAGCTCTTTAATGTCCACTTTGAGTTTTGCCTCATTCTCCACGTGATCTAATTCCCTGGACATTGCTGAATGGTAATTGCTCTGTAATGCTGTGTTTGTTATGCTGGTATCATACCCACTAAAGCTTTTCCCTAAAACATGCAGTTAATTTTAATTTGACTTTGTCATGCATTCCAATTCTCTGTCTCCAGCCTTTGTGATTCTCTATTATTTAGTAATGATCACCTGGGTTGTTTGGCAATCATAGTCTGGATTGGGCACATCAGTTAAACACCTTTTTACCATTTTCCATTTTTTGCATCAAGTCCCACTGTGCTTTTTATTTTTAAGTCAGCATGTTGGAGATTTGTATCTTGATGTTCTTCAGAAAATATGTTCAAATTATTCATCAGTCAAGGCAAACGGATATTCCCAATGCACTTCCACTGTATTTATCCAAAAACAATTTTGTTTTGCTCAGCATTTCAATGTGAATCTGAGTGAAAAGCTTGTGAGCCACGCAATTGAAAGTGATCATCTTCAGAAGTTGTGACTTTTGCGATTTTTAAGCGAGAACAGAATCCACAGGAACACTGTTCGCCTATCGAGCCAGGCATGGACTATCATGATAGATTCATAATGACCTGCTGTCTTCATTCAGCAAGGACCGCTTGACTCAAATGGAGGAGTGCTGCAGGTTTCAGCGAAACCTACTTCACACACAAGTCGCAGTTTAGACATGCATAATCATCTTTCTTTCCAACCTCGGCCTATTTGACGCCCCCTGCTTGTTTTCTCCATTCAATTTCTCTGAGGTGATGTACCTGTTTAGATTTTAGATGACATGGAGAGATGTATGAAATTAGCAATAAGATGAAACTGAATGTTTGTGCAATTTAAAACATGGATTTGAGATGTACTGACATTTAAAAATAAAGTATTTTATTGTTTCCTTGTTCATAGAATCATAGAATTTACTGTGCAGAAGGAGGCCAGTCGGCCCATCGAGTCTGCACCAGCTCTTGGAAAGAGCACCCTACCCAAGGTCAACACCTCCACCCCATCCCCATAACCCAGTAACCCCACCCAACACTAAGGGCAATTTTGGACACTAAGGGCAATTTATCATGGCCAATCCACCTAATCTGCACATCTTTGGACTGTGGGAGGAAACCGGAGCACCCGGAGGAAACCCACGCACACACGGGAGGATGTGCAGACTCCGCACAGACAGTGACCCAAGCAGGAATCGAACCTGGGACCCTGGAGCTGTGAAGCAATTGTGCTATCCACAATGCGACCGTGCTGCCTTTGATGCTTGATCCTTGTTGTTTCCTTGATCTCTGCAATTGGTGGCTAATTAATCCACTTGCTAAAAGGAGTGGCAAATCCAAACTGGGCTGCATCATATTTGTTCTGTAACATTGATTTTTTAATTGAGACAGTCTTTGATGAGCAACAGGACATGTGTAGGTTGATACATTGAGGACAAGGAACAAGAATCAGAAAGTTTTTGATGACTGAAGACTGAGGAAACATTGGCCTAGATTTTCTGGGAATCGTCTCCGGTGGGACAGATAATTTAATGGACCAGCAAAGGGCACGCTGACTTTCCAGGCAGGATTTTCTGATCCTGGGGTGGGCGGGGTTGGAAAATCCTATCCAAAAGTGCTTGGCTAACGTTCCTCGAAACACCAATCGCACTATTTACCATTTCGAAAGAAGTATAAATATTGAACAATTCTCAGGCATTGCGAATGGGTGGATGCTGGCAGCTGAAATTAGCAGTTCTACTGAACAAAGCTAGGATAGAAAAGGAGTCAGGGGATACAGCTACTATACTTTCTGGTGAATACTAAGGGGCCACCAGAAGAGGCAAATGGTACATGTTCCCAGCCATTTGTGAAAGGATGCTGGAAGGAGCAAGGCAGGTAAACAAGTGTCATGGGAATGTCACTTTAAGAAATGTTTGTCTTCTCAAGTGGCTGCAGTGATGTCATTGTGTGGGTGGAGCTGGGCTCTGGCTCTGCTTTTTACTTTCAATTTGAGCTGGAAGCTGTTTTTGGCTCTGAGTTTTAGTTTCCGTTTTCAGTTGGGGAGCTGCATTCAAACGAACGAGGTGTATTTTGGTCTCTCTCTCTGCATGCTAAAGAATGTCTCCAGATCACTTGATGATTTCAAAGTAATACCTGATTCTGTAAAGAATACAAACCTACTGGGCAGGATTCTCCGACCCCCCGCCGGGTCGGAGAATCCCCGGGGGGGGCGGCGCGAATCCCACTCCACCACCCTGACGCCGGCTGCCGTATTCTCCGGTGACGGTTTTCAGGCGGGGGCGGAGTTTACACCGTGGAGGTGGGGGTCCGTTGCAGCGGGCCCCAGTGGGCCTATTCTCCGGGCCCCGGTGGGCCAAGCGGCCGTCGTTTTCTGGCCAGTCCCGCCGGCATGAAATGGACATGGTCCATCACGGCGGGACCTGGCTTGTAGGCCGGCTAGGTGAGTCCTCGGGGGGTGCGAGGGGATCCAGCTCCAGGGGGAGCCCCACAGTGGCCTGGTCCATGATCGAGGCCCACCGATCTGTGGGCAGGCCTGTGCCATGGGGGCACTCTTTCCTTCGGCGCTGTCCTCTGTCGGGCTCCGCCACGCCCAGTGTAGAGAAGAACCCCCCTGCGCGTGCGCTGAATCAAGCCGGTGGTTCTGCGCATGCGTCAACTCGTGCCGGCCCTTCGGACGGCGGAGTGGTTTGTGCCACTCTTGGCGCTGGCACCGGGACATCCGGCCTGTTGCAGGAGAATCCCGCACACTGTCTTTGTTAAATAGGGTCTTTGACTTATGGATGTTGTCAGCAAAGTTACTAAGGGTTACCTATAGAGTACTGTATCTTTAGGGGGTGTCAGTGTCGGTAGTTGATAAGATGTTTCCTGTGTGCTTATAAAATGTGAACTGGATTCATCGAATAAACATTGTTTTGTTTAAAATTACTTTGGATTTCTGTTGCATCACACCTGCAAAGTGGGCCCTTGCTCCTCATAACCAAAATCTATTAAAAGTTGTGGGTCAGGTGAACTCAATGATATACTTTGGTGTTCTCAAAACCATGGCCCATAATAACAGCCAACAAAATATTAACCTGTGTCACGTAGCACGTTGATATTATTTGCGAGGGTGTCGCAACTTGGGACACCAGTTCGTGGGAGTGTACAGTTTTATTTTGTGTTGGTGTGAGGAGACAAGTGAGAAAAAAATAGCTCAGCTGTCGGGTTACAATTATTAACGGTTATTTATTAAAGCAAAGAAAAGACAAATACACACAAACCGGACTACTCTACTCTCACGCAATTAAGATGCATGAATTATTAAACACACACAGTTCCTATAGAACTTACCCCTTGTTACAAAATATATCTAACATACTTGAACTCTGGCAAACCCAGTTCCCAAACAACATCCAAATTGAATAACCAGCAAAAGTTCCCACAAAATACAGGGATGCGACTCAAATCTGGGAACCGCCTTTTTCCTGGTCCAGTAAGGATATTTTAAAACTACTGTTGCAAATGTTTTCTGCACTGCCTTGGCTCTAAGGCTTCGAAGCTTGTTTGCTGTAAACCTGGCCTTCAGGAATGGTAGCTGGAAACTGGCCTGTCTGCTTTCTGAGACTGCCAGATGGTAACTGTCTCTCCTGGGTTCTCAGGGTCAGGGTAATTATACCTTTGTTGTTTTTTTGATTATGCCTTCTGTGTATTCGGCTGTCTGCCTCCATCATCTTCCTTGAGTATACATAACATATGTATATTTCAGGGACCTTCCCAATCGTCTATAATCTGTTTCTCCTCCACATGCCATTCATACATGATTATTACCTAAACTGCCACTAATGTTCCCCTTATCTCTCGCCCATAGATAAGGGGCGGGATTCTCCCCCACCGAGAGGGGCGGCCCGTACCGGTGCCGAGGAGTGGCGTGAACGACTCTGGCGTCGGGTCGCCCGGAAGGTGTGGAATCCTCCGCACCTTCAGGGGCAAGGCTGGCGGGGTTGGCGCCGCGCCAGCCGGTGCGGAAGGGCTTGGCGCCGCGCCAACCAGAGCCGAAGGACCTCCGCCGGCGAGTTTGCGCATGCACGGGGCGCCAGCGTGTGCTGGCATCATCCCAGCGCATGCGCAGGGGTGTTCTTCTCTGCGCCGGCCATGGCAGAGGTTGACAGCAGCCGGCGCGGAGGGAAAGAGTGCCCCAAGACACAGGCCCCCCCCGCGGATCGGTGGGCTCCAATCGCGGGCCAGGCCACCGTGGGGACACCTCCCGGGGCCAGATCCCCCCACTCCCACCCGAGGACTCTGCAGGCGGCCCGTAGAGCCAGGTCCCACCGGTACGGACCTGGTTTGATTTACCCCGGCGGGACTGGCCGAAAACGGGCTGCCGCTCGGCCCATCGTGGGCTGGAGAATCGGCGGGGGGGGGCGCTGCTAGCGGCCGCCGACTGCGCAACGCGATTCCCGCCCCTGCCAAAACTCCGGCGGCGGAGAATTCGGCAGTCAGCGTCGGGGTGGCTGGGCGGGATTCACGCCGCCCCCCAGCAATTCTCCAACCTGGCGGGGGCTCGGAGAAGCCCGCCCAAGGTCTCAGTCCGGTTGAATAGATATATGAAGCACTGTTTATTTCTTTAAGAACTCATTTGGTTAATTTGGACAAAATTAAATCAAAAAGCTTTTTTGTATGTACATTGAAATGTCCTTGAGACACTGAAGAGTGAAAGAAAAAATGTCAAAATAATAGTGACTCCAGATTTACAAATTAAAAGTCATTCCAAATAAAGGCCTTTGTAAAAGTAATTTTCACGAATGCTTCAAGGATTCTCCGATGGCTAAAATTCTTCTCTCTAATCAGTCAAGTGGATCACATTCTTAAGGGAATTCTTATCTGGGTTTAGCCCCTTACTTAGTTTTATTGGTCCTAATTCTCAGCTGAGACCCCCTTGATTCGTTCAGGAAAGTGTCAGTCACTTCACAGGCGATTGGTTAATTAGACATTAATCAATTACTCCAAATTAATCATCTTTCCCACGACTCTTGTCCCACATTCAAACTCCCTACGTCACGTCTGGTGTCAGTTACAATATTGTTTCCAACTAGTTGAATGTGCCCTCATATCGCATACTTGCAGTACATTATTCGCAACATTTGAGACAGTCAGGGACAGTATTCAAAAGTTTAGCCAATTTTATAACGTACTCATATTTCTACAAATTCGATAATTTTCAAGAATCATTTTATTTTCCGGTATATTTTAGCTACTATTTTAAAGGACCTCCCCCCCTCTATAATTGTTGAATCCAACACTGCCATTCTAAGCCTGTTACCGGGAGACGCATAGCAGTGGAGGTCCCTTTGAATACTGTCTACTGCAGTCTCCAGGCAGATTCACAATACCTGGCACTGATGGGAAAGAAAAAACTTGAATTATTTAGTCCAATCACTGAGACATGATAGTTTGGTTTATTATTTTCTTAATCAATTATGTTTAAATCTGTACAGATATAACTCTGCATGGTCACTTGCTAACTGCCCAATACAGCAGCTACCAATTCGAATCCAGCTTCGCCTCACAAAAAATGTTAATGAAATGAAAAATGCTTATTGTCACGAGTAGGCTTCAATGAAGTTACTGTGAAAAGCCTCTAGTCACCACATTCCGGCGCCTGTTCGGGGAGGCTGGTACGGGAATTGAACCGTGCTGCTGGCCTGCTTTAAAAGCCAGCGATTTAGCCCAGTGAGCTAAACCAGCCCCTAATCAGGTGGCAGTGAAAAGAAAATATTTCAGGAAGTCTTTCTGACTGTAACATTTAGTGTGCTTTCCCACCACTCATGGTGGTCGTGCTGAGCCAAGCCCCAGTTCTTGTGGTATCACAGTAATGCACCAATTGCTAAGTCCATGATGGATGAGTTTGCAACTCAAAGACCTGGCCAATCTACAATGGAGGTTACAGCAACAAAGCATGGATGACTTCACAGCATCACCGGTACATGTACACACTACCCTTGTACCGATACAAGTGGTGTGGCCTTCAGCTGAAGCATGTCAGGAATTGACTGCCAGGAGACGGGGGCTATTTTAGTGGTTCCTGCAGAAACTCAGCTACCAGGCATTTCACAATCTCACGTTTGGGTACACAGGCATGCATGAAGTTAGAGTCAACAGACAAGCATTAGAGGATAGCAAAAATCCTACTGGTAAGATTTATGAGATGATTTAGAACCTATTTTTAAATGTTGTACTATTTAGTTATGTTTGATGTTCATTTTATGCCTCCATGCTTCACATACCATGAAGTAGCTATGGAGGAAAATGGGGGGCGGGATTCTCCGGTCTCCAAAGCTGAAATCGCGTTTGGCGATCGGCCGGAGAATCCACGTTGGTGCCGAAATCGGGGGCGGTGCCGCTTTTGCGATGCTCCACACTCTCCAAAATGGAGTACTCTAGGAGTACACCGCACGTCATCGGGATGACCTGAGGACTCGGCGTGATGACTGCGGACTAGGTCCAGTGCCGCCACAGTCATGGGTGGGGGGGGGCGGAGAGCTGATCTGCGGGCAGTGGTGGCTTTGGTGGGGGCTGGGGGCACTGGTGGGGGGTGGTCCAGCGGTGGCGAGCCTGGCCGAAGGGGAGCACTATTTGGCAGGCCGGACGGTGTGGACGATGCCATGTTGCATGGCGCGGATGCTGCAGGCTGTACTACAGATTCAGTATCATTAGTTTAGTATCTGTAACTCAGTAGAGTTAGAGTGTGCCAACTTCATTTAGTTCAATAATGCAAAATAAATTTGTTTTAATTCAAACTTCTTATTTTTATATTCTTTGTCAATACTGCATATTTGGCTACCTTGGAGGAAAAGGCAAGGAATTCCACAAAACCCAAGCTTTTACAATCATTTAAGTTCAATTTTACACCCTTAGTATGGCTGTGTTACAATTTTGGCACAGGTAATAAATAGCATAAGTCAGCAAGTAATGCTGGCAAAAAACACTAGTTTCTGTGTGAAGACAGGTAAATTCATGAGCTTTAAATACTTTCCTCAGGGGAAAATTGTAATTCACCGACAAATAAAAGATATTGTATATTTCCTGATTGTGTTTTACTTCCGAATCATTCAGTGCTGGCAATGTTTATTTATCTCTGATGTTCCCTCTGGGAGTTTCATTAATGTATACAGAATACTGAGTTCTGCCAGTAAAACTGGACAATGTCAGCATTCAATGTTGAAGAAGTCCATTATTTTGGTTGGGAATTTACTGACTTTATATGGGGGCGGGATTCTCTGGTTTCCCCAGCCACGTGTTTCTCGGCTGCGCGCCATTTGCTGGCGGCGGGATTCTAACTTCCCACCCCTTGTCAATGGGAGTTCCCATTGAAACCACACCACATTGGCACAAAACCCACTGGCGGGGGTACGCTTCTGACAGGAAAAGCGAATCGCAATAGCCGGAGAATTCAGGCCGTGGTCATTCGTGCTTTCGGAATAAAATGTGTGCCATGCTAGTGTGTATGTTGGAAAATATTGAAATGAAAATCGCTTATTGTCACAAGTAGGCTTCAAATGAAGTTACTGTGAAAAGCCCCTAGTCGCCACATTCCGGTGCCTGTTCGGGGAGGCTGGTCCAGGAATTGAACCGTGCTGCTGGCCTGCCTTGGTCTGCTTTAAAAGCCAGTGATTTAGCCCTGTGCTAAACCAGTGTTCTTGCGATCCGTTTTCCAATTTTAGTTAATGTTTTATACAAGTTTGTAAACTTCACAGTTTTTCCTCAGCATGCGAGGTGTCCTTTTTTTTGATAATGTGGAACATTAACTGTTTATTTCTTGTTTCTTTATTTACTCAATGGTTTTTGAATTCTTGAGAAATTCGGGATCAGCAGACACATGAGAAATAATACGTGCCAATATTGTTGAATTAGTGTAACCATGTCACCGTGTAAAACCAAAGGAATATCTTTGCTTTGCAACAGGGAACAACCTACTATTGAATATCGGCGTTATAATTGTAAATATTTTCTGTTTGATCGCATGTACCAAGTCAGTATTCAACGCCGCAAGAACAGACCGCAAGAATAGATCTCTCCCACCTTTTCATTCCCCCCATCCTTCTCTCCTTTTTTTCCTTATCTAAACTCTTTGATCTCTCCCTCTCTTTCTTTTCTGCCTGAAAACCAAAGGTTGCAAAGTGTTTGAAAGAAATCAAAGCAAGGGAGATGCCAGGCTGACATAACAATAATGGAGGGTGAATGCAAAGGTAAATATCTGGCAAAATATAAACAATAATGTTAAATATATAATTAATTAAATGTGATGAAACATTCAAAGTAGAAATAGATATTAAATGATGTCAGTTCAAAGTACTGAAAATTACTAAGTTATGAATAATGGCTGGAAAATTGGGCTTCGTAACCCCTTGGTGCTGACACAATGGAAGCATTGAAGGTAGAAAATAGTTTATGGTGCAGGGAACCTTCTACTACATGCACAGTGCTCTGTGACTGCTTCTTTTCAATGGGGAGAGACACAGGAACTGCACAGATGATCATTCCATCATTGTGGAGCCAGTGTGGTCATGGACAGCACATCATGTTGGTGAATTTCTGCTCTTCTGACAGTGACCATAATGCCTTCATTTTGACACAGTTTGCCATTCTTACCATCTTTGGGTCTTCAAAAACAACAGAGAGTGACCGATTGGCAAAAAAGGCTATCCTTGTTCGCATGGGTTGGCCTCCACTCTACCACCCTACCATATGAAGACAGTGGGTATATATTGAATCATAGAGCCATCAGGAACTTTTTAGAGCTGACCAGCAATGCTTTCAATTCCTGGAGCTCTTGGGGGAACCTCCCGTTACACACTGGAAAATGGGTCCAAGTTCGAGGTAGCCTGCTGCATCTTCCACAGCATTGCCATCGTGAAGGTCACCAGGACTCCGGAGGGCATCTTGGGAGGAGGAGGTATCAGGGACATTTTGCCTCTTGTCTGTGAGCATCCACTCAGATTTTGCTTCCCATTGGACAATTTTTATTTACAATCAGGCCAACAATTCCCCACCTCACCATCGATTTGGGATGCCAAAAAATCAGTGACCCCCATGGCAAAGATTCTAAAATAAAAACCATCAACAAACTTTTTATAATATTCTTATCCAACAACACATTCAATTATACAAACCAAGATGAACTGGTCACCTTTGTATTTACCTTGAGTTCTTGCCTTGTGATATTGAAAATATTGAAAGATGTGTCATTTGAAACATGGAAGTCTGGCAATATCTGGTCTGAGAGAAACATGAGAGGATACAGGGAAAAATCGCACAAAGGGTTAAGAGCAGGATTGTAAAATGAAGATAGCCTTGGTCAAGCAAGCTTAGCAAACAAAACACACAGGATTTTTGTATGAAGCTAAAAACAATGGTTTCACACCTTCGTTGAAATTAACTATCTTAGTAAGCAGCTGGAAAGGAACGGATGAAGTTCAGTTGAATTTGGTGACAATTCTAGGTGTGAAATTTTGCTAATACCAGGTAAAGTAAAGAAAACTGGAGACTATCAGTCTACGAGAAACATAATTCAAAGCCAAAATCTAAGTCAAAATTATGAGCTGAGGACACAATTGGAAAATAAAACTATAGAAATGACAGGAACCAAACGAAAATTCACACCTCTTGAAACCAAAGCATTTTTGAATATCACAAAGGAACTTTGGACATCACAAAGGAAACAATGTGATCAGAGACCTGAGAGCTGAAGTCATGTCAAAATGAATACTTAGTGTGTTAGAAAGTTTAGATCAAAGATACTTTTTACAATCAAAGTCAAATAAGAGTTACTTTACAATAAAGTCATAAAAACTTAATAACTGTTAGAAAGAGAATATGAACCTAGAGACCAGAGCAGGAACTACCAGAACCAGAACTCAGAGAGAGGCGGAGAAGCAGAGAAGGAACAAGCAGCTCAGAGTCAGATTACAGTCATCTCGGCCATGGGAAAGGGACAGGGCAAATCAGCCGAGCTAAAACAGCTAATACATCTAAGGAAGAGTAGAATTTAAAGAGGCGGCAGAGTCAGCTCAGAGACAGGCAGCAGAGCCAGCTCTCACAGCTCGGTACATAGGAAAGATAGGACACAACAACCGAGCTCATCAGCGAATATACCCAAAGAAGACCAGACTTTAAAGAAGATTGATTGTCAAGTTGGGCCTGAAGGTCCCTTCAACCAACCAGAAGGATCCAGAAGCAAGATCTTTTTACTTTCTGTAAAATAAGTAATTACAGCTTTTAAAAGAAAAAATATAACAATAAAATGAATTAATTTAACCTGAAATAGTGGTTATTCCAAAGTCTACTTTACTTACTTAGCAATGCGGGACCTAGGATCGATGCTACTAAGTGGTAAGTAGATGAAATCTTCGGTGAAGGTATGGGTTATACCGAGGGATAACTTGAAAACATAGTTTGACCTGAATAGCACCCACTGAAGCTTGCCTCGGAGTTGGAGAGTGAGAATCCCTGTTCACCATTTAGAATGTCGCCCTTTTTGGTATAGGGGGACTTCTAAGAATAGTGGTGAGTTTTCAACAACACTTGCTGGTACCTTATTATTGAACTATTCCTGCACAGTGTTACCCCAGCGTCTGCAGCATGGCTGCTGCATCGCACTGCAGGAGACTGTAGAAGGCTGCTTCAGATGATGTCAAGCCTTGAGGGCTGTTCTATGGATTGCAGTACCTCATGTGGATGGCAGCAATGTGGGGCTGTCTGACAGAGAGGCCAACCAGAACATGGATAGTCTGGTAACTAGGGAGTATGATTACTCCATGGAGTTGCTACCATTTCCAGGAGGCAGCACCTCCACAATCTTTGTAATTGATTGGAGGGCTGATTGCCTGTCTGCAGTGTGAGCCTGCATGCTTCTTTGCATTCTAAGATTTACATTCATGGCGGCAGCAGTCCGGACATGCATGGCTGACAACATGGATCTCGTAACCCCAGTCTGAGCTCCCACTGCAGAATTAGGTATCAGCTGCCTGTACTCCAATGGAAGCGTGGCCACCAGATACTGCAAATTGGTTGGTCGGTAACTGCTGTCATGCAGTTGCCCGCCACTTCCATGCTGAAAAGAATGGGCTCCAAGCTTTGTGCAATGCCTTGAGCCAAGTTGAGGCTGGATTCTCCATCCCTCTTGCTGGTGACAGATGATTGTTTGGCAGACCGTTCAATGCACCAAACATCTTGATGCGCATTATTATTCATGCTCTCCTATACACCAACCTATCAAAGTACTGACCTGACTAACCTTTGTACTCTTCAGCAACCTCACCTTCTGGTGAGCTGGCACAAGAGCTATGTTTTCTTCCAATTAGCTGTCGCCCACTGGTGTCCAGTAGGTCATCACATGCAGTTCTTGACTCGAAACAGGTCACTGAAGTGGCAGTACCTGAGCGTGTGACTTTGTGAGTCGGATCAAGTGATGGTGCTTCTTCATCACTGGTGTGGTAGGTATTTCTTTCTCTCTCTCGTCCTCTCGCTTCCGACTGGGGCTACTGTGACTGGGAAAGAGATGATCCTTGGTCTCTGAAAACATTAAATTAGAGGTGGAGGGTTGGTATGGTGGAAAGCAAGAATTACATAGTTACACCATCTGTAGCTTGCATCTCCTGTCAGATAGCAGGGTAGAATTGAGGAGAGAATAGAGAAGGAACTCAGAGGCAGTACAATATCATCACCCTGAATGGTAGTGATGAAGCTGTGTGCCACAAACAGCTACTGGCTATTTGATGTGAAGCACCACCTCCTCATGGTGGAGTAAAGATATTCCTGTCCTCTGCTTGTTTAGCTTTCCTTCCTTCTATGTTGGCATTCATGTATTGTACCATCAAGGGGAGAATGGCAGTGATTTTGTTGCCATATGTTTGGGTAACTTCCCGGGCATAGCTGAGTAGCTGAATGAATGTGGAGGCAGCAAAAGGTGGGTGAGGCTCGAGTCATTGGAGATGTGTGAGGGTGAGGCAGAGTAACTGATGGTTAAGTATGGGTTCTTGAGTGCCAAGAACTGCAACTAGGTGAATAATAGGGGTATGGACATTGTGAGGTTGGGGCGGCATGGTGGCACAGTGGTTAGCACTGCTGTCTCACAGCACCAGGGACCCGGGTTCAATTCCAGCCTTGGGTAACTATCTGTGTGGAGTTTGCACGTTCTCCCCTTGTATACGTGAGTTTCCTCTGGGTGCTCCGGTTTCCTCCCATTGTCCAAACAAGTGCATGTCGGTGGATTGGACACGCTAAATTGCCCCTTAGTGTCCAAAGATGTGCAAGTTAGGTGGGGATAGAGGGTTACAGAGATAGGGCGGGGCATTGGGATTGGGTAGGGTGCTTTTTCAAGAGGGTCAGTGTAGACTTAATGGGCCACATGGCCTCCTTTTGCACTGTAGGAATTTTATGGTTCTCTGGTTCCATGGTACATTGCGGATGAAATGTCCTTGAAGAATGCATTGACTGAACTTGACCATTCGGGTGAGGTCATTAAACGTCTTTCAACACTGCTACCAGGTCCTCAGGAAGATCCCTTCCCTTGCCACTTGCTCCCTTTCTCTTTGGAGGATACTCCTTCTGGGCCTCCTTGTCCTCAGCAGAAATATAGAAATCTCCTCCTGTTGACTTCCATGACTGAGGCCTCCACTGCCCTATCTGTGTACCATGGATGCCTCTGCCTGCCCTGGTGCTCCATTTATCTTCTCTCCAATCACAGGACTGGCACTCCAGCAACAGCCTCCTTTCATTCAGTTCAGATTCCCTTTAAGAGGGACAGACTGCCTTTAAAAGCTGGAGGCTAACTGGAACATACAAAAATGTCACACACAGCTAGACACCCATTTGAATGTGCAACCAGCCAATAGTGCGGGCTGTGTTTCGTTGCATACAGAAATCATGAATGTAAAAGTAGCGTAACGTTTATGTGCTGCTGTTTCCAGTGCAATAGAGTGTGGTCAAATTGTGACCCCTTGCCCAAGAATGAATTTTTAACCAAACAATATGTGGCAGCATACATACAAACCGTAGGTACTCAGTTTGAATGCTATATATTGGAATTTGCCATGTTTCAAATTATTGGAGAGCATTTTGTTATGGGCCAGGGCTTAGAAAGTCCAAAGTGTCTTATGAAGTTCACCTGACCTACAACCTTTATGTCGAATTTGGCTAGGATGAGCACTAAAATCTTCACTGCAGGTGTGATTCATCAGACTTCCTAGGTGCTTTAATCAAAACAACGTTTATTCTAAGAATGTAATTTTATCAATTACAAACATAAAGACACCACACTGCTACAGTAATCTATGGAAAGACTTAATAAATTCCCCCTTAGCTGTTCCAATTCAATAACAAAATCCAATAAACCAAAGCCCCTTTTCAAGGGTGTGGCCCAGCACACTGTATTCTCACTTGAATGGGACTGGTCCTTTTCCTGAAATTCTGACCCAGGTCCAACCTGCAGGTTCAAACACTTTCTGGAAAGCAACTATATCTTTAAAGTTACCAAGGCAGTTAACCACACCCAATGTGCTTTTTGCTGGAACAGCTTTTAAAATGAAAACTGAGAAAAACTGGGAAAACCCTTCTTTCTCCTTCTGCAGTCCAAAGCAATCAAGCTGGAACTGTAACCAAAAAACCCCTCTCACCTGACAGCCACAGCCCAATGTGCTATAAGTCGCATGATAAGAGACTAAACCTTTCTTAAAGGGACACTCACATGACAATATAAGTCCAAAGATGTGCAGGTTAGGTGGATTGGCCATGATAAAATTTCCCCTCACTTTAAAGGAATTTACAGATTAGGTGGGGTTACAGGGATAGGACGGAGGAGTGGGTGTTGGTTGGCAGCTCTTTCAGAGGGTTGGTGCAGACTAGATGGGCCAAATAACCTCTTTCTGCACAATAGAGATTCTGTGATTCCATATAACAATGATTATTAATTGTTGAATTTAGTTGATTACTCTTGAGGTCCCCAAGATTCTTTAGTTGCGTTTATTTCTGCCCAAACCTTTTCCTTACTCGGTTGAATGAGCTGACCATGCAAGATATAGAATTTACGACTGTCAAGTCATTCATCTTGGGTAAGTGCATATTAAAAGTGAACTAAGTTGATGTAACATGTTCGATTTTGACTCAGTTCTCTGATGAGGACCAACAGCATTGAGTTAAAACTGGTCAGGCATCAATAATTCAAATACAGCCAATCATCGATGTCACATGCTTGTTTTCACAATTGACACAACCTTCAGTTTTCCGATCACAATGTAATCATGGATGGGGAAGGCCATTCATCAATCTTAATTCATCTATTCAAAGAAAATCTCTGAAGCTTTCCCCTTTGTAGCATCCAATTTTTCATTAAAGGATCCCATGCTTTTTAACTCCACTATTCTATCTGAAAGACCAAGGGCTGGATTCTCCATCGGCAGGATCCTCCCTTTTGCCAGCAGCGCACTCACGCCCGCGGATATCCCGATGGCGTGGGGGTGCCCACATTGGGAAACACCATTAGCCGGTTGCCGGAATGTAGGATCCCGCTGCTGGCATGGCTCGCCGCAGCAGAAACCTGGTGCGGCGGGACGGAGACTCCGCTCCATATGTGCTGATGCCTCTTTGCTTAAAGAATTTCACTAACTGTGTCCCAAATTTGACTCGTGCTGATTTGAACATCAAATGGATTTGAGATACACAATTGGAACAGGGGAATCGATCAATCATGGTCTAACTGGATACCTTTGCACCTTTCTCTCCTCCAGTAACCCAAGCAGTAAGGATGTTTCCCCTGGCTGGGGATTCAAGGACCAGGGGACACAGACTCAGAATAAGGGGCAGACATTTTAGGATTGAGATATGGAGGAATTGCTTCACTCAGCCTATGGTGAATCTTTGGAATTTTGTACACCACGCTGCTGCAGAGGCTCAGTGATTGCTGAGCTCAAGACTGTGATTAATAGATATTTACATATTAAAAATATCTAAGGGTTTTGGGTTAGTGCAGGAAAAAGGTATTGAGGTAATCAACCACGATTCCATTGAATGATGGAGTGGGCTCGAAGGCCTAAATGACCGACTCCTGATTTTATTTCTAATTTTCTTAAGTTTGTTAAGACATTCCCTAAAATCTATCTGTTCTGCCAAGCTTTAATACCAACCATTCTAATATTTCCTCCTCCATCTTGATATCTGTTTGTTTATGATTGTGCCACTTTAAAGGATCTGGGATGTTTTGTATGTTAAAGGCACCATATGAAAGCAAATTATTGGTTTATTGTTCCATTTAAAGAGCCCTACATGATTTTCCGTCATATTTTGAGACAGTGAAGTGTCAGTTTTTTTCAGTTATTTGCATTTCTACCTCAACCTTTGAAGGAATTGTGATTTGAGCATCCAATCCAGGTTGGTATGAGGTGAGACATTAAACTGAGGCCACTTTCCCCGATCTAAATGTCCAGGTTTACCCGGAATATCGCTCTTTCTCTCTGCCAACCCAGTGTGGATTGCTGTTTGTTTCTTTTGCATTAACTCCATCGTTCACTGACTCTCAAAATCAATTTTACATTTATTTCGTTAGGTTTGGGCAAATTTGAGATTACGCTGCAAATTCCTTTAGATGGCAGGCTGTGTGTACTTCTTTCTGCAATGTCAACATATTGAAGCCTCTTAGGAGAATCTGTCACAAGAAATAGAGGTAAGTGATTGAAATTGATTCTGCACAGGATCGAGGTGCCTATAACCTGTTCAACTAAGTACTTACTTGACTGTGCCAATTAAGGAAAGCATGGAGAGGAAAAAGCATGACATTGTATTCTCATTTTTGAGGATAAACTCAGTGGGTATTTTTCCAAACCAAATATACTGCGGACAATTTTGCGTTCTCGTTCGCCATCAGCCAGAACGGCAATACGGGCCCAACATCTCGTGAGAATCGGGAAATGAGATTCTTGCTGGCAATATCTCAATTCCCTATTTTTCTCGCCCCTCACCTGTGGCCGAGAAAGCTTCATGCCCAGAACGGACGAGAACTTAATTTTAATAGATTTACATTTTCATCTCATCACCGATCCTCCTGCCACTTGACCCCCCGCTTACTGAATATTTGTACTTCATCGACGTGACATCATATCGTTAAGGTCGAATTGGGGTGTCTTATCAGGGTGACTGATGGGGGGTCTGATAGGGGGGGCTGGAGGGATATGATGGGGGTCAGTGGGGAGGGTGAGGGCACCCGTGCGTGCTGTGGGGGAGGGAGGTGACATATTATTCCCGTGATGGGGGCAGGATGCCCCTACTGGTCAGCGGAGGGGTAGGGAGGGGGAAGGCAGGATTTGCATTGTGAGGGGTGGGGGGCCTTCCGTTATGGACTTTGGAGGGCAGCTCAGTTATGCACTGACCCTCTTGACCCACCTCAGTGTCCTCCACATCAGGGTCAAATTTGCGCCAAAGCCCGCCTGGTGGATTTCTCACTGCGGGGGTCGATGCATAATGGGGGGGATCGGGCTTCTAGCCTGTTAATTATATTGTCATGGATGCAAACCATCAATTTGCATCCGCCTGTCATCGCAGGGCAGGTAGCTCACCGAGGCTGCCGGTGGGGATCGGAGCACCACAACGGGTTTGGTGCCCGTTTTTCGGGGGATTCTCCATTCTCCGCCAGATCGGGAAAGCCGATCACGGAGTCAGGCAATAGAGAATCCACCCGAATATATGTATTTCACCATACGTTGCAAATATTTACCTTTGGCTTTGGCATGCATGTTGTGCAATATGAAGAGGAAATGCATTTGTCTCACATTCAGTTCAAGGTCATCATTGGAACTGCTGATAAAATAAGTGGCAAGATTGTTCCAGCACTCGCGAAAAGTTTTGAAATGGTCAAACTTAAACTTTTATCCAAATGTAAGTAAGATTTCGGCTAATTTTCAGATGACACGATAGGAATTGTCCATAAACAGTCAAATGATTTTAAATAATATTCCAAATCAGCAATTGCTGAAACAATAAGAGAAAGTGTCCTTGGAGTGATTGGAATTTTCTAAAGAACCAACTTTATCAATTAAGTGTCAGTTTACCTCAGTTATTGGCATTGGTACCTCAAAATCAGAAGGCTTTGTGATTTGAGCACACAATGCAAACTGATAACATAGTAGTAAGGGATGAGATATGAAACTGAGGTAAATTCTCCCTGTTGCAAATGTTGAGGTAGACGTTAAAGGTCATATGACATTATTGAATGACGAGAAGTGTTCCGGTCAACCAATGGAATGAAAAACAGATTAGCTGACCAGTGATCTCATTGTTTTCTGTGTGAAAGCTGGCTGCAATATTGATCCACACAGCAACAACTCACATTTATATAATGGGCGGGATTCTCCGTTGGCTGATGCCGAAACCGGGAAACGCGATTGGGCGGAGAATAGATATCGACGACAAAATCGCGGCGGGCGTCGATTTGACGCCAAATCACAATTCTCTGTCACCTCGACAGCAGCGTCAATGAGGTCCAGAATGCATGTACAGTAAACACCGTTTGCTTGTCATTAGCGGGCCTGACCCAGTATTCTCCGTGGCTTCCACAATTCTACGCCTCCTAAGAGCCGAGTTCCCGGCCGTGCGGTTCACTTGTGCTTTTAAAAATCGTGAAACTGATGGCGTGGCAGCTGAGGTAGAGAGAGGGGATACAGAAAGTGCCCAATGTTGGCATAGTTTGCCGGGGGGACTTCTGCCAGTGCCAGGGAGAGTATCAGGGGGTGGCCAGGTGGTGGGCTGTGGGGTCAAGGTGGACAGGCATGGTACACCATTGCCGCAGCCGGAAAGGCAGCCATGAAGCTGCGCATGATGCTGGCAACCCACCGTGAACTTAGGGCCATGGGTCATATGGGTGTCCCCCCAGACCATCCACCTAGGTGCCCTCTGGCCCAACTGACCCATCAGCTGTATGGGCACGCTCCAGCACAACCATTTTCATGTGGAGATGCGGCTGCAGCTTGGCAGCCTCCTGAATGTCAATCATGGACCCAGCAAATCCTGCGCCACTTTTCATTGGAATCGATTGTGTTCCACGTGGCGCCAGTGCTAGCCCCTCAACGGTCGGTAATTCGGTCCAGGTGCGGCGCCATTTTGCTGTTGTGAAAGTCCACAAATCCTGCCCCAGCGCCAATGGAGAACCCAGCCCAATATCTTTAATGTAGTAAATCATCCCAGGAGCACAATCAAATGGATATTGACACCAACCGGCCCAAAGAAGCACTTGGACAGTTGAACCAAAGTTTGGTCAAGGATCCAGGTTCCCAATGGAGAAGGGGGTGGTGGAGAATTGGGGGAGGCTCACGGAATGAATTCCGAAGCTCAGGGCCCAGAAGTCAAAAGGCATATCTTCCAATGGTGGAGCAATTGCAATGGGGGATGAACTTCATTGGAGGAGCTGTGGAGATGTGCAACAAAATCAATGCAACGTCTTTATTTTATAATTACATCCAAGTCAAAATTTGGAAAAAGTCAGCAATGTGACTATGGCATTCATTATGCACTTCAACACTCACGAGTTAGAAATAATATATTAGCGATTAAATAACTCCTTCGTGGTTAATTTGTGAACCTTTTAACATGAGAACGTTTTAAGTTAATCCCATAGGAAGTCATTACAAGATGACTTTAAAAGTATTCCTAAACTCAAGACATGAATGGGCTTACTCTGAAGGTTTTGCATTCAGTTATAAAGGCTCAGTGAGATTGTATAGTAGAGGAAGGTATGGGCCAGCACTGCTCAGGCAATGAGAGAGAGGAAAAGTTCAGAGCTGAGTGTGAGTTTGCTGTGTCAAGGACTGTCACAAGCTTGCCAACGGTAAGTGAAGATACACTAAGTTTTCCAATAGCTGAAATGATTCTTCATTAATGAATAATTTTGCCTTGTGGTTCAGAAATGCATTTGCAGATGAGGAGGTGCTGCATTTGCCTTTTCTGTTCAGAAAATTGATCAGTTGAGGAATACTTTGGCCTAATTCCATCACTTCTTTCAGGGTTGTCAGTTGTGACCCTGTGCATCATGGTGAGAGAAAGGTTTGACTGCAGAACAACTTTTCTGAACACTGCTGGATGAACATCTAATTACCAATTTACACACAGCTTGACATACTTCTGTGCCGCTGCAGCAATTTTGGTCCCCTAACAGGGAGAAATCACTCTCGAATCTGCCACACGAGGGGCCCATTGGCCACCACTATGAAGTATTGTGAAATCATTTAATTCTAGCAGGATAAGCACAACGAATCAGGCTGAAATATCTGAAGTAGTGAGTCTCATGATGAATGGATTGACTGGACATGATTGCAGCTCTGTAGGAAAACAGCAGGCAGGACTGCAGAGCTTTGATCTTAGCTATTGATTGCGTGATTGCTGAGTTCTTGTCAATTGTTTGCTGCTTGCGCTCTTTGACATGCAAATAGCCTTGCGTTGTAGCTTCACCAGGTTGACATCTTGTGATATGCCTGATGCTGATCCTGGCATGCCCTCCTGCACTCTTTGTTGAACATGGGTTGATCCCCTGGTCTGACAGTAATGTGGGCGGCACGGTAGCACAGTGGTTAGCACTGTTGCTTCACAGCACCAGGGTGCCAGGTTCGATTCCCAAATTGGGTCGCTGTCTGTGCGGAGTCTGCACGTTCTCCCTGTGTCAGCGTGGGTTTCCTCCCACAAGTACCGAAAGATGTCCTGATAGGTAATTTGGACATTCTGAATTCTCCCTCTGTGTACCCGAGCAGACGCCGGAATAGGTTCATAGCAGTGTTAATGTAAGCCTACTTGTGACAATAAAGATTATTATTATTTTTATCCTTGGAGCTTAAAAAGGTGGCAAATGAGATAATGGATGCATTGGTGTTAATTTTCCAAAACTCTCTAGATTCTGGAAAGATTCCATCAGACTGGAAAGTAGCAAATATAACCCCTTTATTCATGAAGAGAAGGAGGCAGAAAACTGGAAATTATAGGCCAGTCAGCTTGGCATCGGTCTTACAAAAGATGTTAGGATTGATCATTAAAGAGGTTCTATCCGGGAACTTAGACAAGCTCAATGTAATTGGGAAGAATCAGCATGGCTTTAAGAAAAGGAAATCGTGTTCAACCAGTTTATCAACGTTCCTTGAAAGAGCAAAATGTGCTGTGGATGAAGGGGAGCCTGTAGATTTTTCTGTACTTTGATTTCCAGAAAGCATTTGATAAGGTGCCACATCAACGGTTATTGCAAAGAAATAATAGCTTGTGGCGTAGCGGGTAATATATTAGCCTGATTGAAGATCGGCTGGCTGGCAGAAAACAGTGTGCAGAAATGGGTCTTAGTCTGATTGGCAGAATGTGACGAGTGGAGATCTTCAGTGGTCTGTGCTGGGGCCTCTTCTTTCTACAATTTACATCAATGATTTAAATGAGGGACGCAAAGGCATGGTGTCTAAATTTGCTGATGAAAACAGGGTAGGTAGGAAAGTATGTTGCGAAGAAGACATATGGAGTTTACAGATGGATACAGATAGGTTGAGTGAGTGGGTAAATGGAACAGAATGTGGGAAAGTGTGAAGTTGTTCACTTTAGAACAATAGAACATTACAGTGCAGTACAAGCCCTTTGGCCCTCGATGTTGCGCCAACCTGTGAAACCAATCTAAAGCCCATCTACACTATTCCAGGAAGAATACAAAAGCACAGAATTACCTAAATGACGAGCTACTGCAGAATGCTGAGGTGCTAGGTGTTCTCGTGCACGAGCCACAAAACGTTTGCATGCAGGTGTAGCATGTCATCGAGGAGGCAGATGGAATGCTATCTTTTATTACAATAGAAATGTAACACAAAAGAAAGGATGTTATGCTTCAGTTATACAGGGCGATAGTGAGACCGCATCTCGAATACTGTGGGCAGTTTTGCTCTCCTTATTTAAGGAAGGATGTAATTGTGTTGGAGGTGCGTTAGAGAAGTGATGCACGATCAATCACTACTGAAGCGAGATTGTAGTCCAATGAACAAGTAGTTACCCCAGCAGCTCCGGTACAGAATGACTGCTGTGGGTGAAACACAGAATCTTATGCTCCGCCTGCTGGGCGGAACTAGCAGGCAGGTTCCACCACTCATACTACAGTATAAGGTACATCCCACCTAGGTACCACAATACCCCTAATATAACCTACCACAAGAAGGTTTACTTGATTGTTACCTGGAATGAGTGGGATATCTTATGAAGATAGAAAGGAGAGGTTGAGCTTGTTCCACGAGATTTTAGAAGAGTGAGGGGTGACTTGAATGAAATATGTAAGATCCTGAATGGTATTGAAAAGGAGGATATTGAATGGATGTTCCTTTTTGAAAGTGAGTGCAGAACTGAAGAGAACTAGTTTAAAATTAGGGGTTGGCTTGAAAGGACAGAGAGAAGGAAAGTTTTTTTTTCTCAGCGTTGTGCCATTTTGTAACTCTCTGCCTCAGATCATGGTGGAAGCAGGGTTACTGAATATCTTTAAGGTGGAGGTAGATAGATTCTTGTTCGGTAAACGAATCAGCTGTTATTGGGGATAGATGGGAAGTTGAAACTCAGCACAAACGGATCAGTCATGATCTTCCTGAATCGTGGAGCAGGCTCAAGGACTCGAAAGGCCGACTCCTGCTCCAGCTTTATATGTTCGTATGTGACAAAGGTTATTTATTCAAGAATGCTAGGGAGGCACAGTCTGGTTCTTCAGGGTGTTCCTCTGGTACAAAGGCTGCGTAACATATTTATTTATTTTGGTTATCATATTTCATCAAAGGATCACAATTACACATGTTGCAGATGTTGCTTGTTATCTCACTGGGAGAATGGTTCAAGTCGATGATCAAATCCTCCCCCATCTGTACTTATTATCATACTTCTGCTTGCCATTCCTGTGAAGGTTGTTAAGTGTCATGATTGTTAGTTTCTCACACCCTCATGACTCGTGTTGGCTATATTTCCCATCATGCTGAGAAAGAGCTCTGATAACTACTCTTTTCTACTTTTAAATCTGCTAATGCTCATAACTACACTTTCCTACTTCAAAATATTAATGTTCATCTTCGTGTCAATCTTAATGTTGAATTATTTCAAGTACCCCACTTCAGAGGGCAAGTCCGTCCCAATTGCATACCACTGTACCATTGGTGGATCTGTACTTCCAGTGGGACAACACATACCCCAGGGATAGTGATGATGGTATCTAGGGCATTTTCTGTCAGGTATGATACTGTGAGTATAATTATGTCAGGCTGTTGCTCGAATAGTCCTTGGTGCAGCTCTTCCAATTTTGGTACAAGCCCTCAGATGTTAATAAAGATCAACAAGGCTCTCTCTGTTGCTATCATTTCTGGTGCCTCGGTCGATGCTGGGTGATGCGTCCCATTTTATATCGAATCCTCACAGTGCAGAAGGAGCCTATTCGACCCATTGAGTCTGCACCATACCCTACCTAAGTCCACTCTCCCCACCTTATCCCCGTAACCTGCATGGATCATGGTCAATCCACCCAACCTATGCGTCCTTGGACTGGGGGAGGAAACTGAAGCACCCGGAGGAAACCCACGCAGACACGGGGAGAATGTGCAAACTCCACACAGTCATTAAAGGGTGGAATTGAACCCGGATCCCTGTTGCTCTGAGGCAGTAGTGCTAACCACTGCACCATTGTGCTGCCCTTTCTGACTTTTCATTCTAGTAAGGAGATGGTTTGCTGGACCATTTCAGAGGGCAGTTAAGAGTTAAACCCATACAGGCTAGACCAGGTAAGGGCAGCAGATTTCCTTCCATAAAGAGCATTACTGAACCAGATGGATTTTTATGACAATTGATGATAGTGGTCATGGCACAATTTCTGAGGCAGGCTTTCAGTTCCAGATTTTATTACTTTGAGCTAATTTCCACCAGCTGCTGTGGTGGAATTTGAACGCGAGGGCATTAACCTGGGCCTCGTGATTACCAGTGCAGTGTTTGACATTATCACTACGCTAATTGAACAACTGTCGACTAATTTGGTTATGTTGTGGAGCCATTGTCAAAGTAGATATAGACGATAGATCACCATATCGACAAGCTCACATCCAGGCCAGCTGGAGGTCTTGTGAGGATCTGTATACAATATGTTGTGGTCTCTGAGAGCGAACAAATGAAGATTCAATCAGTTTTAGGTTTCATTTTTCGGAACCTTTTATTGACAAGCCATCACTCATAGTGTTCAATATTAATAGTCAATCTTCAATATTAATATTCAATGCTCAATATAAAAAATGTATTTTAAAGATGAATAGATTTCAAGGGTATGAAGCAGATACACGATATCTGCTTCTGGATAGTACCAGTTTACTAGATATTGTGCTGGCATTCCCTCAGAGCTTCCCGACCACTCAGTCCCTCAGAGCTTTCCGACCGCTTATTCCCTCAGAGCTTCCCGACCACTCAGTCCCTCAGAGCTTTCCGACCGCTTATTCCCTCAGAGCTTCCCGACCACTCAGTCCCTCAGAGCTTTCCGACCGCTCATTCCCTCAGAGCTTCCCGACCACTCACTCCCTCAGAGCTTTCCGACCGCTCATTCCCTCAGAGCTTCCCGACCACTCACTCCCTCAGAGCTTTCCGACCACTCACTCTCTCAGACCTTCCCGACCACTCAGTCTCTCAGAGCTTTCCGACCGCTCACTCCCTCAGAGCTTCCCGACCACTCAGTCCCTCAGAGCTTTCCGACCGCTCATTCCCTCAGAGCTTCCCGACCCTCAGAGCTTTCCGACCACTCCCTCCCTCAGAGCTTTCCGACCACTCACTCCCTCAGAGCTTTCCAACCACTCAGTCCCTCAGAGCTTTCCGACCGCTCATTCCCTCAGAGCTTCCCGACCCTCAGAGCTTTCCGACCACTCCATCCCTAAGAGCTTTCCGACCACTCACTCCCTCAGAGCTTTCCGACCACTCACTCCCTCAGAGCTTCCCGACCACTCATTCCCTCAGAGCTTTCCGACCACTCACTCCCTCAGAGCTTTCCGACCACTCACTCTCTCAGACCTTCCCAACCACTCAGTCTCTCAGAGCTTTCCGACCGCTCACTCCCTCAGAGCTTCCCGACCACTCATTCCCTCAGAGCTTCCCGACCACTCACTCCCTCAGAGCTTTCCGACCACTCACTCCCCCAGAGCTTCCCGACCACTCATTCCCTCAGAGCTTCCCGACCACTCACTCCCTCAGAGCTTTCCGACCACTCACTCCCTCAGAGCTGCCCGACCACTCATTCCCTCAGAGCTTTCCGACCACTTACTCCCTCAGAGCTTTCTGACCACTTACTTTGGTGCTGGTTTAGCACAGTGGGCTAAATAGCTGGCTTATAATGCAGAACAAGGCCAGCAGCACGGGTTCAATTCCTGTACTGGCCTCCCCGAACAGGCACCGGAATGTGGCGACTAGGGGCTTTTCACAGTAACTTCATTGAGGCCTACTTGTGACAATAAGCGATTATTAGGGGCTGGTTTAGTACAGTGGGCTAAATAGCTGGCTTGTAAATTAAACCAAGGCCAGCAGCGCGGGTTCAATTCCCATACCAGCCTCCCCGAACAGGCGCTGGAATGTGGCGACTAGGGGCTTTTCATTTGAAGCCTACTTGTGACAATAAGCAATGTTCATTTTCATCCCCCAGAGTTCCTGTCCACTCACTCCCTCATAGATTCCTGACCGTTCACTCCACACAGCTTCCTGACTGCTTATTCCCTCACAACTTCCAGACCGCTCATTCCCTCACAGTTTCGTGACTGCTCATTCCCTCACATTCAATTTCGACCTTGAGTGTCTGTGTGCGGTTGGTACGTACTCCCCGTGTCTGTGCAGATTTTCTCCGGACGCTCTGATTTCCTCCCACAGTCTAAAGGTTTGATGGATTGCCCATGCTAAAACTTACTCTTATTGTCCAAAAATGTTTAGATGGGATTACAGGGATAGGGTGGGGGAGTGGGCCTAGGTAAGATATTGTTTCGAAATGTCGATGCGGACTCGATTGGCCGAATGGCCTCCTCTGTACCGTAGGGATTCTATGATTGTATGATTCTTAGTGTTGATTGCTACATTCTCTGCTGGAAATCTATGACTTGCATATTGGGTGAGCTCTGGTTTGCCTTTCACATTTGAGCAATATTCTGACACTTATACTGCAGGATAACGCGGATAGCAGATACCTGGATGAGCCCTCTGGAACTATTCCGCAACAAGAGGCAGCATCCTCCGGATAGCAGAATGGAAGAACATGGAGGGAAAACATCCCAAGTGTGTTATCAGTGGAAATCTCAGGGAATAGATTTACAGTCACGCTCAAAGGCAAAGCATTTCGGAATCCAAAGTGTTACCATGGGCAATTAGTCCACAAAGATGAAGACTAAACAAACATAGTTTGACGGAAGTATCATTTTATGTTTGTGCATATCACTGCCTCTGTGATATGTGTACATTTTCCCTTACTCCTTCAGGCACTGTCACAGGGACTGTATCAAATTTTAAATACTGAGATAATGAAACCAGTAATCACTTTACAGATCCTATCAGGGCTTCTGTCTGATTAAATTCAAATTGGCAATGAATAATTAAAAGGTTCTTTTCACAAAGCGCCTTATCATAGTCTGTTGGCTTTTATATTGCTCTTGAAGAGTGGTCCCTGTGGGAGCACACATTTACTCTTTGCCTGCTGGTGGGCTACTAATGACGTATGGAGTTTCAGAAAACAGGAGAGAACAAAGATATAAGTGAAATCGATTTAATTCTAAAATTACAACAGCTATGCCTGTAATAAAAACCGTCAAGGACCAGAGTGTGACATTATACAAATGTACAGCATGTAAAGAGTTAATGTTATGTTAGCCTAGCCACTAGAGGGAGCTCAGGGACAGTTCTATTTATTGCACTGGCTACTCACTCCCTCACAGCTTCCTGACCACTCACTCCCTTATAGCTTCCTGAACACTCCCTCCCTCAGAGTTCCTGACCTCTCACTCCCTCAGAGTTCCTGACCTCTCACTCCCTCACAGCTTCTGACCACTCACTCCCTCACAGCTTCTTGATCACTCACTCCCTCACAGCTTCTGACCACTCACTCCCTCACAGCTTCCTGACCACTCACTCCCTCACAGCTTCCTGACCTCTCACTCCCTCACAGCTTCTTGACCACTCACTCCCTTGCACCTTCTTGACCACTCACTCCCCTGACCACTCACTCCCTCACAGCTTCTTGACCTCTCACTCCCTCACAGCTTCTTGACCTCTCACTTCCTCACAGCTTCTTGACCACTCACTCCCTTGCACCTTCTTGACCACTCACTCCCCTGACCACTCACTCCCTCACAGCTTCTTGACCTCTCACTCCCTCACAGCTTCTTGACCACTCACTCCCTTGCACCTTCTTGACCACTCACTCCCCTGACCACTCACTCCCTCACAGCTTCTGACCACTCACTCCCTTGCAGCTTGACCACTCACTCCCCTGACCACTCACTCCCTCACAGCTTCCTGAACACTCCCTCCCTCAGAACCTCCTGACCACTCGCTCCCTCACAGCTTCTGACCACTCACTCCCTCACAGCTTCTGACCACTCACTCCCTCACAGCTTCTTGACCACTCACTCCCTCATAGCTTCTGACCACTCACTCCCTCGCAGATTCTTGACCTCTCACTCCCTCACAGCTTCTTGACCACTCACTCCCTTGCACCTTCTTGACCACTCACTCCCCTGACCACTCACTCCCTCACAGCTTCTGACCGCTCACGCCCTCACAGCTTCTGACCACTCACTCCCTCGCAGCTTCTTGACCACTCACTCCCTCACAGCTTCTGACCACTCACTCCCTCACAGCTTCTTGACCTCTCACTCCCTCACAACTTCTTGACCACTCACTCCCTTGCACCTTCTTGACCACTCACTCCCCTGACCACTCACTCCCTCACAGCTTCTGACCACTCACGCCCTCACAGCTTCTGACCACTCGCCCCCTCACAGCTTCTGACCGCTCATGCCCTCACAGCTTCTGACCACTCACTCCCTTGCAGCTTGACCACTCACTCCCCTGACCACTCACTCCCTCACAGCTTCCTGAACACTCCCTCCCTCAGAACCTCCTGACCACTCACTCCCTCACAGCTTCCTGAACACTCCCTCCCTCAGAACCTCCTGACCACTCGCTCCCTCACAGCTTCCTGACCACTCACTCCCTCACAGCTTCCGACCACTCACTCCCTTGCAGCTTAACCACTCACTCCCCTGACCACTCACTCCCTCACAGCTTCCTGAACACTCCCTCCCTCAGAACCTCCTGACCACTCACTCCCTCACAGCTTCCTGACCACTCACTCCCTCGCAGCTTCTTGACCACTCACTCCCTCGCAGATTCTTGACCGTTACTCCGTTTACTGTCGAACTATGTTATAATTTTGGAAAACGTCCTCAGTAAGTGTAAACAGAAAGCTGAAAAAGAAATGACAAGCGAAGTATCATTTTCGGAACTGGAGTTGGTGGGTGTAAGGTGGACCAGGTAATAGATCGTCATTTTAATCACCCCTGATCTCTGCCCTACCACAGCTTCTTGTGCTCTGTAATGAAAACCTTCCCCCTGCGTCTTCCCACCTCAACATTTAATTTCACCATTAACGTCTTCTGGTTCTGACGATTCAAATGAGATGGCTAAATGTTCATCCACCTGTAATGCTCAAGAAGAATTACATATAAAACAACAAATGTCTCACCTCTTGGGAACAATGTGAATTTACAGTGGCACAATAAAAAGAGGAAATACTCACCAGGCGAGGCAGCATTTGTGGAGGCAGGCAGATGGAGAGAGTGACAAGGAAGGGCTGTATTGCTACACCCCTGAAAACAGGCACAGCGATTGCAATAAATCCACATCTATTCATTGAATTGCATGCAACATTCCACCAAGGGCCACCTTCTGCTACATTTGGATTTTCAGAAGGCTTTTGATAAAGTCCCCCACAGGAGGTTGATGAGCAAAATAAAAGCATGCGGGATAGGAAGCAATATACTGGCACAGATTCAGGATTGGCTAACAAGCAGAAAATGGAGAGTAGGAATAAATGGGTCATTCTCAGGTTGCCTTTCTGTGGCTAGTGGGGTACCACAAGGATCAGTACTTGGGCCCCAATATACATCAATTATTTGGATGTTCACAATATACATCAATTATTTGGATGTGGGGACCAAATGTAATATTTCCAAGTTTGAGGATGATGCCTAGTTAGTGGAGAATGCATATTGTGAGGAAGATATAAAGTGACCGCAGGAGATTTGGACAGGCTTAGTGAGTGGGCAAGAACATGGCAGATGGAATATAATGTGTAAAAATGTGAGGTCATCCACTTTGGTAGAAGGAACAGACGTGCAGAGTATTTCCTAAATGGTAAGAAATTAGAAAACATAGTTGTAAAGAGGGACCTGGGTATCCTTGTCCATAAGTCACTGAAGGCTAACATGAAGGTGCAGGAGGTTATTTGGAAGGCTAACGGAATGTTAACCTTTATCACAAGAGGATTTGAGTACAGGAGTGGTGAAGTCTTGCTTCAATTATATAGAAGCTTGGTTCGATCGCACCTGGAGGACTATGTGCAGTTTTGGTCCCCTTACTTCAGAAAGGATATTATCGCCAGAGAGGGAGTGCAACTAAGATTCTCCGGACTTGTTCCGTGAATAGTGAGACTCTCCTATGAAGACAGATTGATCAAGCTGGGCCTGTATTCTCTAGTGTTTCGAAAACTGAGGGGTAATCTCATTTAAACCTACAAAATACTGAAAGGAATAGACAGGGTAGATGCAGGTAAGATGTTTCCCTTGTTTGGGGAGTTTAGACACAGGGGGCACAATTTCGAAATAAAGAGGAAGCCACTTGGGACCAAAATGAGAAGGAATTTCATTGCACAGGGTGTTGTGAATCTTTGGAATTCTCTAGCCCAGTGGGCTGTGGAATCTTAGTCATTGATTATGGTTAAGGTAGCGATTGCTAGATGTCTGATTAACAATAATGTAAAGGGTTTTCGTGAAAGTGGGTGTAAAGGGCATTGAAGTGTCCAGTCAGCCATGATTGTATTGAATGGAGGAGCAGGCTGAATGGCCTACTCCTGTTTCTATATTCATATTAACCTCATTGCTACATACAATCAGGTTCCACTGCAATGTTCATAGGCTGCACGCATCAACAGTGGTTCCAAACTGTAACTTGCTCGCTTGAAGCCAGACTGCACTGTGTAAAGTGAGGTTATGCCTGCATCTTAAATGAATTGTGGCTCACCTACCTGCTGGGGTGGTGCAGTCCATGAATCTGATCTAGGAAGCAGAAAAAAATGGCAGAGCATGGGCTTCAAGTTTTTCGGGCACTGTACTGGAAACCTTGGTGGAGGAGCTGAGGTTCTTCAGGTAGTGGAATTGCGCCCTAAACACTCTTAGTGGCCTCCTACTGAGATACCTTCTCCCTGTACTCCTCTCTCTTCCAGCAACTTGCCCTGCTCTGTGTTGTCTCTATTCATCCTTCAAGTCATACAGTGTTTTCTATAAAAATGCAGGTTCTTGCTTTCAAGGAATTGCAATAGATTTATAATAATAGTTATTGGGAAAATAAAAACCATCTTTTGTAGATTTGGAGTGGAATAGTGTCCAGGCATTCTGTGGCCCTGATCTTAGCTCACAGGATTGGAATAATTGCCATGAGCACTTTCTCAAAGCTAAGATTGTAGTCCATTAAATTAAATCTTGTAAATTCAAATATTCAATCCATAGTGCCTGGGATGCAGGTTCTATTCCGGCCTCAGGTGACTGTCTGTGTGGAGTTTGCATGTTCTCCCGGTGTCTGTGTGGGTTTTCTCCCACTGTCCAATGATGTGCAGGTTAAGTGGATTTGCAATGCTAAAATTGTCCCTTGGTACCAGGGTTATGGGGTTACAGGGATTGAGTGGGGGAATGGGCCTAGGTGGGGTGCTCTTTCAGAGGGTTGGTGCAGACTCAATGAGCCGAATGGCTTCTTTCTGCACTGTAGGGGTTCTATGATTGATTCTCCATCAGTAGGAAGGATGAGCTATGTCTGGTAAACACTGAAGTATTTGCCTTTTCATTATTCAAGCAGTCAATGAATGGGTTTGGGTTGTTTATTCAAACAAGGTCCACCAGTACCAAGACTCAGATGCCTGTGAGAGACAGATTTTAGCAGGGGCAAAATAAAAAGGGCACACATGTGCCACTGCTCTGGTTGTTGTGCAATGGAACACATTTCCAAGTGATGGCGAGGTGATAAATTTGCACAGCAAAAGTGATCCAAAAAATAAGGTTATTAGGAAGAATCAGAGAGAGTTTCAGTTCAAAGGAGAATTAAATGAAACATGAAATGAGTCAAATTTGAAAAATAAGGTAAAGCAAAACATTGCTATAAATTGTAAGGGAGTAATACAAGAGAGCATTCATTAGCATTGGGACAAACTACATTGAAAATTGATCAAGGTTTTTCCTCAGAGTGATAAATCTTCCTTTTCAAATTCTAAGGGAAAAGTTTATTGAAGGAACTCTCAAAGTACGTCACATCCACTACATTATTTTCAATGTTGTCTGCAGAACAATGCCAGCAGCGCGGGTTCAATTCCCGTAACAGCCTCCCCGAACAGGCGCCGGAATGTGGCGACTAGGGGCTTTTCACAGTAACTTCATTGAAGCCTACTTGTGACAATAAGCGATTTTCATAATCTTTCATCACATGGGTGAATAGAGAGGGAAAAAAGTCAGTGATAATTAAAATGGACCCAGATATTATATGAAAGAGTTCTGCTTCTAAAGACATGAGTTTCAGCAAAAAGAAGAAGGATCAAAGAACAATACAGCCACAGGAACAGGCCCTTCGGTTCTCCAAGCCTGTGCCGATCACGTGTCCTATCTAGACCAACCGCCTATATCTTTCTATACCCCATCTGTTCATGTGCCTATCCAGAGAAGTCTTAAAGGTCACCAACGTATCTGCCTCAACCACCTCACTTGGCAGTGCATTCCAGGCCACTGCCAACCTCTGTGTAAAAAACTTCCCCCGCACATCTCCACTGAACCTATCCCCTCTCACCTTGAACTTGTGCCCTCTTGTAATTGTAATTTTCACCCTGTGAAAAAACCTCCGTCTCTCTAGGCAGAACAATCCCAGTTTATTGAATCTCTCCTCATAGCTAATACCCTCCATACCAGGCAACATACTGCTGGTAGTTGGTGACCAGAATTGGACACAGTATTCCAAATGTAACCTAGCCAACATTCAATATATCTAACATAATTTGCTAGCTTTTATACTCAATACCCCGCCCGATGAAGGCAAGCATTCCATATGCTTTCTTAACCCCCACCATTTCCACCTGTGCTGCCACTTTTAAGGGACTGTGGGCCTGCACGTCCAGATCTCTCTGTGTGTCTATGCTCCTGATGGTTCTGCCATTTATATTATAGCTCCCATCTGAATTGGATCTGCCAAAATGCATCACCTCGCATTTGTCTGAGTTAAATTCTATCTGCCATTTCTCTGCCCAATTTTGCAGCCTATCTATCTACTGCTGTATTCTCTGACAATCTTCGTCACTATCCACAACTCCCGCAATCTTAGTATCATCCGCAAACTTGCTAATCAGACCAACTACGTTTTCTTCCAAGTCATTTATATTATATATATTACAAACAGCAGAGGTCCCAGTACCGATCCCTGTGGAACACCACTAGTTAGAACCCTCCATTTGGAAAAACACCCTTCCACTGCTACCCTCTGTCTTCTATGGCCAAGCCAGCTCTGAATCCATTTAGCTCATTCACCCTTGACCCCGTGTGATTTAGTCTTTTGCACCAGCCTGCCATGAGAGAGCTTGTCAAATGCTTTACTAAAGTCCATGTAGACAAGGTCCACAGCCCTTCCCTCATCAATCATTTTTGTCACCTCCTCTATATTGTAGAGCTTACCTCTTTCTGGCTGTAGAGTCCTGCATTAGTCCCTTACAGTACGAAGTCTTACAACACCAGGTTAAAGTCCAACAGGTTTGTTTCGATGTCACTAGCTTTCGGAGCGCTGCTCCTTCCTCAGGTGAATGAAGAGGTCAGTTCCAGAAACACATATATAGACAAATTCAAAGATGCCAAACAATGCTAGGAATGCGAGCATTAGCAGGTGATTAAATCTTTGCAGATCCAGAGATGGGGTAACCCCAGGTTAAAGAGGTGTGAATTGTCACAAGCCAGGACAGTTGGTAGGATTTCGCAGGCCAGATGGTGGGGGATGAATGGGGCCTGCGAAATCCTACCAACTGTCCTGGCGTGAGACAATTCACACCTCTTTAACCTGGGGTTACCCCATCTCTGGATCTGTAAAGATTTAATCACCTGCTAATGCTCGCATTCCTAGCATTGTTTGGCATCTTTGAATTTGTCTATATATGTGTTTCTGGAACAGACCTCTTCATTCACCTGAGGAAGGAGCAGCGCTCCGAAAGCTAGTGACATCGAAACAAACCTGTTGGACTTTAACCTGGTGTTGTAAGACTTCGTACTGTGCTCACCCCAGTCCAACGCCGGCATCTCCACATCATTAGTCCCTTACATCAGAGGTGGCAAAGCCTTCAGTCCCTCTGTTACACAAAGGAGATATTAGGAAATTGGGTCCAGAAATGAGGCCCCAATTTAGCAGGCAATTTAAGGGTTAAACAGACTGAGGGAAAATACCCTGCTAGCACAGAGTCCGAGGGATACATCCACCCTGGCTGAGTTATATTGTCCCAGTCAGACTTAAACTCGTTAGTGGGAATGCACAGGATGCCCCGGGACCATTGTTCTTTGGGGATACTCCTGCCTGACCAGCTATTAGCCCATTACAGAGTTTGATGGCCTCTTTGTCTGTCAACGGGACATTAGCTGCATATTAGTTGCATGGTTCTGTTCTTTTTTATAAACAGGAATGGGCAATCAAACAGCCGAGGAAACCCTAGCAGAGAACCTTTGTTTGAGAAGTCTTTGGAAATTGACCGAGAAAGGTCATGAAAGTTACAGAGGAGAAGGCTTTGGAAATGAACTGAGAGAGGACATGAAAGTTGCTACCGAGGCAAACTTTGAAAAATGGTTCTGAACCAATGTCCCTCACAGAAGAAAAATGGCGTTGTAAATGCAAATATTGCCTTTGTCTTCCAGTGGCAAGAGGGCTGCAAGTTCTTAAGGTGCTGTTTAATGGAAACTAGTGTCTTAAGGAAAAGAAACTACATGTAATCTGCAATAGTTAGGGTTGAAGATTAAAAGTTTAATTATTGTTGTCTTTTATTTTGTTTTAATAAAGTTAGTTTATAAAATAACCAAGTCCTATTTCTTATATTTTCACTCTTGGAACAAATCGATCTTTCCACACCGTCTTAAAAGTTTAAAAGATTGGGGCTCTGGTTCAGGCTCTTACCCACTGTTGAGAGCTGACCAGGCATCCGTAACCGCTCAGCATTCTGGAATTATCTTTCAAAACTTCTTTGCGTTATTATCTTTAACCACAGCTTTCTTCTTCAACTATGCCTTGGTCACTCACCTGAACTTGTCCCCTTCTTCATGCTCAGTGACCACACTGTCCTAGTGAAGTATCTCATGATGGTAAGGCACTGCACAATTGTAAATTGTTGCATGAGGGAGCATGGGCAAAGAAAAACAAGAGGTAGGGAGCACAAACACAGCATCTGGATGTTATTTTCAGTGAGATTATGAAATTTTCAGACGAGAAGAATAGAATCATAGAAAAGTCACAGCACTGAAGGAGGCCATTCAGCCCATCTTGTCAACACCCAGTCCAAGTTCACCCAGGTGACCTTTTTAATCCAATCTTTCAGCACCCGGTGCATAGCCCTGTAGCTGAGAGCACTTAAGGTGCAGAATCAGGGGCGTCATTCTCCGACCCCCCCGCCGGGTCGGAGAATGCCCGTTGGCCGCCGTGAATCCCGCCCCCGCCCCCGCCGAAGTCTCCGGTACCGGAGATTGGGCAGGGGCGGGAATCGGGCCGCACCGGTTGGCGGGACCCCCCGCTCAATTCTCCGGCCCGGATGGGCCGAAGTCCCGCCCAGAAATTGCCTGTCCCGCCGGCGTAAATCAAAGCTGGTATTTACCGACGGGACCAGGCGGCGTGGGCGGGCTCCGGGGTCCTGGGGGGGGCGCGGGGCGATCTGACCCCGGGGGGTGCCCCCACGGTGGCCTGGCCCGCGATCGGGGCCCACCAATCCGCGGGCGGGCCTGTGCCTTGGGGGCACTCTTTCCCTTCCGCCTCCGCCACGGCCTCCACTATGGCGGAGGCGGAAGAGACTCTCCCCACTGCGCATGCGCGGGAAACTGTCGGCGGCCGCTGACGCTCCCGCGCATGCGCCGCATTTCTGCGCCAGCTGGCGGGGCAACAAACGCCATTTCCGCCAGATGGCAGGGCAACAAACGCCATTTCCGCCAGCTGGCGGGGCGGAAATCCCTCCGGCGCCGGCCTAGCCCCTCAATGTTGGGGCTCGGCCCCCAAAGATGCTGAGCATTCCGCACCTTTGGGCCGGCGCGATGCCCGTCTGATTGGTGCCGTTTTTGGCACCAGTCGGCGGACATCGGGCCGTTGGGGGAGAATTTTGCCCATTCTCCCCCAACGGCGCGATGTCCGCCGACTGGCGCCAAAAATGGCGCCAATCAGACAGGCATCGCGCCAGCCCAAAGGTGCGGAATACTCCGCATCTTTGGGGGCCGAGCCCCAACATTGAGGGGCTAGGCCGGCACCGGAGGGATTTCCGCCCCGCCAGCTGGCGAAAATGGCGTTTGTTGCCCCGCCAGCTGGCGAAAATAGCGTTTGTTGCCCCGCCAGCTGGCGCGGAAATGCGGCGCATGCGCGGGAGCGTCAGCGGCCGCTGACAGTTTCCCGCGCATGCGCAGTGGGGAGAGTCTCTTCCGCCTCCGCCATGGTGGAGGCCGTGGCGGAGGCGGAAGGGAAAGAGTGCCCCCACGGCACAGGCCCGCCCGCGGATCGGTGGGCCCCGATCGCGGGCCAGGCCACTGTGGGGGCACCCCCCGGGGTCAGATCACCCCGCGCCCCCCCCAGGACCCCGGAGCCCGCCCACGCCGCCTGGTCCCGCCGGTAAATACCAGCTTTGATTTACGCCGGCGGGACAGGCAATTTCTGGGAGGGACTTCGGCCCATCCGGGCCGGAGAATTGAGCGGGGCCCCGCCAACCGGCGCTGCCCGATTCCCGCCCCCACCCAATCTCCGGTACCGGAGACTTCGGCGGGGGCGGGGACGGGATTCACGGCGGCCAACGGCCATTCTCCGACCCGGCGGGGGGTCGGAGAATGACGCCCCAGGTACCTTTTAAAAGAGTTTCGGGTCTACCCTCGACATAGGAACAGTCTGAGTAATTTATGCCGCTTAGGTTGTAAATGTGTTTCGGTTGTAGATTGAGTTGGACAAGTTAGAGAAAAACTAATATTCCTGTCCTTTGATCCACTTTTATATATTTGAGCTTTATAAATTCCAGGTATTGAGAGGTGGACACTCAGAGTGATAGATCAGATAAGGAACTTTGTCACTCAATAACTTTACAAAAGTAGTGTGGTGCAGCTCGAGAGTACATTTGAGTTTCAGAGCGCATAGTTTGGAGAATTCAAATAAAAATATAAAGCCCTTATATAATGCAAGGCTTGGAGCATCCAGACATGCAGCATACAGTGGGCAGAAGAAGGCCTACACTAGACAGCGATAATCAGGATCTGAAGAGCAGGCATGGCACGATGTAGGGAATGCTATTCAGCTTAATGGCTCCCAGTTAAGAGGATAAACTTTATGGATTACTTACCGAAGTTAAATGAAGGCTTAGGGAGAATAAGATTGATGTTATTGAAAGCGATTGAAGAGATTGGCCTGTCTGAGTCTCAGTTGAGGAGCCAGTGGGACTGGCAGACACATTTTAAAAATCTTTCGGCACCGGCTGAGGCTAGATACTGCGAGTATGTGTGCATTTAACTGAATCAACACCCGAGACAAAACCACAAATGCTAGGAACGACTTTAAACTGCATGTCTCGATGTTTCAAACCTCATCTAATCCAAGGATAGGGGGCAGGATTCTTTATCCAGGCGCACTAGCTTTCTGGTGCGGTGCGCCCCCGCCGACAGCGAGATTCTCCTTCCCGTCAGCTGGCAAATGGGGTTTCCCATTGGGGGCTACCCCACGCCGGCGGGAAATACCCTGGTGTGGGTGCACTGCCGGCGCAATGGAAAATCTCGCCAGCGGAGAATCCAGCCCCGGTGCTTTATATTTAATGCTCCAAATTTACACGCTTTAAGCTCAGTGGAAGACGGTGGTAGAGGGGCAATGTCACCTAACTAGTATTATAGAGACCCAAGAAACTGGTCTGGGGACATGGTTTCAAATTCCACCATGACAGCTGGTGGGATTTTAAATTCAATTCATAAAATCTGGATTTGAAAACTAATCTCATCAGTAGTAACCCTTAAGCTATCTCCAATTGTCATAAAAACTGATCTGGGTCCCTCATGTCCTCGAGGGAAGGAAATCTGCCATCCTTACCTGGTCTGGCCTACATGTGATTCCAGGCCCGCAGCAATGTGGCTGACTCTTAGCTGTCCCTGAAATGACCCAGCAAAACACTCAGTTAAAGGGCAATTGGGATGGCTGCCTTGCCAGCGAAGCCCGAATCCCATGCAACAATTTTTAAAATTCCTGGGCCGGGTTCTCCATTCCCGAGATTAAAGTATTGATGCCGGGGCAGGATTAGTGGAATTCTCTGACAGCAAAACTGGGGCCGCCTCTGGACGAATTCACCGACCGTTAAGTGTCTCGTACCAGCGTCACATGGAACACGATCGATTCCAATGAAAAACGGGTTGGGATTTGACTGGGTCGGGATTGGTGCTCGAGAGGCTGACAAGCTGCAGCCACATATTGGCACTCCCCCCCCCCCCCCCCCGCACACATACTCATCCCAGCCAACAAAATGGCCCAACGTGCCCATCCCGTTGATGGGTCGGCTGGGGCGACAGGATACCTAGCGGGGTGGCCTGGGGGGGGGTGGCCCATACAATCAGTGACACTAAGTTCACAGTGGGCAGTCAGCACGTGTGCAGTGGTGTTCCATGCCCGCCCACCCCGACCCCACAGCCCACCTCCTGGCCACCCCAGCTCCTCACCCTGGCAAAAGCCCCCTGCCAGCAACACAACTGTCAGCACCCTATGGTGAGGTTGGACATTTTCTGCACCCCCTCTCTTCCCCCTCAGCAGCTATGGCATCTGAAAACACAAGTGAACCTCGGCATCGGTAATTCCCCCCCCCCACCCCCCCGGCCTCCAGTGGAGGTGGAGAATCGCCGCGGCCCCGGAGAATTCCGGCTCAGGCCCGCTAATGATATGCCAATAGTGTTTACTGAAATTAAATGAAATGAAATCGCTTATTGTCACAAGTAGGCTTCAAATGAAGTTACTGTGAAAAGCCCCTAGTCGCCACATTCCGGCGCCTGTTCGGGGAGGCTGTTACGGGAATCGAACCGTGCTGCTGGCCTTCCTTGGTCTGCTTTAAAAGCCAGCGATTTAGCCCTGTGCTAAACAGCCCCTGTTGTACGTGCGGAGCGGAAAGCACTGATTTCGCTGCCAAGGCTCCGGAGAATTGCAAGTTGGTGTGAACCTTCTGCCCGCTACCATTTTGGCGTCAAAACCGATTCTCCGCCCAATCATGTTTTGTGTCTCCGGGGTCCGTCAATGGAGAATCCCGCCCCTTATCTCTTATATTGGGTGGATACTTCTTTCTTCTAAGCTTCCCTTTCCCACTCTTATTCACCCAAGGACTATCCAGGTACAGCTTTTTTAATGCACCATCGTCCCTCTCCCTTTTCAAGCTCTTCTCCTTTTTACAACATTCCAGTTCCTCCTTCTGCTCTTTTAAAAGTCTACTCCTTGCCGCTTCACAATCACGTTCCCTTTGCCTTACACTGATAACTTAAACCACCCCTCTTTTACGGGCTTGTCACATACTTTGTGACCAAATGGACACACGGACCCAGGGAATAACCCAATACCTCCTCCACCGAGAGAGATGGTTTCTTTACATCTTTTGTGACTGTTAGAAAGTGGATTCCTGGATCCACTGTTAGAAGAGAACATAGAATCCCTACTGTGCAGAAGGAGGCCATTAGGCCCATCAAGTCTGCGCCGTCCATCTGAAAGATCATCATGCCAAGCCCACTTCCCCACCGTATCCCTGTAACCCCACCTAACCTGCACATCTTTAGACACTAAGAGACAATTTGGCATGGCCAATCCATCTAACCCCTGCACATCTTTGGGACTGTGGGAGGTAAATGGGATTACCTGGAGGAAACCCACGCAGACACGGGGAGAAAGTGCAAACTCCACACAGATGGTCACCCAAGACCAGAATTGAACCCGGGTCCCTGGAGCTGTGAGGCAGCAGTGCTAACCACTGTGCCACCGTGCCACCCACTGTTCTACTCTAAATGTGATTGTTGCCATCCTTTACTACCTGTCTCCATTCCTTCTGTCAGGACAACTCCACTGCATCAATTCCATTGATGACCAATCCATCCACTGTTGTTTTCTTTGAATTATCTAATGTCAAAATCTTGTCGTCCAAGCTGGAATGTGTAAGGTAAATCCAGAATTTGTCGATGCCGGTCAACAAACCCAGGCACTCCTTTTCAATCTGCGCATAGCGCTGTTCTCTGAGGGTCATGGCCCGCGAGGCATAGGCGACCGGGGCCCATGATGCAGTGTTGTCCCGTTGCAGGAGTACCGCCCCAATGCCGGACTGGCTGGCATCAGTCGTGATCTTTGTGTCCCGAGTGGTGTCGAAGAACGCCAATACCGGGGCGGTGGTGAGCTTGATCTTGAGCTCCTCACATTCCTTCTGGTGTGCGGGCAGCTACTAGAATTCTGTTGCCTTCTTGACCAGGTAGCGAAGAGCTGTTGTGTGCGAGGCAAGGTTGGGAATAAACTTCCCCAGGAAGTTGACCATCCCGAGGAAGCGTAACACTGCCTTCTTGTCTGCCGGCTGTGGCATGGCTGCAATAGCTGCCACTTTGTCGGCATCCGGCCGCACCCCTGACTGGGATATGTGGACCCCCAGAAACTTGAGCTCAGTTTGGCCAAAAGAGCACTTGGCTCGGTTGAGGCGCAGGCCCTGATCTCATTTCCGTGCAAAGATACGTTGGAGACGACTGACGTGCTCTTGTGGTGTGGTGGACCAGATGATGACGTCGTCAACATAGACTCGTACCCCTTTGTTGCCCTCCATCATCTGTTCCATGATGCGATGAAACACCTCGGATGCCGAGATGATGCCACACGGGATCCTATTGTAGCAGTATCTGCCAAAGGGAGTGTTGAAAGTGCACAGCTTCCTGCTGGACTGATCCAGTTGAATCTGCCAAAACCCTTTGAGGCATCAAGCTTGGTGAAAATTTTAGCCCGGGCCATTTCGCTCGTGATTTCTTCCCGTTTGGGTATGGGGTAGTGTTCCCTCATGATGTTGTTGTTCAGGTCTTTTGGGCCGATGCATATCCGGAGCTCGCCAGATGGCTTTTTTACGCACACCATGGAGCTGACCCATGGCATTGGATCCGTGACCCGGGAAAGCACTCCTTGGTCCTGCAGGTCCTGCAGCTGCTGCTTGAGGTGGTCCGTGAGTGGTGCTGGGACTCTACGAGGTGTGTGAATGACCGGGGTGGCGTCCGGTTTGAGCCGTATTCTGTAAGTGTAGGGCAGTGTGCCCATGCCCTCGAAAACCTCCTGGTTGTGGGCGAGGAGCGAGTGGAGCTGCGCCCTAATGTCGGCATCCGGGAAATCGGACGTGCCTTCTGGAGACAAAGTGTGTATCCGCTGAACGAGGTGGAGGATCTTGCACGCCTGTGCGCCTAACAGAGAGTCAAAGAACAAAGAACAAAGAACAAAGAAATGTACAGCACAGGAACAGGCCCTTCGGCCCTCCAAGCCCGTGCCGACCATACTGCCCGACTAAACTACAATCTTCTACACTTCCTGGGTCCGTATCCTTCTATTCCCATCCTATTCATATATTTGTCAAGATGCCCCTTAAATGTCCCTATCGTCCCTGCCTCCACTACCTCCTCCGGTAGTGAGTTCCAGGCACCCACTACCCTCTGCGTAAAAAACTTGCCTCGTACATCTACTCTAAACTTTGCCCCTCTCACCTTAAACCTATGCCCCCTAGTAATTGACCCCTCTACCCTGGGGAAAAGCCTCTGACTATCCACTCTGTCTATGCCCCTCATAATTTTGTATACCTCTATCAGGTCGCCCCTCAACCTCCTTCGTTCCAGTGAGAACAAACCGAGTTTATTCAATCCTTCGAGGATCCAACTATCTCAAAAGACAGTGTGGCTGTGTATGAATTGTGTGCAACCTCGAGCTGGCAGGACCCCATGGCCGGGATAACGTTTCCGTTATAATCAACCAGCTGACAGTGGGATGGCAGAATCCGTGGTTTAACCTTCAAGGTGTGGAAGGCTGACCATGCAATGAGATTGGCGGAGGCACCAGTGTCTAAGCGGAATGTGATTGGTGATCGGTTGACCGTTAGGGTGGCACACCATTTATCGCCTGGATCAATGCTGTGCACTGGCATCGGCTGGTGGGTCCGACTTGGGGACATCCGGTTCTTGTTTATTACCGCAACGCGGAAGGGATCCCGGTCATCGGTATCACCAGTCTGCACGTCGTCAGGGTATGACTCGGTGTATGGGGGTTGAATGGCCCGCACGTCCCTGCGAGGCTGGCGGAATTGCGGAGAGTTGGCAGGTTGAGCTGCTCGACAGCAGGCAGCGTAGTGGCCCATCCTGCCACAGCGGAGGCATTGGCGCGCTTTGGCCGGACATTGCCGCTTTAAGTGTGCGGATCCACATTTGCCGCACGTCGTGACGCCATGGCGTTCATTACGCCACCGCGCATGCGTGGTGCTGTCCTGCGTAAAGCGTGCCTGCGCATCACGTCCCTCTGCATCAACGTCCCCTCTTTTGGCGTGTACAAGCGCGGGAGGCCTCGGAAAGCGTGCAAAATGGCCGCCCTCGTCCGGGCCGCGGGCCGTGAGGAACTCGATCGACTGGACCCGCTCGGCCTCATAGGACCCCTGCCGTGCCGATTCAGCCGCCTGGAATTGGGAGTACCGGCTGGTCGCATTTTCGTGGAGGACGCAGGTCTCGATGGTGGTGGCTAGGGTGAGGCGCTTTATTTTGAGGAGCTGCTGGTGTAGGGTGTCCGAGGTGACCCCAAAAGCTATCTGATCCCAAATCATGGAGTCGGAGGTGGCCTCATAGCCGCAGGACTGCGCGAGGATACGGAGGTGTGTCAAATAAGATTGTAAAGGCTCATCCTTACCCTGCAGGCGCTGCTGGAAGAGGTACCTCTCGAAGCTCTCATTAACTTCCACGCTGAAGTGTTCCACAAATTTTAGAAGGACCGTCTTGTACTTCGTCTTGTCCTCGCCTTCTGCGAATGCCAGGGAGTTATAGATGTGGATGGCGTGTTGCCCCGCCGTGGAGAGGAGGAGGGCGATCTTCCTGGTGTCCGATGCATTCTCCCTGTCTGTGGCTTCTAGGAAGAGTTGGAAGCGCTGTTTAAACAGCTTCCAGTTGACGCCAAGATTTCCAGCGATCCGGAGCGGCTGCGGCGGGCTGATGGTTTCCATCGCGCAGTATGGCGGGTTTCTGAAGAGGTGCAGGTAGGTCTCACAGTCGCTGGCGAGTTTCCAGACCTGGTATCATGTCGTGTTGGGTGTTCCGATACACAAACGAACCAACACGGTTGTGGATGGTACAACTCTGTTTTATTAATCTGTACAATAATAACTATTAACTTCTGTCTGTGGTTCATACTTCACCAGCTAACCTGTGGACCCAGCCCTAGCACTATCTTAGTGAGGCACTCAGCACATAGTGTATGTCTGAGTGGCACGCTGTGAGCTCTGTGCTCTGGGCTATCTCCTGGTAGAAAATGAGCGGGAACTGTGGTGTTCCCTGTTTTATAGTGCGTGTGCTCTCACTGGTGATTGGCTGCAATGTTGTGTGTGTGTTGGTTGGTCCAACTACCTGTCCATCAGTGTGTGTGTGTGATTGCACCATGATATGTTAATGTTGATATCATGACACTTCCCTCTCCACCATCCTTTCCCTCTATGTTTTATGTGTATGTGTCGGTGTGTGGAATGGGGTGAGTTGGAAAGGGCGTTTGGGTAAGCGGTATTAGATAATCAGTCAGCTTAATTATATTGACTGTTAAATAGTAAAAGGCTATTTGTGTTAAATTGTTTGTGGTGTTCTTTGTGTTGCTAATTTTGAAGATGGTTGGCATGGTGTTCACAAAGACCACAAATAGCTTTAAATTGAACAAAGCTATAAATTTATTAAGACTACTTAATTGGATTAGACACTTACTCCTATACAATACACAGTTGATAATAAACTTATCTACTATTAATCTCTACATATTACATTAACTATGATCTGCTCTCACTCACACTATCTTTTCTTCAGTCTTTCGTCTAGCTTTCTCCTCAACCTCTCACCCATAAGGCTTAGCATCGATGCCTTATATAGCAGTACATCTATCTCCCTCTAGTGGTTGATTTAGACATTGCATTAACCCTTACATTTCCTTACATTTATGATAACGTCACACTGTTGACTGCAGTTTATTGGGCTCAGCCAAGGCCCTCGGTTATTTTAAAATGTGACTCAAGTGGGACTGGAATTGACTGCACACTAGCCCAGGGGATCGTGACAAAGTATGCAAATATTCCACAGAGCAAATGACCAGATTTCTCATCCTGCCAAACCCGCACAAACTGCCTCCTCCTCCAATTGGTCTGTATGTCTCTTGGATTGTGCCCAGCTTCATAAACTCTTTGAGAACAAAAATGTCATTAAAGTCCATGCTGAGTGCAACCCTCTTACCCAACATGCTGCAGGACTTCAATCAATAAGTTGAGGAACTGAGGTAATGATTCGGTGTTGCATAACGAGCAGGTCATGAATTCTGCTTAAATCTCAGATCTGCAGTTCTCCTAGTTAATACGTGGAAGCTGAGACACACCCAGCTCTAACTGTGCTGTATCCAATTAGCAAAATTCCAATTTACCTGCATCTTATCTTCAAAAATGTGAAGAGCATTGTGAAGTTAAAGACAGAGAAAACACAGCTTAGAACTGAAGGATGATGACCTGAGCAATAAGCAAAATTATTCCGTGGCCATTTGTTCTGCAAGAAGAGCCCTTTTGAGGCCTGAGGAGCTTGAATTGGAATGAGTTAGTTGCGTAAATGACATTACTTTTCCTTCTATGTTTATGAATTTATATTCAAAATATAAAGATAAAGAGTAGTTCAATGAATATTTATTCAATAGCACCAATAGCTTTGGTGGGCCCAAGGGTTGAGGAGTAATTTGTATTTGGTTAATTTGCAAACAACAATACCACAGGCAGTTGGACAGCGGGTAGCTAGTTGAAGAACTGTTTAAAGTAGTACTGATTCTTTCCTCTCCACAGAGGATAGAATAATCAACAGCTCATGAAGGTGAAAATATCCATTCTGCAGTTCGTTGCAGTTTGCTCCAAAGAATACAAATGGTATTAGGATACTCCAAGGACTTCACAATCTCAATGTGTCTGCACGATAAATAATGATCAGCGTGGAGGAAATCACCAATGTAAATGTTAATTCAAACATACGCTGCTTTGGATACCATGAGGCATCATCGTTATCTTTTTCTTTAAATTGTTTTTTAGATACGGGGTGAGGTTTTCCCTTTTACAACTCCTCAATATTATATGATTCAAATGAAAAAGATGGGCAGTTTTTAAGGCAATGTTCAGATGTTAACTCCTTTCAGCTTTGAGTGATTGAAGACAATCTTTCATCAGGACCAGGAGAAAGCCAACTATCCCCTCGGCCTTATTTCACTATTTAATTAGATTACGGTTGATCTGCCCTTCAACTCCATTTGCCCATCTTTGATCCACGGCCCTTTATAAACCCAACATCAGCTCGAGATCTTCCTTTTCTTTTATTTACAATGATCAGATAATTGTTGTTGTTGTAACCAATTTGCTTTGTGCTGACGGCGTTCAGACATGTCGGTGATGGGAAATTGAGCCTGTTCATATCAAGCACTCAGTGTTAGTATTGTGCTCTCCCAGGTGTACAGCATAGTCCATTCTCAAGTGAGGCTCCTCTGCTCAGCTCCCTTATTCACCAGAAGGAAAAGCATTTGTTTGGACACAATTTCAGCATCAAAAATAAATACCCAGTTTCCTCAGAGCACAATTGTCAATTATTGCTGAATTAATAGTTTTTCAGGTATGCACCCACTAAGAATTGAATTTAAGACGAGACACAAATCCAGAAAATAGGGAGAGCGTTTTAAATAGGCGAGAAGAGGTGGGTTGGGGCCAGGTACGTCAGTACATCCAGAGACAAAGGGCGGGATTCTCCGGCCGCGTCCGCCCGCGACCGGGGAATTACGTCTGAAGTCAATGGACAGCTCCATTGTCCGCGTCTTTCCCGTGGCGTTAATGCGGTGGAATCCAATCTAAAGGATTACAGCCACAACCTGGCTCCACTGTACCAACTTTCAGCTTCCATTGTGTTTGGCTACGTGGGAATAAATAGGTCGTTGGAGTGGGTGCATTTATTAGTGCAGGTGGATGGGCAATGGAGACATAGGGCAGGAGATTACGTTCTCCCGCCAGAGGAGAATTGCTGCTGATTTGCGCCCCCAATGGAAGCGCAGGTCAGGAAGCAATTCAGTATCCGTCCCCATGCAAAATGATACACAGCGAGGAATATGAGGGATTCCTGCTATTGGACTGCCATTTTTGGTGGGACGCCCAATTGCGAAGACCCGTTGTTGGGCCCCTCTCCCCCCTGCATCGTAAAGGATCCCCCCACCCCATGAATTTCTGGGAGCCCCCTTTCCCCTAAGTATAGGGGTGTCCCGACCCCCCAGTTCAGCACTTTAAAACCACTCAAGTATGAAGGGGCATTATTGGAATGCACTTGGGGTTACAGCACTTTGAGTAGATGAATGAAGCAAGGTTCACAGCTGTTTTGTGAAAGCTGTCAATCACAGGCCACTACCAGAAATGAATGAATGGCTTGCAACTAATGGATCTGAGGGGTTTAAACACAGGTTAAAGCTGTTCTCTTTCCAGGAATGGGGACATGGTACTTCCAGGTGAATGTTACAACTGTAATCTTTTTCACTGCGCATTCTCGACTACTCTATAGCTTTCAGACAGGGGTCTTCTTTCTGGCGGGGTCTATGATAGGGGGGGGGGGCTCATTACAGGATCTCTGTGGGGGTCCATTTAGTTAGGGGATCCCTGTGGGGGCTTCCTCTAGTTAGGGCGATCCCTGTGGGGAGTTTCCTTACTTAGTGGTTTCTGTGGGGGGGGGGGAGGTTGGGAGGGGGGGAGTCTCTTTATTTAGGGGGTCTCTGGGAGGGTCACTTTAGTTAGGGGGGGTCTCTGGGGTGCCCCTTTATTTATGGGGTTTCTGGGGGTATCCCCCTTTGTAGGGAGTCTCTCTGGAGGGTCTTTTTATTTGGGGGGTCACTGGGGGGTCTAGTGGGGAAGATTGGGAATGTCTGGCATCGTGTGTGTGTGGGGGGGGGGAAGAGTGGCCCTTGGGAGGATATTGGGGGGGCAACACCCTTAAGGCCACCCTTTTGGCCCACAGTTAGGTCCACCACATTAGGGCAACATTTGTACATCGCTAATTCCCGGCCCGGAGCAATCACACCGACTGGGAGAATCTGGTGCCAGGCCTGTTAAGTGGATACAAATGGGTCATTAAGAACCCTGATCCCATCACTAGCCTGGGGGCCAGAGCATCGGTGCATAGCGGTCAATTCAGCGTCCAGCACGAACCTCAATTTTGGCTGAATGCTCGATTCTCTGCCCAATGGTGACCTGTATTGCCGGTGTCGCGTAGCAGAGAATCCAGGCCACAATTTAAGGTGAAAGTTGGAAGAAGTGAGGGCATTGTGACATGAATTTACATTTTGTCCTATTTAGTGTCTGCAATTCCCTGGGGCTTGGGAAACCTCCCTCTCCGAGTCTCCTTTTGCATCACGGTAGAATAGTGGTTAGCACAGTTGCTTCACAGCACCAGGATCCCAGGTTTGATTCCCCGCTGGGTCACTGTCTGTGCAGAGTCTGCACGTTCTCCAAGTGTGTACGTGGGTTTCCTCCGGGTGCTCCGGTTTCCTCCCATAGTGCAAAGATGTGTGGGTTCGGTGGATTGGCCATGCTAAATTGCCCTTAGTGTCCAAAAAGATTAAGTGGGGTTACTGGGTTATGGGGACAGGGTGATGGTGTGGGCATGGGTAGGGTGCTCTTTCCAAGGACCGGTGCAGACTCGATGGGCAGAATGGCCTCCTTCAGCACTGTGAATTCTATGATTCTATGATTGGGGCTTGTTTAGCACAGGGCTAAATCGCTGGCTTTGAAAGCAGACCAAGGCAGGCCAGCAACACGGTTCAATTCTCGTACCAGCCTCCCCAAACAGGTGCCGGAATGTGGCGGCTCGGGACTTTTCACAGTAACTTCATTGAAGACTACTTGTGACAATAAGTGATTTTCATTTCATTTCTATGATTCTCCCAGTGGATCTGAGCCTCTCTTTTCATTTCCTTATACCATCTCCCTGTCTGGGTGAGCTACTTCCTCAGGTTTTTTTTCTTGCTACTTAATTTTCTCCTTTCAGTCGCCTTTTCTCTCATCTATACTCCTTCTCTTCCCACTCGGTCTCCCTCATGTCCCCCCCTTCTCTTATTCTCTTCATATCAGTCGCAGAGGTCAGGAATACGGGTTGACAAATTGCTTATGGATGAAGGAACAATATGGTGGAACAGTCCCTTCTCATAATAGTACATTATACAAGAGAGTACAATAGCATGAAGTATGGAATCAGAAGAGGCCATTTAATCCACTCATTGTTCTGATGCTGTACACTTTTTGTTTGCTGTCTTAAACTTTACCTAGCTGGCTGGATGTCTGGATGGACGGACGGACATCATGGCGGCAGATGTTAAAATGTGACTAAAATGCAAATAAAACAAATAATCATAATTCATAACAGTTACAGACAATCAGTCCAATAAAAATGAAGTAAAAATTAATAAAATGATACACAATTTCAATCATTTCAACATACAAAAAATTACAACACATTTAAAAAATGCAGATTTCCTTAATTTACAAAATAAAAAATGAAAGGTTTATTGCAGTCTGCATTTTGTATTAAAGTCCATGAATCATGTGCTGTCAGGTCATTAAATTCTGAGTCATTTATATACTATTTATGAGTTTTATAAGGTAGCGGATTGGGCTGTCTCTTGATCTATTCATTCTATATTTTATTTGTGGAATGGTCTCTTTTGTCCCTACATGCATTTACGTCTTTGTGGCTCTGGTAGAAGACAGTGGCCATAGAAGGTGGGATTTATGGGTTGAAATAATTCAGTGATACCTTGAAGGCGTAGATTTGTGTCGCCGACATACTTGTTTCAAATGTTGCTGCGTCATTTCAACCTGGAGACTTCAAAAAGAAAGTAACATTTTCCCCTTTTCTTCCTCACATTTGCCTCAATTCTGGCATAATGACCTTTAACACATTGCAGCCGAAAGAAAGGCACCTTGATAACTGCTGTTCATGACGCTAAATTTGTTAGGAAAGTCAGTTTTGCACCCCTGACTACATGAGAACTGATGTTGGTCAAGGCCTGACTGGTTTAATAGTGGCTGCTCTCTCTGTCTCCCCCCCCCCCCCCCCACTCCTCCCCCACTCCTTGTCATTTTGCATCCATGTGCACCCGCTGTTATTGACCACCTTGTCATGTTTTTGACCACTTAACTGATCGCCGTAGGACTGGCTCGAGTCCCGCTTATTTAAAATCGTATTTGGGAAATTAGAACTCTCGTAATGACATATCATAACAAAACTGTGAGGCTTGAACATAAATCCTGACAATACATGCCTGCATTTTTCTTTTCAGCAAGTCCTAAATTAAGAACCAAATATTAAGTCACTTTTAAGCCAGCAAAGCTGGGAGAGAATTAGCATTTCAATTTGAAATAATCTGATTCGCAATGATTTTTATCCCTAATGACCTGGGGCTGGATTCTCCGTTTCTGAGACGAAGTATTGACGCCGACGCAGAATTTGTGGACTTCCACGGCAGCAAAACCAGCCACACACCTGGACCAATTCAGCTACTATTAAGGGGCTAGCACCGGTGCCACGTGGAACACAATCGATTCCAATGAGAAATGGTGCGGGATTCACCAGTTTTGTGATTGGCATTCAGGAGGCTGACAAGCTGCAGCCGCACTCCACACTGCACTCCCCACACACACCCATCCCAGCCAACAAGATGGCAGCACGTGGACGACGTGGAGGAGAGGCGGCTGACCCTGTATCCTGGCCCGATAAGGAGGCTGTCGGCCACCGCCATTCGCCATGCTTAGGTACAGGTGGCAGAAGCCGTGAGCGTCATAGGCAACACCATCCGGACCAGACAGCAGCGCCAAAAAAAAATGCAGAACCTTGTCAGGGCGGCCAGGGTGAGTAGACAGCACTGTGACCCTGGCACTAGCTCCTGTTCCACACACCCGTAACCCAACAAGTCCCCCCTCCACCCCCCCCATCTGGAGGGCAGACAAATCCCTACCCTGCACCACATACCGGCATCCATACCTGTTGCCATGGTTGGGTGCCCTGGCCACTGAGGCCAGCAGCTACCCACCCTCTGTGCTGCATGCTGCACTGTCTAACACTGTTGTTTTCTACCCCCCCCCCCCACCCCCCGCCCTGCCCCCGCGCCACACCTCCCAGGAGAAGGCCGCCCACAACCACCGGGAGCGGGACAAGGCAGGATAGGGAACCGCCGGATCTGCGACCCCTAACCGTGGCAGAGCAGAGGGCCGTGGACGTGTTCGGCGGCCCGGAGGATTTCGACCACAGGCGAGGAAGTGAGACCCTGCTGTCTTTCAGTTGTCCGTGACGCGTGTGTCAACCCCCACTCCAAAACGCCAGCCCCAGCCCTAAACACCCCCACACCAGCCTCTGCCCCACCCTCACCCCCACACCACTCTCACCCCCAACTCACCTTCACACCACCCCCACCCGCACACTCATCCCCACCACCCCCTGGCCCACTGTCTGAACATGCGTCTTGCCTTGTGTCTCACAGGAGCAGCTGCAGATGGGGTGGGTCTGTCCATTGTTCCCCCGCCCCCTGCCCCCTTAGACAGTGCCACAGCCGGAGACCCCCCCCCCCCCCACCCCCCCCCCCCCCGTGAACCAAGCAGGAACGAGGATAGCAGCTCGGATGGCAGCCATCTGCCCGAGACTCAGATCCCGGAGCTCAAGTAGGAGATTGACACTGGTTTTCTGTCACAGCTGTCTCCAACGGCCCAGAGACACTCACCTCGGTTGGGCACTTTTGGCACTCAGCACACAGCTGCTCCGATACAGCAAGTGGAGGTAGGAACTCCCGAGGAGGCGGACGGTCGGTTGGCGGTCCGACACTAGGGACTAGCTGCCATCCAGATGGGTTTCAGGCTTCTGGAATGGACAATCCCATCGATTTGCAGTCGCAAAGCCAGGAACTGTACGAGGGGTTGTCGGCGAGCTGCACCTGCAGCTGTCGTTGGAGGAGTCCAACCATGTGTAACAGCAGGAGGTTGTGCCGACCATGCGTGCCACCCAGGCCAACATCGCACAGGTGGCGTCCGCAGTAGATGTATTGGGGCGGCGGGTTTTGCTATGGATCAGCATATCCAATGCCTAGGGCCTCTTCACTAAACTGCCCAGCACAGGGTTGCCGCCTCACAGGCAACCATGTGCCAGAACCATCTGGAAATCACAGCTGCGCTCCTGAGCGTGGCCCAGTCACAGCAGGCCATGACTTGGAATGTCGGCGGCATTGCCCTGGCGCTAACTGATGTGGCATAGACAGAGATACAAATGGAGGTGGCCCAGCCCCAGAGGGAGGTGGCGCAGTCACGAGCTGATGTAATGTAAACCCAGAAGGTGGTGGCACAGTCGCAGCATGATGTGGCGCAGTCCCAGATGGAGATGGTCCACTCCTTGTGCTCCATGGTTGGGACCAGAGCGAGCCTCCAGGGACTGGCAGTGCATGATGTTAGGGGAGCCTCAGGGGATTGCTCAGCTTGCACCCCTGTCCCATGGAGTAGCCCAAGAGCCATCTTGCACCCCGAGGGAGGGGGAGGTGCTGGGGCCCATGCCGGTGACTCCCAGAGGGGAGGTACCGGAACACTGTAACAACTCAGACCCCCCCCCTCCTGTTTCTGGTGCATCTGGCCAGTATCCCCATCCCCCGCCCATTGGTGACTCTGGAGGCAATCAGAGTGTCCCTTGCACGTTAACCCTGTGCTCATAGGTGCTCATCGGGAAACATGCACCTGCACCCGGGGCATCCCGTAGATGGTGGAAAACCCTGCTGCCCAGGCATCCTGGTGTGCTCGGCCCACATTGAAGTGGATGTATTGAGCTGCCTGCACATATCGAGCCTCCGTGATGGTGCGGATGCAGTGGATTGTGCTGGAGAGGAACCTATGCACCGAGGTTTGTGGGACCCCGGGCAGGTCCTCACTCAGTGCCTGGAAGGAACCTGTGGCATAAACGTTCAGGGCAACCGCCACCTTGGCGGCCACTGGTGAAGGGTGTCCTCCCCCATACCTCCACGGTGCCAGGTGTGTGATGATCTGGCAGATATGTTGCACTGTCTCCCTGCTCAGTCAGTGTTTGAAGTCATTCCCGGTCCGGCACACCTTTGAATGACAGGTGCAGCTGGTACACACGAGGCCTCATGCGGCACCTCCTTGGCACTTCCTCCTCCTCGGCCTTTTGGGCAGCTGGCTCTTCATTGGGCGGCTGCCTCTGTTCCTCTCCAGCACGCTCCACTGCTGACCGCTCCGCTGTTGCACGCTCCGCTGCTGCAGCTTTGTCCTCCTCGAGCACCTCCATCACGTACAGCCGCATGGCATCGCCCAGGGCTGTGGCAACTAGCAGGAAGGCCACCATTGCTGGTTTTCCAAGAACCATTTTCTGTAGGGGGTGATAGGCTGATGTGAGCATGGGGCATATCCTTATGCCCAACCAGGTACAGTGGGCTACATTGTGGCACTGGTTGGCACTGCGGACTCCACTCCCGCATGTCCCCCACCCACCCACGATCTCCACACCCCTGGCCCCGTCATTGCCCAGTACCATGGGGGCCTCTGGCCCTGGAGCTTGTCCCTGCTGCCAGGGGTACCATCGGCTGGCACTGCCCTTGCCAGGGGTATGCTCCATGGCCCCCGCCTTGGATAGGCCACCTGGTGATCCCTCCAATGTGTGGGGGATTTGGCGGGGGTTGGGGTGCAGGGGTGGTGTTATAACCTGCCTGCTTACCACTGACTGGGGACTAATGGCAATCCTACAATCCTTAGGGAGTATGAGCTTCCCCAATGAGGGGGTGGAGAAATCATTAGCAGAGTCTCTGCATAAATAGAGCTGGCCAGTATGGAACCAGCTAGAGAGAGGAGTGAGCAGCAAGAGAGTACTGCTGCTACTATTGTGTATATATATATATATATATATATATGTATGTAATTATAAACAAATGTTATTCTACAATTCGTGCTGGATTCTTCGTGGCCCTCAGAAAACTGGCGACGAGGGTTAAAGTGGATATCTGTCTAGGCTGCTGAAGCCACCTCCCTGGATTTTTGTTCGGTACAGGTTGGAAGTTTTTTTTCTATTACACCATGCCTCTGTAAAGACGTTTGGATGTCTTTGATGCTGTGCTGGAAAGTTGGAAGCAGTATGCACAACGGATGCGTTACTATTTCCAGGCAAACAACATCACCGAAAACGAGCGCCAGGTGGTCATTTGGCTCACCGCGTGCGGCCCGCATACGTTTGGTGTGATTAGGAGCCTTAAGTAACTAGCTGTGCTGGACACCAAGACGTTTGATGAACTTGTGACCTTAGTGAGGCAACATTTTAACCCAACCCCCTCCAGCGTTACCGGCTTAATACTGCTGAGTGGATCCCAGGAGAATCCAGGAGTTTCTATCCAGGCTACGCAGGATTGTGGAATACTGTGACTATGGTGAGACCTTGTCAGAAATGTTACGCGACCGTTTGGTTTGCAGTATTAATAACGCGGCCACCCAGAGGAAGTTGTCAGCCGAGCCAACATTGACTTTGCAACAGGCCATTCAAATAGTATTGACTTGAGAGAGTGCAGAACGAGGAGTGCAGGAGCTACAGGGAATGGAGGTGCATGCTTTGGGGCGCAACCCCTTCCGTTCAAAAGCGTCTCCCCGCACCCCTGCCGTACCTTGGGCGGGGCTGCGTCCGGATTGACGCCAATGGCCGCCGGACGTTCCTCCCCGAAGGGAGCCTTCTCCAGAACCGATGGATGAGGAGGCATGTCAGTGTCAGACTTGTAGGCACCGACCCCGTCACGGAAGGTGGTCCTGGGGATGCCAGACGCGCTGTCGTTCCAACAGAAACTGGGGCCAGCCCAGGGGCTGTACCTTCCATGTGGATGAACCTGCAGCGACTATTCCCGAGGTCGTGGAGACGGAGGACGACTGCCTGCAGCTGCATTGAGTGGCAAATCCCCGTGTGCCCCCATTAAGGTGACAGTACGGGTCAATGGTCACCCGCTTGAGATGGAGTTGGACACTGGCGCAGCCGTCTCCGTGATCACCCAGAGGACATTTGACCGACTTAAGCAGGGTATACAGACCCTTACATTAATCGACACACAGGCCAGGAAGGACACCTACACGGGGGAACCATTGGACATTGCAGGAACGACGATGACACCTGTTGTTTATGGAGGCCCGAGTGGCGCGTTTCCCACTTATAGTGATGCGCGGCGACAGGACCAGCCTGTTGGGTCGGGACTGGTTGCGCCATTTGTGACTGCAGTGGCAGCACATCCTCCAAACAGATTCTGGAGGGTTGATGGAGGTACTAGGACGGTACCCAGGTGTATTCCAGCCCGGTTTGGGGAAAATAAAAGGGGCCATAGCCCGTATCCAAGTCGAACCAGAAGCCACGCTATTTCTGGGCGCGCCCGGTGCCTTACACTTTGCTCGAGAAGGTAGAAGGGGAGCTCACTCGTTTGGAGTCCTTGGTACTCGAAGGCCCGTCCGTTTCGCTGACTGAACAGTGCCAATTGTACCAGTAATGAAGCCAGATGCCTCAGTTCGCTTGTGCGGCGACTATAAACTTACAGTGAATACGGCTTCCCAGCTCGACCGATATCCAATGCTTCGCATAGAGGATCTCTACGCGAAGCTTGCAGGCGGACTCTCGTTCACGAAATTAGATATGAGTCACGCCTACTTACAGTTGGAGCTGGACCTTGCTTCCCGGCCATATGTAACTATTAATACACACCGGGGTCTGTGTGAATATACACAGTTGCCCTTTGGAGTATCCTCTGCGTGCGCTATCTTTCAACGCGTCATGGAGGGCATCTTGAGAGGTTTACCGCGTGTCGCTGTCTACTTAGACGACGTTTTGATTGCAGGGACATCGGAGCAGGAACATTTGGAAAATTTGGAGTCTGTCCTTAGACGCTTTTCAGGGGCTGGAGTCCGTTTACGTCCTACAAAGTGCGTCTCTCAGGCGAAGGAAGTAGTCTACCTGGGTTATCGGGTGGACCGGGAAGGTTTGCACCCCGTCACAGAGAAGGTGCGTGCAACTCAACAGGTCCCTGTCCCGACTGTGACACTTCGCACCTTCGTTCTTTCTTGGCCTCGTAAACTATTGCGGGAAGTTCCTCCCCAATCTGGCAACTACACTGGCCCCATTGCACCTTCTGCTAAAGAAGAATCACACCTGGGTTTGGGGTCAGCCGCAAGAAACCGCTTTCCGGCGGGTAAAACAACAATTGTCATCGTCTAGGTTACTAACCCACTATGATCCTGGAAAGCCTTTGCTCATCATGTGTGATGCATCCCCGTATGGTATTGTGGCCGTCCTGTCCCACAAGATGGAGAATGGGGCCGAGCGGCCGATAGCTTGCGCCTCCCGCATCAACGGGCTTCACCTGACAGCTATCCACCCCTTCTTTGGGGGCTAATACGGCGCTGGATTGGTCTCCGCAGCTCCAGCACCCGAAAGCCATGCGCCGCGGCCGGCACTAGTTCGCACATGTGCGCCACAAAGGCGCGAGTTCGCGCAGGCGTGTGGCTTCCTACAGGGGCCCGGCGTGGAGGAACATAGGCCCCCATGGAACCAGCCCACCCGCCGATCGGTAGGCCCCGATCGCGGGCCAGGCCACCGAGGAGGCCCGCCCCTGGGTCGGATCCCCCCGCCCGCCCCTCCACTAGGGCAGCCCCTGCAGACAGAACTCCGAGGTCCCGGCGGGTGGGACCATACGTAACCCACGCCGGCGGGACTCGGCTGAACTCGGCAGGCACACGCCCCGCCGAGGCCCGGAATATCAATGGGGAGGCGCTTTCAGTAGCCCCCAACCAGCACGGCGGGGATCCCGCAGGCGCCCTCCCGGGGTTTCTCCAACCCGTCGCGGGGTCGGAGAATCCCGCCCATCATGAGTCAGTGTCAATTAATTGGTTCAACCAGCTCCCCATCTCAATAAAACATCTCATGATTATTTAGTCTGTCAGAGATGTTCCCATCACTGCTGCAGATTTCTACCTAATATTTCTTAAACCCATTTTTCAAGCTCATACTGAAACAGTCAACTTCATCATCTCCTTAAAATAAAGTCTTACAAACCATTAGTGAGAAAAGGGACTAAAAATCTTTGGAGATCATCATTCTCACTATCTTTTATTTAAATGCATTGAAGGGATCTGTTGCATCGCTGACTAGGCTAGCATTTATTGCCCATCCTTAATTGCCCTTGAAAAGGTGGTGGTGAGCTGTCTTCTTGAATCACTGCAGTCCCTGTGGTGTAGGTACACACACAGTGCTCTTAGGAAGGGAGTCCCTGGATTTTCCCACAGTGAGAGTAAAGGAGTAGCAATATATTTCTAAATCAGGATGGTGAGTGACTTGGAAGGGCAAGTCCAGGTGGTGGGGTTCCCATGTGGATCCCCATTATTGAGGATGGGGTTATTTGTGGACCCTCCTCAGCCAGTGAGTTGTTTGAATGCCCACCATCATTCATGACTTGATGTGGCAGGACTACAGAAATTAGATCTGATCTGTTGGTTGTGGAATCACTTAGCTCTGTTTACCAATTGCTACTCATGCTGTTGGCAAGTAACCCTGTGTTGTAACTTCACCTGGTGTTTAGGTCTGCCTGATGCTGCTTCCTGGATGCCCTCCTGCACCATTCACTGAACTAGTTGTCTCACTAAGATAGCCAGTGCAGATTTTTGTTATTATAATGATTTAACACCTGGGGCTTTTTTACTGTACAGGGAGGTTTTGCGGCACAGTAGTAGTGCCCATACTGCTGGACAAGAAGCCAAGGTTCGTTGGTCATGGAAGGATGTTCATAGCATGATTCAATGGGCTGATAATCAACTTGGGAATCCTTTCACTTCTTCCTTATTATTCCCCAAAGGGTAAAAAATAGTGTGGATGTGAAGATACACTTTATAGAATACTGTATGGGATATCAATTGCACAAAAGAGATTGGATAAATACTTGTTGGGTTCATTAATTAAGATGATGCAGATGAGAGGGCGGCACAGTAGCACAGTGGTTAGCACTGTTGCTTCTCAGCGTCGGGGATCCGGGATCGATTCCCGGTTTGGGTCACTGCCTGTGCTGAGTCCGCATGTTCTCCCCGTATCTATTTGGATTTCCTCCGGATGCTCCGGTTTCCGCCCACAAGTCCCGCAAGAGGTGCTATTAGGTGAATGAGACATTCTGAGTTCTCTCTCAGTGTACCTGCACAGGCGCCAGAGTGTGGCGACTAGGGGATTTTCACAGTAACTTTATTGCAGTGCTAATGTAAGCCTACTTGTGACACTAATAAAGATGAAGATCTGGGGCTGAATTCTCCGCTGTCGGGATGCTCAGTTTTGCCGGCAACCCCGGGGATTTTCCGACGGCGTGGGGCTGCCCCACAATGAGAAACCCCATTGACCAGCTGGCGAAATGGAGAATCCCAACGGCGTGCTGAACCAGAAATCTGGCGCGACGGGACGGAGAAACCCACCCCTGTTATATATATGTATATCGCTTGTGTATGAATGCTCTGCTCAAAACTAACTGAATCTCCCTGCAGCCTCACGGCACCGAGGTCCCAGGTTCGATCCTGGCTCTGGGTCAGTATCCGTGTGGAGTTTGCACATTCTCCCCGTGTTTGCGTGGGTCTCGCCCCCACAACCCAAAGATGTGCAGCCTAGGTGGATTGGCCACATTAAATTGCTCCTTAATTGGAAAAAAAATAATTGTACTCTAAATTTGTAAAAAAAAACTAAGTGAGTCTCAGCCTGGGTCACATGACAGATTTCCCTTCTAATGATGTTATGCTATAGCCCTTAAAGGCATATTCCAACTTTCACCTTTCTTTTTAAACATACTTTTTCTGCTTCCAAAGAAGTAGAACTATTTGCATGTTAATGTTTAGTTACCATTACTTAAGTTCAGAGCTGTTGAATCTATGAATGTCTCAAGCATAAAGGCAATCTGCTGCTCCACACAGATCTTGTGATGGTTTCTTTATTTGTGCATAGTGATCTGTGAGATTGTCATTCTTGGATGGTGTTCCTGGCTGCATTTAGAACAAGGAATAAAGAAAGGTACAGCACAGGAATATAACAAAGAAAGAAAAAAAAATACAGCACAGGATCAGGCCCTTCGACCCCAAGCCTGTATCGGTCATGAGACCACCTTGGCCAAAATCCTCAGCACTTCCTAGTGCTGCACCCTTCAATACCCATCCTATCCATGTTCAGACCCTTCGGCCCTCCAAGCATGCTGCCCATCCAACCGAAAACCTTCTACCCTTCCCGGGTCCATATCCCTCTTCCAATCCTATTCATGTATTTGTCAAGATGTCCCTTAAACATCTTGTCCTCGATGTAATAGGATTGTACAGTGGTTGCGGAGCTGGGATCAATTGGATTTGCCCTTCCTTACACCTCACTATTGTGCCTTTATGCATGATGATTTCATGGGACCTTGGTTCCGGAAAATTCCTTGTCACCTCAGTTGGTCAACACATACCTTCTCTATGACACTGGATTTGCTGACCCAACAATTATTAGGAAATTCTGTAGCTGCCTTTTTATTGTGCTCATTTGTCACCTTCTCTTAGAAGTTAGCACAAAGAACCACTGATTCCACATGAAGTTTCTATCCATTCCGAGTCGAAAATCACATCTGACCTCTTTCACATCCATGACACTGACTTTATCATCGTTGAGTACTTTACCAAGTACCCCATTATTTGATAATTGCACAGTGGAATATTGATCACACTAATTCCTCTCCTCATTACTCAAGGTCTAATAGCCCAGCCAAACAGAAGATTTAACTGGTGAATTCCATAATTTTCAAATGAAGACAAACGAGTGACATTGCAGTGTTACAGCAGAGAGCGATATGTTTAAGTTCACTATTCTATCGCTACCAGAGCTTATGTTTGGCAGACCAGTGTGTATCTATTTACCTATTATTACTCAGTCTACTATCTCAGAAACTAGAGAGCAATTCGTAACACTACCAGACAGGATGACCAACCTGCATGAAGAAAATACAGGTGCAGAATTGGCAAGTTTAGGCGAGGACAAGTTTGCATCCAGGGTCCCAAGTGGCAACCAGTCAAGTTGACAAAGATTTGTTTTCATAATAATAAATCATAATCGTTATTGTCACAAGTAGGCTTACATTAACACTGCAATGAAGTTACTGTGAAAAAACCCTAGTCGTCACATTCCAGCACCTATTCAGGTACACGGAGGGAGAATTCAGAATGTCCAATTAACCTAACAGCACGTCTTTCAGGATTTGTGGGAGGAAACTGGAGCACCCGGAGGAAACCCACGCAGACACAGGGAGAACGTGCAGACTCCGCACAGACAGTGACCCAAGCCGGGAATCGAACCTGAGACCCTGGAGCTGTGAAGCAACAGTGCTACCCAGTGTGCTATTGTTCCCCCTGAAGCAAGGTCCAATGGAATTATTAAACACAAAGGTACAATGATAAAATGTAACCAAGGACAAATCAGATCCAATACAGCTCCTCAAACACCATGAATCAAGGATAAGATCCCAAATGCAACGAGCAACAGCTTTCAAGAATGACAATCCCACAGATTCCTATGCATAATTAAAGAAAGCTCCAGATAAGGTTCCCATCAGTAACATTGGACATACCAACAGATTACCTCCACACTTCAGAGATTCATAGACTGTTAAATTCTGTGCACTTCTGTAAAGGTAGCTCAACATGAACACGTATTGTAAATCAATATGTTTCTTTGAAGGGAGGAATTATATTTAAAGAAAGAAGGGGATGTTATGCACCATGAAGAAAAGGCAGCATAACATGACTAGAATGAAAGTGTATCATATGATCCCATCTTAGTTTCTGTTTTGCCTTTGAGCAGAACACACACACACACATCTGTTGATATCTTCAATTTTCCTATCTTTGTAAAAATATTCTAATATGCCTAGACTAAGTAAATGAACCTACAATGTCTTTACACAATTCCTTCTGAGTGATTGGTATTTATATAATTGTAACAAGGTGGCATCCCACCTGTTGGTGATTTTGTTCCAGTTTTCAGCAGCGAAATAAATATCCTGGGACACTGGCTGAGGACGGCTAAAATTAATAGTTCTTCTGATAGAATGGAGGGATGTGTGTTCTTTCAAATGAACAAAATGGGGAGTTTTCTTTTTCAAATTCTGCAATATAATGTTGATGTGAACCACCAGAATTATAGTTAAAGTGTCAAAGGCAGACTGGATCCAGAGGAGCAGGCTGGACAGACAACTGGAATGTCGGAGAATGGGATTTCCCATTGAATCAATGTTCCGAAAGGTTCGTCTTTTGCCAAATCGAAGTGGCTCTGCAGGAATGTTCAGTATTTCAGGAAAGTGTGTCCAACTTGGGCGAAGTCAACAATGTGAGCGGAGATTGGGGTTAAAATCACGCTGCTTTTCCAAAATGAAGTTCGGGTTCATATTTCCACTATGGATGACTGCATAATTGCAAGGGTTAAACCTCTCCATGAACCAGCACATTTGACCATCATAGTGAAGCATATTTTTTGACGTACTCAAGAGTGGTGACGTGCCACAATTTTATTCATAAAGCTGAAAATAAGTTAATCACAGAAGAAAACATATTTTTTTTAAATGAAGAGGCAATTTAGCGTGGCCAATTCACCTACCCTGCAGATGTTCAGGGAGATATTAAATCCCTCCCAATACAGTATATTCCTGAGAGGAACAGTAATTGTAAAAGGGAGAAAAGCGTTCCATGACTAAACAAGGAAGTCAAGGAATCCACATAAAGGCAAACACTAGGACATACTATACTGCAAAAGCTAGTGATGATCTGGAGGATTTGGAGAACTTTAAGGTTCAGCAAAAGGCTTCTAAAAATTAAATCAAAATAACGAAGATGAACTAAGAAAGGAAACAGCAGGAAATATAAACACTGATACCAAAAGCTTTTGTAAGTATATAAAGAGGAAGAGAATAGCTAAATGTTGGCCTTTAGAGGACGATACTAGTGAGGTAATAATGGGGAACACAGAGATGGCAGAGGCACTGAAAGAATATTTTGCCTCTATCTTCATGCTGGAGGATAATAATTTTCCAAAAATTTCAGTTAATGCAGAGGAACTTGGTGCAATAACTATAACTGGGGAAATGGTATTGAATAAACTAATGAGATTAAAGGCAGGTGTCTCCAGGACCTGATGGACCTAAGGTATTATGGCAGGTGGCAGTGGAGATAGTGGACGCATTGGTGATGTTCTATCCGAATTCCCTGGGTTCTGGAAGAGTCCTGATGGATTGGAACCACGCTAATCTGATGCCCCTTTACAAAAAGGGAGAGAGGCAAAAAGTAGGAAGCTATAGATGGGTTAGCTTGGCCTCTGTGGTGGAGGAGTTGTTGAAATTAATCTTTCAGGAGGAGATGACTGAGCATTTTAAAGACAAAGCTCAATCTACCATTGTCAGCATGATTTTATGAAGGGTAAGTCATGCTTGACAAACTTGCTTGAGTTTCTTGAGGACGTAACCAGCATGGTGGGTGATGGGGAACCTGTGGATGTGGCTTATCCCGACTTCCAGAAGGTGTTTGACAAGATGCCGCATAAAAGCCTAATCCAGAAGGTGAGATCGCAGGCAATTGGGGTTACAGTACTAGGTTGGATTGAGGATTGGCTGACTGACAGGAAGCAGAGGTTCTGGATAAATAGGTCCTCCTCTGGCTGACGAACTATAACTAGCAGGGTGCCGCAGGAGTCAGTCCTCGGACTTCAACTATTTACAATCTATGTAAATGTCAGTCAAGCCGTTTGCTTTGTCCTGGATGGTGTTGAGCTTCTTGAGAGTGGTTCTGGAGCTAAACCCATGCAGATTGTTGCTGAACTAATCAAGATTTAAGGCAGTGCCTTTCACTACTTTTCATGATACTGACAATCTCACATTGGCTCACTGTGTAACTGCGACACGGTCAGATTAGACAGCTTTTCTTTATCAACATTGCATCTCCTGTCTCTAGACACTGTCCTTCAAAGAATCACATGTACATAATCGAGCCACTTAATGTGTGCTATTTAGTGACAGATCATGTTTCCCTGCTTGTCACTGTTATGTCTACAGGGAACATTATTGACACTGGCAGAATCACAGTAATCCTCAACTTTAGTCTCTGCTCAGGAGGCCTCATTCTCAATATTTTTCAGTGTTTAGAAAGGACACAGATAGAAAAGAACAAAGTCATACATTGAAGTGATCAGCCTGAACGAAGAACCCCTGCTTGTTGACTTTGATTCAGCATCTGACCTTTGTGAGTTTCCTTTGTGCTTTCAATGGTCCTTGATCGCTACCTGGTGATCGTTTAATCGGAAAGGTGTTATTCTGCCCAGAACAAAATGCGCTTTATTGGAATTAGAGAATTTGTGAGGGTGGGAAGCAGGGAAATTGAAAGCGTTGCGTGAAATCCATTGAGCTAATTGGGAATGCCCTATTTGGTTAAAAAAAAACGGCTTCATTCTGTAGCATGCCAATTAGCAAGGGTGAGTCAAACCTGCACTGGATTGAAAAGTGCAGACGGGCCAGTTAAATTGATACTGCATCAGGAAATCTCAAGCGGTGAACTACGCAGAGAAATCAACTTCCTTTTTTAAAACATTTCACCCAGAAGCAGGAGATGGCGTGTGCAAGCCTTTGTATTCAAAATATATGATAAATTTAGAACGATTTCAGCTTTGCTGAACGTCAGTGCCTCAAACTATTCTGAGCCATCGGGATCTTGCGTGACTTTTAGACAGGCTCCCTGGACAGCTGCGATTAGGGCAGTTTAAATTTCAGCATGGTGAAGAACCTAACAAGCAGAGACGTGTAGGAATGCAGACGTTGCAAGTTACAAATCAAAGTTGCAGGACTTTTTTTTTAATGATCCGCACAAACATTTGCGATTGGACATTTATTTCGTGGCATTAGGCATGAGGGTCTCACTTGGCTCTTAATAGAACTTGTGTAAAGTAGCTAGACGTGCTCAAGGATCTACACAGATACAAATTGTTGCTCAGGAATGGACCCATCCAACAGTAAAATGTAAATTCCCTTGCCTCTTATCAAGTTATCTCTGCCACAACTCTGATTTTACCGAAGTTTTAGTACCGTCTAAGCTTAGTAGAGAGTAAAAACTGGGAAGTCTTCTTGCTCCTAATCACTATCCAGTCATTCCTGTTGGGAAATCTGCGTACTCACATCAGATGCCAGGTCAGGTGTGGACAAATTCTGACTCAGTTTTAATAGTTTGCATGACTTAACAACCTCTTCACACTCTACAATCTAGACTTGAGAATGAAGAAGGTGCAGAAGGGCTGTCATCAGCCCTGAACCTGCACCCCAGGAAGGGTCCATGATCTCCAGAGGAAATTGCAAGGAAGAAAAAGGCTGTATTGTGATGCTGCTGACAGAATTATTGATGGATGTTCTGTTCCAAACCAGTGCAGTTTGATCAGACTAGCTGGATGTCAACAGTGCTTTTTATTTTCATTCATTGTTGTCAGTATTGTTTATTAGGTGTCGAATTCAACAGGAAAAATAGATCTGTGCTCTGTCGGTAAAACAATATCAAATCATTCTTAATGGTTGGCATTTGTAACTGTTACGGTTGCCTGCTTTTAAAACTGACTCTTGAGAATTCAGCTTCAAAAAGTGCTGATAGGATGATTTGGAGAAAATGTAAGGCATTAAAAACTTACAGGGTTCCTTCATGTTTTGAACAAAAAGCAGCCACAATCATATCTAGATCCCCCCCCCCCCTTCCCCCCTCCACCCTCATCCACCACCTCATCACTCTACAGGGATTGACAATAACTCCTGTGTTTGCAGCTTTTATTTTTGGACTGTAGATAAAAGGCTAGCAAGATAGCTCCCATTGATGTTCAAAGTCTCATCCTTTTACGCTCATGTCTCTCCATGGTCTCGCTGCTCTCTATCCCGGTAACTTCCACCAGTTCCCTTCTGAGACGGCAGCGCTCCTCCAGTTCTGACCCCACTAAGGCACCTGCAAGAGGCCGGTCCACCTGGCGCGGGCTCAAGGGATTTAGGGAACTACACTAACATGGATTGAGGATTTGTTAACCAACATAAAACAAAGTTTACAGGGAATAAAGAAAGTGCCATTTTTGGACTGGCAAGGTATATTGCTAGGATCAGTATTTGGGAGTCAGCTATTTGCAAACAATGTCATTGACTTAACGACAGTTCTGAACAATTTTTTGATGTTTTTATTACTATGGTAAAGTTGCCAGATAACTAAATTATTGTTGTCAAACTTTTAGTTGGCCCTTCAATCACAGTGGGTGAAAGTGGAACAAGAGAGATGGAAGGAAAAGGTCAGTGAAAAATTAATAAACTGAGGAAGATAATGTAGAGAATTAAAAAGTATGTATTTTTGACTTCATTTATGGGATGCGTGCTTTACTGGATAAGTGGGCATTTATTGCCCATCCCTATTTCCCCATGAGAAGGTGGGGGTGAGCTGCTTTATTGAACCACTGAAGTCCCTGAGGTGTAGGTTCGGGAGAGAGTGCTGTTCGGGAGAAAGTTTAAGGATTTTGACCCAGCAACAGTGAAGGAATGAAATAAAATGAATGAAATGAAAATCGCTTATTGTCACAAGTAGGCTTCAAATGAAGTTACTGTAAATCAGGATGGTATGACTTGGAGGGAAACCTCCAGGTGGTGGGGTTCCCAGGTATCTGCTGCTCTTGTCCTTCTAGATGGTAGTGGTCGTGGATTCTTAAGGTGCTGTCTAAAGAGTGGTGGTGAGTTTCTGCAATGCGTCTTGTAGACGGTACACACTGCTGCAACAGTTCATCCTTGGTGAAGTGAATGAATGTTTGTGGATGGGGCGTCAATTAAGCGGGCTGCTTTATCCCTAACTGGTGTAAATCTTCTTGAGTGTTGTTTGAGTTGTACTCATCCAGGCCAGTGGACAGTATTCCATCACACTCCCGACTTGTGCCTTGTAAATCGTGGACAGGCTTTCGGGAGTCAGGAGGTGAGTTACTCACACAGGATTCCTAGCCTCTAACCTACTTTTGTAGCCATAATATTTATATGGCTAGTCCAGTTCAGTTTCTGGTTAATTAAAAAACCCCAAGATGTTGATAGTGGGGGATTTAGTGATGGTGAAGCCATTGGATGTCAAGAGCAATGGTTAGCTTCTCTCTTGGTGAAGATGGTCATTGCCTGCCACTTGTGTGACGCAAATGTGACTTGCCACTTGCCAGTCCAAGTCCAAGTCTTGCTGCATTTGGACATGGATTGCTTTAGTATCCGAGGATGTGTGAATGGTGCTGAACATTGCGCAATCACCAGCGAACATACTCCTTCTGACCTTATGAAAGATGGAAGGTGATGAAGCAGTTGAAAATGTTGGGATCAAGGACAGTACCCTAAGGAACTCCTGCAGTGATGTCCTGGGACCGAGATGATTTATCTCCGAACACCACAGCCATCTTCTTTTGTGCCAGGTATGACTCCAACCAGTGGAGAGTTTGATTCCCACTGACTTCTGTTTTTCTAAGGCTACTTGATGCCACATTCAGTCAAATGTTACCATGATGCCAATGATAGAAACTATTACGGAAATGATTAACAATTACGCCAAATCAGAATAAAAATGGATATTGATATGTTGCACTTGTTATGACCAGTTGAGAACAGGTGAACTGGCTCCCCTCCTTTTAACCTCCACAGTTGGTCACGACAAAGCTTTAAGTTCTGTGTTAACACAGATAAGACTTTTACAAATCAGAATGCAATCCCCCCGAACCGGGTGACCTGCTTATTCAAAAGAAAGAGAGCAGCCCTTGTCTTGTTTCCTGTGCTGAGGTTTTTCTGCAAATCGCCCACCAATCTCTCTCTCTCGCGGCTGGCAGGCTTGCCTTAAAATTCTTCACCCATTGTGTATTTCCAAGAGGTTTTGAGTGGACCAGTCTGTGCAAGCTGTTATCTAGGACTTAATGTCTCTTTCACAGACAGTTAGGAGTTTTGATGGGTGACAAGGTTATAAGAAATGTCTCTCTCTTCACACTCCCTCGACGGTGAGCTTCTCACATTCACCCTGGAGTGAGGCCTTGCATGTTTTAGCAGTTTGCTCTGTCTCAGTTCAAACTGCAAAATTTCCAGTCAGTTTAAAGTTGAAAACTCATATTTTCAAATGTAAAGGGCCAAAGCCTTATCGCACTAGAAAATAATACTTGCATACATAGTCATATTTCAAAGAAAATGTTTCACTGGGGTTGAGATCAATTAGGAAAACAAGAAAAATAACATAGGCATGTAATGGCTAAGATTCTGGGTGGAATTCTCCCAAAAAAGGCTAAGGCTGCAATTCTTTGGCTGTTCGCTGGTGGTGGGAATCTCTGCTGCCGCTGGCAGCGCACTCCCGGCAACATGGGGTTGCTTTAATGGAATTTGCAATTGGTAGAAACTGGAATCTGGGACAGAGAATCCTCCATCACCAGTGAAGCCCGCACCTCCTTGTCCTGCCAAGAAACATACGCCGGTTGAAGATTCCCGCCCGAAGTGTCATTTTGGGTGCGCTAACCAATATCATTACTTAAGCCCAATTTCCATACAATTAACGAGAGCCACCCCATATCTAACAGCCTCCTGTCATTCAGCAGCCTCCCCAGCAAGCGCTCACGCTGGCGCCGATTGAAAAACTTGAATCTGGCGGGAAGGCTTCTGTGGCGAGCCGAGGAGGGGTCACCATCTTTGCTCACAGGCAAAGAGCCAGGGTGCTGGGCTTGCCGCCCCAGTGCTCAGTGAGGGTGATGGGCCCTCGGGTGGGAGTGGGGGACTATCCGCAGTGGTGGGCCGCCATAGGAGGTTGGGGGGAAGGGACAGCGGTGGGTAAATGGGGACGCAACCACTCATTGCACCATCTTGCCAACCCTCGGATCATTTACTCATTCCGGGGGCAACCCTTTTCCCTGCCCCTCTACCCCACCCACCACCCATAACCCCATCAACTGCCGAGGCCTCTGGCTAGGCAGCTCAAGGCTATCGCTAATAGGGAATTGGCAATCGTAGTTAAGTGAACACTTCACACATCCCAAGTGGATTTCCGTGGGTGGGCGGACCATGTAACATGTGGGAGTCATTGCCTGGCATCGCAATTGCACCTTGGTGCCTGGATACTGTGCCTGAACACTGCGGGAGGCAACACCATACAGGCAGCAGCCAACATCCGAACACCAAGGGGTCGAACACTCAGGAAATGGTTCACAGCTTTGGGGACATGTCCAAGGCCAGAGGGCGGGTGGGTGCCATAGGGAGGGGATGCCTGGAGAGATAGACCACAGGTTCGGAGGTCAAGCCCTTGAGGCCTTGTTAAGTGGACCAATTAACGTTGAATTGCATTGCCAGCCTCACTGGGCCGAGCGCCGGGAAGCTCGCGGCAATTCCCGCTCACTACATACTGAGGCACTATAGCAATGTTTAAGGTGTATCTCGATAGACACATGAACAGGCGGGGAATGGAGGGATACATATCATTAGGGCAATAAGCAGTGGGTTGAAATAAGGAATATGGACCAGTACAGGCTTGGTGGGCCGAAGGGCCTGTTTATGTGCTGTAATGTTTTTTGTTCTCTTTCTTCTTATTTGTTCTACAGCAGTGCTGTGATTCTGTGACCGTAATATATATGTTTCCTCTGTCATGGTCCTGAAAAGGCAGAGGTACAACAATCAAACTGCAACGTTTACAAAATATCAATTTTTTTCTGAAGGAGTGCTATTCAATTATCTCTTCCCACAGTCTGATGCTTAGCTCAACCAGTTTAAACTGCAGAGATTCATCTCTTAATTACAGTGACATCAGCAGCGGTTGCCTGTACCTGCAGATGAGACCATCTCCATGAATTTCCTAAGTTTAAGTGGCCACGGTTCTTCTGGTCGATGCTCGGCGTTCTTTTTCCACTGTGAGGGAAGCAAAATGACTCAGCTCATTTTCTACTCAAAGTTTTCAGCCAACACATTGGAAATCTTAATTTAACAGGCTTGTTCATCTGTAATATAAAGGGAAATGTGCTGGCAATTCACTGTGGCTCCGTCAGGATGACAAGGAGAAAAGGCCACATGAATATTTCCTTTCATCTTTCAAACACTGACTCTGTGCCTGCTTTCTATTTTCAGCAATATCTGCTTTGTTTTAAACTTACAGCATTTAGCTCTCATCAAATTCATTTGCTGGAGGAGATCAATGATTTTGAGGTTTATGTACAAAGATTATTATTCTTTCCATGGACACTTGTGTATCCGTTTGTGTCCAATTGTGAACATGCCTCTTCCAGATTTTATGATGCGTGGACCCTAACCCTAACCCTAACCCCTTTGTGGTCAATGTGTTATGATGCTATGAAGGCACCAGTCACTCCTAACCGATTGGGGGTAGACACATTGTGGGTTTATGTATTTGGACCGGGCACATGAGAACATTTATACAAAGGTAGAAAACCTGAATGCCTTGGCAACAGAGCTGTGTGTGCTGCGTTCTGCTCACAGGCCAAAGTGAAACTGGGACTGGGATCATGGACACACTTCCCTTTTAGTACTGGCATGCCACTATCCCTTACGGTCATGTGACAACACAGATCAATAATTTGGGGCTTTAACTCTGCAGAGAAATATTATTTCCATGAATACTTGTGCATCCATCATTTATTGTGCACTTTCCTTCTAGATTTTCTGATGTGTGCAATGTCTCCCTCTTGTGGTTACTGCATGGTGGCTCAGTCTATCTGCTGAGTTTGCAATGATGGTTTCATAGAATCATAGAGTCATAGAATTCCTACAGTGCAGAAGGAGGCAATTCCGCCTATCGAGTCTGCACTGACCCGCTGAAAGAGCACCCTACCTAGGACCACTCCATCACCCTATCCCCGTAATCCCACCGAGGGGCAATTTGGCACAGTCAATTCACCTAACCTGTGCAACATTGGACTGTGGGAGGAAACCTGAGCACCCGGAGGAAACACACGCAGACACGGTGAGAACGTGTAAACTCCACCCAGACAGCCACCCAAAGTCGGAATCGAACCCATGTCGTTGGTGCTGTGAGGCAGCAGTGCTAACCACTGTGCCACCGGGCCGCCATAATTCAAACTACTTTTTTCCTACATGCCACAATAAAGGATTTATTTTGAACGAATAGGACAGCAGTATGAATAGACGGAGTGTGAATAATTCAAAAGTTCTCTGTCAACTTCAATAACCTTGTCCTCTAATAGCCTTTCCCTCACACTGAATGAAGCCGCAGTGCATATTCCTCAGCAGAGGAAAATAATGGACAAAAAGCTGAGGAAAAGCTGAATACCTGGTTGATGAATAAGTCTTTGATAAGGCTTTTGACAACAGAGTGGAATATGGCAAAACAGTTCACGAACATACCCTAAATCAAATAAATACAGAGCAGCTAATAGGCAGAAAATGAAGGTGGAGCAGCAAGATCACTATGGTTATCTTGGGAAGTTATCCAAGTAAAAGCTTTGAGCATTCATATTGTGCTGTAGCCTCTGATTATCCCCGTTCATGACTTTATTTAATATTCTGAGTCTTGTTTCATCAATTTCTCAACTGAACCTCAATCTTCAATAATTTGAGATTTCAGTTTGTGCGCAAACTTAAATAATTAGACTTCCCGTCGGAGCCTGTAAATGCATGGTGTTAGATCCAATTAACTTATTTTATTTTTATTTTTTCTTGGAACGATCATGATTGGTTCCAGTATTTATGGTGTGTTGTGATTCTCAGTTTGATTGTATAGGACCATTCAGGAAGCAGTTTGGGATTATATGGTTGTTACGACCCCCTCGGAAGTCACAGACTATGCACCATCCGGTGACTGCCAGAGTATCAACTCGCCCGGTAAGGTGGGTGTGTATACCTGTGTTCATTTTATCCTACCGTACGTTCTTGCATGTATTCGTTGGATTCTACACTGGCGACGAGGCTGAAGTGGAGGTGCTTCTGCAGGCATCGCGTACTGTACCCCCGATCACTTCGTCTATGCACAGGGAGGTCTCTACTCCAGTCATAGGGAAGTCACACATCGGGAAGCTTGGACAATTTGAAGTGAATAGCCAGTACGTTGAGAGTGTACAATATGTTTTTGGGGAGAAGTGGAAAACTGTGATACTATTCACTGTAGCCATTGGGTCGACCTTCGTGCTGATAACAAACCTCACCCACTCGGACAGGCCAGACCCAAGTCTTTTACAGCATTGGTGGCTTTATTGGTGGCGCATTTAAACATGAAATCCGGAATATGCTCCAAAGGTTTTGTTTCCATACGGCCTCATAGGCCCAAAGAGAATCCAATGGTGACTTCTTGGCGCACTAGAGGACTCTCGCCGCCACTTACGGTTTGACCAAATCCATGGGGGGCCGTTTCTTTTTGGGCTCTGCGACGCCAACAGCCAACGAAAGTTACTGAAGGCAACTCACTTGATCCTACCGCGGGAGAAAGACATCGCTATCTCCTAGGTGAGCACAGAGTGCGGGGTCCAAGAGCTTTACATCATTACAGTCCTGAACATCGGCCTTCGGAATGACCGCTGGATGGCCAGAACCGGACCCAGAGGACGTGACCCCCTCCCCCCCAGAGTGGGGCTGCTGCAGGAACAGAGGCCATCAGCATGGCGCATCCGGGATCGACCAGGAGGACTCCCCGAGCTGGAATACCAAGATGTGCAGCAGGCCGGGACCAGGACCCTAGATGAGCCCATGAAAACTTTGTTCCCCTGCAGCCCCCAAGACTTTACTGCCCCCCGAGAGGCCAGGCATACGACATTGAAGACCACGAAGATGCCTACCAACAGCCTCATTGCGAGATAGCTCCCAGAGTCATGCCCACCAGGGTAGAACTGCAAGTAAACGGGCACCCCATTGAAATGGAGGTCAACACCGGAGCAGCGGTCTCAGTCATCAGCCTTCGGATGTTTGCCATACTTCAGTCCAGTCTCCAGACCTCGGCCCACCGAGATACGGATGCCAGGTTGGCTAGATATATGAAGGAGCCACTGGCATCAGGTACCCGTGACGTATGGGGACCCTTCGGCATGTTTGCCCATGATGGTGGTAGTCCGCGGTGGAGACCCCAGTTTTTGGGCCCCGACTGGCTCTGCCACTTGAAGTTGAACTAGCAGAGAGTCTGTTAAAAGTTCCTCCATGGCCCGGCAGGGGTTTTGGTGAAGTTCCTAGTGCTTTTCACCGACGGTCTCGGCACCATCAAAGGTGCAGTGGCTAAAATCACCGTGGACACACACGTGAAACCTGTGCTGGGCCGGTTCCACACACATTGCACTCCATGGTCGATGCCTGGAGCACTTGGGCATTATCTGCCCTTTCCACTTTCCTGACTGAGCTGCGCCAGTAGTGCCGGTGTTAAAACCCGACGGATCGGTGCAGTTGTGTGGGGACTATAAATTGACGGTGAACCGAGTTTTCCGACTCGACCGTTACCCAGTCCTGCCCATCGAGACCTGTACACCAAGCTCAGTGGCAAGACGTTTACAAAACTCTACAGGAGCCACCCGTATCTACAATTGGTTCTGGATCCTGGTCCCGGTATCAATACCCACAGAGTGCTGTACGACTACACTCATTTGTCATTTGAGATTCCTCGGCCTGTCTGATATTCCAGCGGGTAATGGCGAATATCCTGAGGGGTCTGTCAAGGGTGACCTAGATGATGTCCTCATCACTGGGGCCTTGGACAGGGAACACTTGGACAACCTGGCAGAAATCCTCCAGTGGTTTTGAGCAGGCCAGTGTCCGCCTTCGGAGAGAGAAGTGCTCCCCTGAGGTCACCTATTTAGGGTATAAGGTTGTCTGGCAAGGTATAGACCCAGTGGAACACATGGTGCGGGTGATCCCACACGGTCAAACCGAGTTACACCCTTTTTTAAGGCTATCAATTACTATGGGTAGTTCATCCCCGATTTGGCCATGCTGCTCAGCCCGCTCCACTGACTGTTCAAAATAGGGCGCCAGTGGGAGTGGGATGCCCCTGCACCAGAAGCTTTCCAGGAGGTGAAGCAATGGTTGTCCTCCGAGAAGCTGCTCATGTACTTCGACCCTGCCAGGCCGCTTCTCCTCATGTGCGATGCTACTCCTTTCGACGTGCGGGCCGTCTTTGCACACCGTATGCCCAACGGATCTGAACGGCCGATCACTTTCGCATTCCGTACACTCGCCGACGAGGAACATAACTACGCACAAATTGAGAAGGAGGACCTTGCTGTCATTTGCTGAGTCCGCAAACTCCAGCAATATGTCTACGGCCATGTGTTTATGGTTTACACGTACAACATACCCTTGCTTGGATTGCTCAAAGAAGATCATGTGATTTCCCCCGATTGCGTCCACCAGGGTCCAGTGGTTGGCTTTACTCTTGGCCACTTATGAATATATGTTGGAACACCGCCAGACACACGGATCCCTCACGCTGATGCGTTGAGCAGCCGGCACCCACCTCGGTCGCGGATGTTTTCATGGACTCCCTGCTGGCCACTGTGGTCCGGGTCAGGCAGCAGACCTAGTCGGATCCACAGTTATCCTAGTTCTGACACATAGTTCATTGCCCAACAACTTGAGAGCCGACACGATGAAGCTCCCATGTGGAAACATGGAAACATAGAAAAATACAGCACAGAACAGGCCCTTCGGCCCACGACGTTGTGCCGAACCTTTGTCCGAGATTAATCATAGATTGTCATTGAATTTACAGTGCAGAAGGAGGCCATTCAGCCCATCGAGTCTGCACCGGCTCTTGGAAAGAGCACCCTACCCAAGGTCAACGCCTCCACCCTATCCCCACAACCCAGCAACCCCACCCAACACCAAGGGCAATTTTGGACACTAAGGGCAATTTATCATGGCCAATCCACTTAACCTGCACATCTTTTGATTGTGGGAGGAAACCGGAGCACCCGGAGGAAACCCACGCACACGCGGGGAGGACGTGCAGACTCCGCACAGACAGTGACCCAAGCCGGAATCAAACCTGGGACCCTGGAGCTGTGAAGCAATTGTGCTATCCACAATGCTACCGTGCTGCCCTTAAGAACAAATTAATCTACACTATATCATTCTACCGTAATCCATGTACCTATCCAATAGCTGCTTGAAGGTCCCTAATGTTTCCGACTCGACTACTTCCACAGGCAGTGCATTCCATCCCCCACTACTCTCTGGGTAAACAACCTACCTCTGACATCCCCCCTATATCTTCCACCATTCACCTTTAAATTTATGTCCCCTTGTAATGCTTTCTTCCACCTGGAAAAAAAGTCTCTGACTGTCTACTCTATCTATTCCCCTGATCATCTTATAAACCTCTATCAAGTCGCCCCTCGTCCTTCTCCATTCTAATGAGAAAAGGCCTAGCACCCTCAACCTTTCCTCGTAAGACCTATTCTCCATTCCAGGCAACATCCTGGTAAATCTCCTTTGCAGCTTTTCTAAAGCTTCCACAAATGAGGTGACCAGAACTGTACACAGTACTCCAAATGTGGCTTTACCAAAGTTTTGTACAGCTGCATCAGCACCTCATGGCTCTTAAATTCAATCCCTCTGTTAATGAACGCTAGCATACCTTCTTCGCAGCTCTATCCACTTGAGTGGCAACTTTCAAAGATGTATGAACATAGACCCCAAGATCTCCCTGCTCCTCCACATTGCCAACATTCAAACACAGATTGAAGAAGCTGACTACCGGATCTTGGGACGCCGTTGGCCCAGTTCCTGTTCAGCTACCAGATGACTCCTCATGCAATCATGGGAGTGGCGCCAGAGGAGTTACTGATGGGGCATTGCCTGAGGACACGCCTCAGCACAGTCACCCCGGGCATCGGTGCTGCCTGGGTCAGGCAGGACTGCTTGGAGGCAGATACTGCTTGGCACACTTCGCTGTGCAGGTTCAAGCCCGGGGATTCCGCCGACGGCCGGAATTTCGGCACCGGTGCCACGTGGATCCTGGGCGTGGTGCTTAGGCTGACTGGTCCAGTCTCTTATTCAATCCAGGTGCAGGTAAAGGATGCCAGCCGCCACTTGGAGCACATCAGTACCCACACTCAGGAACTACCCGATCCTGTGCAGGATGCAGCAGGTAACGCCAGGAAAGTGCAACGGATCTGTCCAAAGTCTTTGACGCTAACTTAGAGTCAGAGACATTTGTGGAGGGTCCCAGGGAAGTGCAAGATTATTGATCAGCAGTTGAAACTTTCCAATCAATTCCCATGTTGGTCCAGGAGTCAAGACATCAACCGGGTCTCAATGTGCACCTCAGACATACATCTGGGGTGAAATTCACCCCAAAATGATTAAGGGCTGATTCTCCGATTCCGCATCTGCGTGATTCTCAGCGGCGCACCATTCGCTGGCGGTGGGATTCTGGCTTCCCTCAGCTTGTCAATGGGATTTCCCATTGAAGCCATGAGTGCCACCAAAAAAGTAATCACAACGGCTGGGGATTTCCACCCGAAGTGTACTCTTGGGTGGGTTTGGCGGGGTTTTTCTGTCGGCTTTCTGGTATTCACCCACAGTGGGAAACTAAACTCATCAGCCTGGTGCTCCTCAGAGATCATGCCGCCATTTTGAAGGGGTGCCCCGATTTCAAAGTGAGGTTGGGGGTCCCCCACATTCTCCCCCCCCCTCCAACACCTCCCCCCCCCCACCCATGGATGATGTAAACCTCCCCCCCTACTTTTGAGCACCTCTCGAGATGCAATGGGATTGCCGCCAGGCACAAAAGGGTGGAAAAATCACTCCCATGGTCTCTGATGATCCAGAAACCTTGCACCAACATTTCTTGAAAACAGTGCTTTATAAACAATAACATCCACCTTGCTGCTGTACTCCATGCCTCTTTTTCTATACCTCAGGATCGCATGCATTGTAAATCGCGTTCTCAACTTGCCCTGCCTTCTTCAATGATTTATGCTAATGTCCCCAGGTCCCCCTGTTCCTACTTCCCCTTCAGAATTGTATTCTTTATTTTGCATTGCTTTTCTTTTTCGTTCCTATCAAATCATTGTCATGTGAGAGTACCTTTAAGAAATTGATGTTTATCAAATAGCTGTAGTGGATGTACCTTTAAGAAATGGGTGTTTATCAAATAGCTGCAGTGATGTCAGTGTGTGGGTGGAGCTGAGCTGTGACTCTGCTTTTACTTTCGCTTTTGAGCAAAAAAAGCTGGTGTATTAGTTTTGCTTTGGAGTTGAAGAAGCTGCAGTCAAAGAAAGAAGGTGCATTGATCCCTCTCTGCAATCTAAAGACTGTCTCCAGATCATTTGAGGATTTCAAAGTAATACCTGTTTCTGTAGAGAACTTAAACTTGCTGTCTTTTTGTAAAAGGGTCTTTTGGTCATATGGATATTGTTCGGAAAGTTATGAAGGGTTACTTATAGAATATTGTATCTGTGGGGTTATTGGTGTTGATAGTTGTTAAAATGTTTACTGTGGGTTTATAAAGTGTGAACTGGATTCGCAAATAAACATGGTTTTGTTTTAAAAGTACTTTAGATCTCTATTGCATCACACCTGTAAAGTAGGCCCTTGAGCTCCCCATAACCACAATCTATTAAAAGTCATGGGTCAGGTGAGCTACATGATCCACTCTGGTTGTACAAATGGTAATGGTAGAGTAAGGATACGCCAAGCCATGACCTTACAGGTTATGGTGGAATACAGTTCTACTGCTCCTGATCATCCACAAAACCTAATGGATTCTCATTTTTGAACTGCCCAATCTGTTCTGAAATAATCCCATTGAACATGGTTGTAGCTCCACACAACATAACGAAGAATGTCCTCAATGTGAAAGTGGGATTTCTTTTTCATATCTTGCTACTCCTATAAACATTGTCCAAACCCCTAAATAAAACCTACAATATCATTTGATTCATGCCTTTGTGATAAATATTGATCCAGATACCATGATAATTCACCTTCTCCCCTTATAGTACCTGGGGATTGTTTAAGTCCATCTGAAAGGGCAAATGGGGGCTTTGGAATTGGTCTCATTAGGATATGCTTTGTGTAAGCTGGCTGTCACATTACCCTACATTACGACAGTAACCACACTTCAAATTGCTTGTCTGTTGTCCATGGTGCTCCTAAAATGGCAGCTACCACATTGAGCGTCCCTGTCTGGTGTCCATGGTTCTCCTAAAATGGTGACGGCCACATTGAGTGTCCTTATATATAGTGCACCGTAAACTGTGGAGATTTAATCTGGGAAGAGAGTCAATCTGGACAGGGGGATTATCTTTTACGGCTGTGAGGTGCCCACTCTTTCAAGGTGCTAATTACAATTTTGGGGGAATATCTGCTGAAATTGAAATTAGTGGCAAACGCCATGTCATGTGTGCATTAGGTAGGTCCTTGGCTCATTGTCGGCTGATAATTTATCCTGAGTCGTTTTCTTGGCAATTTTTGTCAGTGGTGATTTGCTTTTGCCTTCCATTCTCAGCGGCAGGGCAAGGAAGAAGGCCCTAAGCCTACCTCAGCTGAATGGGAATCAAACCATGTAAGTTAGATTAGTAATCAATCTAACTGGGCTAGTGGCATCTTAGAATTTTTACAAAAGAAGAAAATAGCTCTCCAGCCCATCAAAATGACACCGTCCACAGAAAATATTCCTGTTCGGGGTTCTCCCCATCACTCTTTGACTTCCAGAGTACATGCCCAATGCCTGATAGAACATAGAACTGTACAGCACAATACAGGCCCTTCGGCCCACAATGTTGTGCCGAACTAGTCTGAAACTAAGATCAAATCAACCGACTCCCAATCATTCTGGTGCACTCCATGTGCCTATCCAATAACCGCTTGAAAGTTCTGAAAGTGTTCGACTCCACTACCATATCTGGGAGTGCGTTCCACGACCCAACCACTCTCTGAGTAAAGAACCTATCTCTGTCATCCCTCCTATATCTTCCACCATGAACGTTATAGTTTTGCCCCATGTAACAGCTACATCCACCCGAGGAAAAAGACGCTGAACGCCACTCTATCTATCCTTCTCATCATCTTATACACCTCAGTCAAGTGCCCTCTCATCCTTCTTCACTCCAATGAGAAAAGCCCTGGCTCCTTGAACCTTTCCTCATAAGACCTCCCCTCCAATCCAGGCAGCATCCTGGTAAATCTCCTTTGCACCCTTTCCAATGCTTCTACATCCTTCCTATAATGAGGTGACCAGAACTGCACACAATACTCCAAATGTGGTCTAGCCTAGGTCTTGTACAGTTGCAGCATAACCTCACGGCTCTTAAACTCAATCCCCCTGTTAATAAATGCTAACACACTATAGGCTTTCTTCACAGCTCTTGAGTGGCAACTTTCAGAGATATATGGACATGAACACCAAGATCTCTCTGCTTCTCCACATTCTTCAGAACCCTGCCGTTAACCCTGGAATCCGCATTCAAATTTGTCCTACCAAAATGAATCACCTCACACTTATCAGGGTTAAACTCCATCTGCCACTTTTCAGCCCAGCTCTGCATCCTATCAATGCCTCTTTGCAGCCTACAACAGCCCTCCACATTATCCACTACTCCACCAATCTTGGTGTCATCAGCAAATTTACTAACCCAACCTTCAACTCCATCATCCAAGTCATTGATACAAATCACAAATAGCAGAGGACCCAGCACTGATCCCTGTGGTACACCATTGGTGACTGGGCTCCAGGATGAAAATTTACCATCTACCACCACCCTCTGTCTTCTATTTGATAGCCAGTTACTGATCCAATCGGCCAAATTTCCCTCTACGCCAAGCCTCCTTACTTTCTGCATGAGCTGACCATGGGGCACCTTATCAAACGCCTTACTAAAATCCATGGATACGACATCAACTGCTCTACCTTCATCTATGTACTTAGTTACCTCCTCAAAGAATACAATCAAACTTGTGAGGCAAGACTTACCCCTCACAAATCCGTGCTGACTATCCTGGATTAAGCTGTATCTTTCCAAATGATCATAAATCCTATCCCTCAGGGCCCTTTCCAGTAATTTACCTGTGACCGAAGTGAGGCTAACCGGCCTATAATTCCCAGGGTTATACCTATTCACATTCTTGAACAAGGGGACAACATTCGCCTCTCTCCAGTCTTCTAGCACTATTCCTGCAGACATAAAGATCAAAGCCAAAGGAATACATCTCATCCCTTGCCTCCCAATGAATCCTAGGATATATCCCACCAGGCCCAGGGGACATCTATCCTCAGGCTTCTCAAAATTTCTAACACATCGTCCTTCCAAATATCTACACCCTCCAGCCTATCAGCCTGTATCACATTATCCTCCTCAACAACATGGCCCCTCTCCTTTGTGAACACTGAAGAAAAGTATCCATTTAGGGCCTCTCCTATATCTTCAGACTCCATGCACATGTTCCCACTACTGTCCTTGACCGGCCCTAACTTCACCTTGGTCATTCTTTTATTCCTCACACAAGTGTAAAAAGCCTTGGGGTTTTCCTTGATCCGACCCGCCAAGGACTTCTCATGCCCGCTCCTAGCTCTCCTAAGCCCTTCCTTGAGCTCCTTCCTAGTTATCTTGCATCCCTCAAGTGCCCTAACTGAACCTTGTTTTCTCATCCTTACATGAGCCCCCTTCCTCTTGGCAAGACATTCAACCTCGTTTGTAAACCATGGTTCCGTCACTCGACCATTTCTTCCCTGCCTGACAGGGACATACATATCAAAGACACGCAGTATTTGCTCCTTGAACAAGCTCCACATCTCAATTGTGTCTACCCCTGACAGTTCCTGTTTCCATCTTGTGCTCCCCAATTCTTGCCTAATCGCATCGTAATTACCCTTCCCCCAGTTATAAACCTTGCCCTGCCGTATGTTCCTATCCCTCTCCATTGCAATAGTGAAAGTCACTGAATTGTGGTCACTATCTCCAAAGTGCTCTCCCACAATCAAATCTAACACTTGGCCCAGTTCATTACCCAGTACCAAATCCAATGTGGCTTGTCCAGTACTTATCTGATGAACCCTCTGTGGATAACTTTCCCTGCAGCTCTCCCCATCTCCTGCGGTATTTTGGTAAGAAAACTGGGTCAAGGCAGACTGAAGTTATTTCCAGAGATCTCTCAGGAAGTTGAGCGAAATCCTGGAATACATCTCAGCAAGAGAATGTGTCCCGTGGAGAAGTGGCAATTGGTGGTTGTGCGGGGAGTGAGGAGGGGGCACATGTCAGTGCAGCAATTGCTTCCGGAGACCTATCAGCAAATCCCACCAAACCCCCAAAGTGTGTGGTGGGCAATCAGTACAGCATATGTCCATTGTCAGCAGGAAAAAAATACACAGACCAGCACCTGTTAAACCAGCTGGAGTCATCAATTGAGCTGTT